>NC_051851.1:168120948-168422484 GCF_905115235.1 Hermetia illucens
GAATACGTATTCTGACTAGACCCGAAGATCAGCCATCTTAGGAGCGGCTGTCTGTCCTCTGAACCTGATGCATCTAGTGCATCCCCTGATACATTTCTTGACCCGTTATTGCAAAGCGGGGACATAATACTTTTCCCGAATTAGAGATATAGGTAATCCCACTCCACATTGGTCATTTTCCTCATGTATTTACCGGATGAAAAGGTCTGTTAAATTACACTTCCCAAAAATGATGAGGTGCTTCTGTTCATAAGGGATTGTAGCCTGGCTCAAATGTCTTCCCAATAGAAGGAAGCCGCAGAGCTCCTCTATAAAGGGACCAAGAGTGTTCAGCCAATGCGACTTCTCCACCGGCCGGCCCAGCTTAACTCCCTCGGTCTGCCGATCAAACCGTACATTTTGCAGGCCACTTATTACCGCATGTTCGGCCTGGTGCAGCTCTAATGCTGCAAAGGGTCGGGTTGCCCCGGACTTCCACCTTAAACACCTCGCAATGGTATTCACCAGTCTTTTCAACGACAAAAACGGTGTAATATAATCTGCAGTAGTGGATAGTTCCGGTTGGTCTATGGCCACACGTCTGCATGTAATCGCGCTTGAGATGAATGGGGCCGTTGGGAGTTCTCCTTTTAGAAAAAGGGTACCAGAGAACCACAGGATATGTCCCAAACATTTTCACGGAGTTATTCCTCTGGAAGCGCAGTCTGCCGGATTCCACCTAGACCGCACATGATGAAGCATCAAGCATTTTGCGGATCACCACGACTTTGCGTTTTATCATTTTATTTTGCAACTCCTTTTGATTCCAGATCCATGTAAGAACTACCTTGAAGTCAGTGTAGGCTACGAATCTAATGGAGATGTCCCCCAGACTCTGTTTCACTTCCCGATATAGCTCCGTCAGTAACACCACACTTTCCAGCTCTAGCTTTGGAATGGTACATACCCCACACAGGTAAGAAAACATTTTCTCGAAATGTATCTGCGTGCTCTTCGCGATCTTCGCACCCCAATCGTCCCTTCTTGTCAAAGTCCTTGAATTGCAATCCGCAATTTCACGACACGGAACAGCCATCCGATGGGATCGTATAAAGAAGCCGCTATGCTCAAAATTTACCTCATTGTAACTGCCGATTTTCGTTTCATTTTTATGGTGTACTGAAGCAATCCTCCCTGGGGGTTAAAATGCAGGCCCAAAATCTTTAGGTCACTTCCCTCCTTCTCCAGGTCGATGCATATATCCACCTGCCGTGCCTTCTCCACATTTTCCGGTACCTCCTTGCAATTAGCAGGCCATTTTTCCCAATGTTTCCGATATCTTTCTAATAATATCCCTGGCGTCTTCTACAGTTGAGAAGAAGATACAGAAGATCGTCCATATAAGACGCATTTAAATTGACCCATTTCGTCTCTTCGTCAGGACCATTATCCGTGGCCACCTGGGGTAATGTTCTAATCGCTTGTCATGGGGCACAGTCCACACCATAAGTACTGGTCTTCAAAAAATATTTTTTATAGGCTCCTCGGCACGGTTCCTCCATAAAATACGCAACTTCAGCCGATCCTCTGGTAGCAGCAGAATTTATCGAAACATCTTGGTTATGTCACCAAAAAACAAATACTCACATTTTCGAATGTGGGTGACGATATCGAAGATGTGAGTTTTGAGCTTCGGGCCAGGAAAAATGGTCCGGGTAAGGCTGATACCATTGGAACTTGGACTCGAGTCATTGAACACGTTCCTGAGTTTCGTTGAAGATGCATCCTAACGGATGACACCCAGGTAAGGGATATAGTACACCTCTCCACTAGTGTATTTTTTAAGCACCTTCGGAACTTCTTCCATGTGGACCAAGTCTCGATATTCCTTCATAAACTCGTCAGATTTTTTCTTGAGCTTGGGGTCTTTAAGCCACCGCCTTTCCTGCCCAAGAAAATGTTGTATGGAAAAACTTCCCGATGTCGATTTTTCCTGGACGCCAAGGGGTGGGTACGACATAGCGCCCATCTTTTTCCCGATAGTGCTCGCCCTGGAATAACTTCTCGCACCTTTCCTCATCCAGCTCAGTCTCATATTCCTTGCTGATCGACATGTCCCAGAAGTTCATTAACTTCTATTCAAATTCTTCTGACGCTACATATGCGGCGGTGATTTTGGAAGTGGATAGCTCAGAGGGCCCAGACACTACTCATTCCAGTCGGGTATTTTGGGCAACCCCTCCCCAACTGCTACTCTATCCAACAACAATTGTGGTAAAATATTGGATCCTAACAACATTGGAACGTGGGATGCATGATCCGTAGCCGGGATGACTAACCTCTGGCCACGAAACGGCTGACCAACTCTTTGTGGCAAGCGGGGAAGAAGATTTAGTGCTGATCAAGGAGAAATATCACTGTCCACTAAATTGGAAGTTAGCACGACTGATAGAATCGTTTCGGGACCCTGGTAGGGGGGTGAGGCAGGTTAGACTCAAAACCACGAATAGGGAAAACGAGCAGTGTACCAAGTTGCCCCCCTGCTTCCGGAGGAGGGTTGGAGGCCAGCAGCTCCCTACAGAATGTTCCTCGTCAGCCCCGAACCAGGGCTGCTATACGGATTAAAGGTGAGTCGCTGGTGAAGGTAGCGCTAGTTCTATGCGCGTTTTTGCAGCCTTCTAAATCCCTGGTCTGGTCAACAGAACTGCTATTAGGGACGAGAATAGTTCACCTGGACACAATCGCGACTTCTGTGAATTTAGCGGGAGATTTGTTTACAATTTCTTAACATTTGAAGAGATTCAGCAAGCTGTCTGAAAAACAGTCAAGGGGAGATGTGACGGAGCATTACCCAACCCCCCCGCCGCAGATCTGCAGATGCCAGGACCTGCTTGGGCCCTATAAAATCGGTCGGGTTGAGCGGGCTCCCGTGGGTTTTCTCCACTTTGCCGCCAGTCATGCCTTGAAAATGGGGACTAAGTATTTATTCAGTGCAAAAGTACAGTCAGTCAGTTAATTTCTACAGGAGCATTAGGGTACATGGGGATCAGGGATGTGATGGTGGATAGAGAATTGTATGCGATGAAGCAGCAGCAGACAAAAATTGGGGCCTTGATGTTCAACATCACGGACCTTGAATACAATCAGGTGGGGGACACATCAACGCCGTAATATGCCAGCAGGAGATCGCTATGTTAAACAGGAGATTTCACAATATGTGAAACCTGTTTTGTGCTGAACCCACATTGGGCACCCTTTCAAGAAACTCAATTTATAAACTTTTATTACTAAAAATCATTTCTGTAAAGTTCTTTGATCTACTTTTTTAAAAATGGGTAGATCTTTCCAAAAAACAGCCATCGAATTTGCAAATGACCGACGGGTCATCGTCGGGTCGCTCCATCTTAGGCAGGGTCTGCCTCGTCTTCTTTTTCTACCATAGATATTGCCCTTATAGACTTTCCGGGCTGGATCATCCTAATCCATACGGATTAGGTGACCCGCCCACCGTAACCAATTGAGCCGGATTTTATCCACAACCGGACGGTCATGGTATCGCTCATAGATTTCGTCATTCTGAAGCCTACGGAATCGTCCATCCTCATGTAGGGGGCCAAAAATTCTTCGGAGGATTCTTCTCTCGAACGTGGTCAAGAGTTCGCAATTTTTCTTGCTAAAAACCCAAGTTTCCGAGGTATACATGAGGACTGGCAAGATCATAGTCTTGTACAGTAATAGCTTTGACCCTATGGTGAGACGTTTTGAGCGGAACAGTCTTTGTAAGCTGAAATAGGCTCTATTGGCTGACAACAATCGTGCGCGGATTTCATCATCGTAGCTGTTATCGGTTGTGATTTTCGACCCTGGATAGGAGAAATTATCAACTCAATTATCTCAAAGTTGTATCCTCCTACCCTTATTCTCCCTGTTTGACCAGTGCGGTTTGATGTTGTTGGTTGATTCGTCTTCGGTGCTGACGTTGCCACCATATATTTTGTCTTGCCTTCATTGATGTGCAGCCCAAGATCTCGCGCCGCCTGCTCGACCTGGATGAAGGCAGTTTGTACGTCTTGGGTGGTTCTTCCCATGATGTCGATATCGTCAGCATAGGCCAGTAGTTGGGTGGACTTCAAGAGGATCGTACCTCTTGCATTTGCCGCAGCATCACGGACCACTTTCCCGAGGGCCAGGTTAAAGAGGACGTATGATAGGGCATCCCCTTGTCGTAGACCGTTGTTGATGTCGAATGGTCTTGAGAGTGATCCTGATGCTATTATCTGGCCTCGCACATTGGTCAGGGTCAGCCTAGTCAGTCTTATTAATTTCGTCGGGATACCGAATTCTCTCATGGCCGTATACAATTTTACCCTGGTTATGCTATCATAGGCGGCTTTAAAGTCGATGAACAGATGGTACAACTGTTGTCCTTATTCCAACAGTTTTTCCATCGCTTGCCGCAGAGAGAGCTGAGAAATCAGATGTTTCCAATTAGGATGTAACTTCAAGGTAGCGTTGGTAGCACGTTTTCTAGCACATATCGCTGATTTTGTTCGCCTTTTACTTTTCCATTGGCGGAGCCTATTTCCGCTTACACAAACTGTTCTGCTCGAAACGACTCACCATAGGACCAAAGCTCTTACTGTACTCGACTATGATCTTTCCAGTCCTCATATATTCCTCGGGGACTTGGGTTTTTAGAAAGAAGAATTGCGAACTCTTGGCCTCATTCGGGAGAAGAATCCTCCGAAGAATTTTTGGCCCCCTACATGAGGATGGACGATTCCCCAGCCTAAATAGCAACAGAATCTATGAGCGATACCATGACCGTCCGGTTGTGGATAAAATCCGGCTCAATAAGTTGCGGTGGGTGGGTCACCTAATCCGTATGGATTAGGATGATCCAGCCCGGAAAGTCTATAAGGGCAATATCTACGGTAGAAAAAGAAGACGAGGCAGATCTGTTCTGAGATGGAGCGATGGCGTAGGTCAGGATGCCAGACTGCTTTTAGGGATTTCGAATTGGGGGACCTCGGCGCTAAAAACCGGCATGTCTGGAGTTCCTTGTTAAGGAAGGCCTAGACCGGATACCGGTTGTTGCGCCGTTGATGATGATGAGTGGCGGTTCTGTATGAGTTTTTGCTGGCTATTGTCTCCCGTAACTCAACCCACTTACAGTTAGTTATGATGTGATTAGCTGAAACAAGTTTGATTCGAATGTGAAACATAAACCTAAAATCATAACCAGCTCAAATAAAACTTCTGCCAATTAAATCCGCTTTCCTTGTTTAAATTTCAACCCTTCAAATCTAATCGATATACGCCTCATTCGCGAGCCCCACACTACTGCTTGCCTAATTTAAGACGAGTGCATTTGAAATCCCCTCAATCGTTTATCCGACTTCCATCAGAACAATTTCCGATTTAATCGTTTTTCTGACAACTCAAAACTACGCCGGTGCCTTATTGCACATTATAACAAGGTTTAACAATCATCGCAAGGACGGCACTAGAATTGGCAACCAACAAGAAAATGCCGATATTAAAACATCACCCAATATTCGCAACATTACTCTGTTTATGAGGCGCCAGGAGTGGAGTGGTATTCCGGGAAGTGTATCGTCAATTTTATGACATCAAGGTAGTGTGGCTGGTTCGAGCACCGGGAGTAGAGTCTTGTCAATGCGAGCGGAACCTCGAGGTACCAACACCATAGTACGAGCAAGTTTCACTTGATTGAAGAACTTTCATTCACCGAACTCCCGTCAGTTTGGAGTTTTGAAGTCACGCAATGTAATTAAATAGCCAGTGAGAGTTGACGAAGCAGGAGGATGTGGGAAGAACAGAGTGAATTTGGCAGCAAAATCACAGTCCGTGGAATATTGTAGGAGCCCCTGAATGCAGGGCTGTGCTTTGTTGTCAGATGACCGAAGACTAAACCTGGAGGACAATTGATGGAGCCTTGAATGAGTTTTTATTGTATTTTGATTCCTGGTCCTGAAGGACATTATCTGCGGAATAATGAGATGTGATAAGGCAAGAACAGTATGGGGTTATCTTGGTAAGCTCCGCTCTTCCACGTTGCATAGTTTAGTTCACATGCTGCCCCTCCTAGTATAGTGCATACCAGTCAGCGAACCGAACTTAAGTTCCGTCCAAACTGAAGTTTCAGGACCACACCATCAACTTCTTCAAATTCACAAATACGTAATCCACCGTTTCAATCCTTTACGCTGGTTTTCTCGTTTTCGTGAAGTGTTACGACGTTTAAAGGCTTGAAAATTTCAAACCGTTTGCACGCTAAAACTTCAAATTGATTTTATGACTTGGTTTCCGTTTCCACTCTCCAGTTGTGTACGAGTACATGCCATGAGGTTGCTGGATTATCCTTTGGCTGCTCGACGATTATATTTAGTGGTATTAAACGCAATTGAGACGACTGAGTACTAGATGTGTAATTTGTTGAATTTCCGGTGGAAAATTCATGTCCGATTTGTGAAATTTCGCAGGAATTGAGTTTGTGATGTAAGAAAGTTTTCGTGATGATTGCAGGACTTAATGGTTTCATTTTGTGAAGAGATTTCGAAGATGTACAAGGTTAACATAAATTTTCGAAATATTTAAATCTTCTATTTAGAGGTGAAAAGTGTAGTCAAATAGTTCTTTGAAGATTATTAGCGTTTTTTGTCATAATTAAGCCCAAAAATTGAATATGTCCAATCGGCGCCCAATGTGGGTTCAATCTAGTATAAATCATGGTTGGGATTAAATTTCATTTCTCTTTATTTTTTTTAATAGTCGCTCGCCTTAAGGTTTCCTTTCATTGCTCCTTTTACAGAGGTTCTGCCTACAGCAGGCGTATATAGGGTTGCCTTGAAAGTACTCCTTTTTCGGTGTCTTCCGATCATCTAAAACTTTATGCGGTTTTCATTGTTCAAATTGTTGTACATCATTACAAGAGATGAAATCGTTGACCAATTTGCGATAGGATCTTTGTTAGCCCTTACCAGTTCTAGGACTTCACCCTGGTTCCGCTTCGCTTCACCTAAAAAACAGCGAGATATGTTGGAGTACCTGGTCAGCCAAAAAAGTCTCTCTCACCAGTTACTTGAACTTTACAGAAGGGTTAGATTATTTTGAGTTTTATGAGTTCGTTATGTGCTACTCTAATTAACCCTGGAACTTAAATAAAATAAGATGATGTGACAGGCATTCAAAATAGGGTACTCTTGATGAAAACCAGTCGGAATACTGGAAGCTCGCGCTTCGGATATAAAGGTTTTTTCTATCCCTATATGGCTACAAATCCAGCATAATCCTTCATATTTTTCCAAACTAAAATGTCGAAATATTCTATTTTTAACTTTATTTGTGCAAATATTGGAACCGGATGTATTTTGAGACCTAGATTTCGTAGAGATGTACCATTGTGATTTTTTTCAGATTTTTCGGTTGGATAGGTTCTGAGAACGAGACCTGTTACACTTTTTAGGTATCATATTTTGAGACCCCACTCCCCTACATTTCACCCGATATCAAATATGGAACTAGTTTCGAAAAGTTCTAATTGAGTCCTTTCATTTGATACCCCACATGGCCACATTTTAAGAAAAATGTTGCATTTTACGAAAAAAATGTTGCACCCTCCAGTCCCCCCTTAAACTTAACACAAAATGGCGACACTTGGTGACGTTTAGCAGTTTCTGAATAAATCGGGTGTGACAGATAGACAGACAGATGGACAGACAGACAGATGGCGGAAAAATGCATGTTGAGCCATAAGAGTAGCAGCAGTGTAGTTACTGCTGAAGCCGAGGGTGACGCATTTATAAGGGTGGGATCGATGATCAATAATCTGATGGAGTACATTAACCAAGGAAATAGTAAACACCACGCGATTAAAGATCAGGTGCGTTCTATCAGGGCAACATACTTCACGGTCAAAGAGGATATAAAAGCACGTGCAGAAGGAACAGTGCCGATAAGCCAGCAAAAGGCGATGGTTGCCGTAGCAACCCAAACCACGCAGAAGACATCTCATCCCAAAAAGCTCTTTGGCAAAGAGCTCTCCCAAAGTGAAAAGGATATATCAGAAATTCGGGACAAACGACTAAGAGACCCAAATAAAGAAGTGCAATCTCCCCAACGAACAGCGAAAAGGAAAAAAGAGAAACAGATGCCGGCACAACCTAGGAACAACGGAAGCTTATCTGGTCATGCGGAAAAGGCTGCTAATAGCACCGAAGATACTTGGACGAAGGTAGGACCTAAGAAAAAGCTGAAAAAAGAGATGCGCTGATAATAACAAAAATCAGCGAGTTGACATACACGGAAATCTTACGCAAGGTTAAAGCAGATACCTCCTTGATGGATCTGAGTGCAAATGTCACGAGGATAAGACGAACACAAAAAGGTGAACTGCTGTTCGAACATAAAGCTGGTGACGACGGAGACGAATACCTGCGGGAGAAAATTCAAGTATCACTAGGTGAGGCTGTGGCGGTCAAAATGAGTAAGGATTCGGTGGTAATCGAATGTAAGGACTTGGATGAAGTTACTACAAAGCCTGAGATCTGCGAGGTCTTGCAAACCCAATTAGGATTGTAATCAGTGATTGAGTCTAATGTGCTATGACTTAGAAAAGCGTACGATGACACGCAGATAGCGTCAATAAGTGTTCCTATTGAAGCAGCGAAAAAGGCGATTGCAGTGGGCAAAGTACTTATTGGATGGGTGGTCTGTCGGTTGCGGGAACAGAGTCCAGGGGATAAATGCTATAAGTGCTGACAGGTTGGTCACATAGCGAAAGCTTGCACTAGCTCGCAAGACACATCAAATCTGTGCGGAAAATGTGGAGAACGAGGCCATTTTGCAAAGGACTGCAACGGAATGCCCAAGTGCATATTCTGCGTAGAAGAAAAAAATAGTAACAGCGCCCATATTGCAGCAAGCATTAAACGCCCAGTGTTCAGAAAGACGGTCATAAATAAGGTCAAATGAAGTTTATGCAACTCAATCTGAATCACTGTCGAGCCGCCCAAGACCTACTTTCCCAAAGTGTATTCGAAAACAACGTCGACGTTGCCATTGTATCCAAACAATACGAAAATCTGCGCAGCGGAGTAAGGGTAGACAAAACCAGTAAGGCAGCGATATGGAGCTGCGGAAGTCAAGCTATAGTAGATGCGAAAAAACATCCAGAGGACGGTTTTACCCGTGCCAAGATTGGAGGGATATACATCTATAGCTGTTACGCAGCACCGAGTCTCACAGGAGGAATTCACGTCATTGCTGGAGAAACTTCTACGAACTCCAAATCGCTACAAGCCAAACGTAATAGCCGGCGACTTCAACGCATGGGTAGAAGAATGGGTTAGCAGAAAAACCAACGCAAGAGGGCGAATATTGCTGGAGCCATTCTTGCGCTTGAACCTGGTACCTGCCAACTCTGGGGGAGCCAACACATTTCGGTGCGGAAAATTGTAATCGATGGTAGACCTCACCTTCAGGAGTGATACTCTGATCAGAGACTTGCAGTGGCTTATCAGCGAGGAGTACACACACAGCGATCAGGCTATCATCTTTCAAACCTCGCAAAGGAATATTATGAAGCCATTAAACAGAATAACGATAAGCTGGGTAACCAAGAAATTTGACGCAGAAATGTTCAAGGAGGAAGATACATTGCTATCAGGAAGCGCACAAAAAAAAGTTTCACAGGTCGTGGAAAAATTGCAGGGGATATGCGATACCGCTATGCCTTGATGTAGCACTTTCCGGAGACGACATCCTAACTTTTGGTAGAATTCAGAAATTGAGGAATGCCGGGAAAGTGCCTCAAAGCTAGGAGACGCTCCCAGCGCAGAAAAAAAAGGACCTTAGTTCGAGGAGCTACATGTGCAACATAAAAATTCCAGGAAAAAATTGCAAGTAGCTATCGCAAGGAGCAAATCCGAACATTTCAAGCGAATGTGTATTGAAGCTGACTCTGACCCATGGGGTGACGCATACAGGTCGATGATGGTATCGCTAAAAGGCGAGCGCTCCCCATCGATTACTTGTCCAGAGTTGTTGCAGAATATAGTGAACACTCTGCTCCCAGAACTGTACAAGTCTTCCTGCAGTACATTTAAATCCCGACGAAGTTCCGGTAGTGGTAAATGAGGAGTTCCTAGACGCAGCAAAAAGATTGACTGAAAAAAAGACTCCAGGACCGAATGAAATCCTTTATATTGCCCTGAAAGTAGCCGCCAGGACAGAGCCAGGTATGTTTACCCAAGTTTTTACGGCATGCCTTAGGGAAGGAGAATTCCCCGAGCAATGGAAGCTACAAAAGCTCATACTCATTCCGAAGGTAGGTAAACCATTGGGTAGACTCTCCTCATATAGACTGATATGTCTGGTCAATACCATTGGCACGCTATATGAATGAGTAATATTCAACATAGTGCTCGCTGTTGCGGAGAAGGAAGAAGGCTTTTTCGACAAATCATTCGGATTTCGTAAGGCGAAATCAACTGTCGACGCAATCAGCATGGTGACTGGTTTGGCTCAGGCTGCAATTCAAGAAAGAAAATGGTGCGCAGTGATAACCCTCGACGTTCAAAAAGGCGTTCGACAAGCAACAGGACTCGAAGTGCATTGTACGCATTGTGGTTGAGTTTCTCCTTGGGAGAAGACTTTACTGCGACTCGGACGATGGTCTAAAAATGTTCCCGACAACTTGCGGGGTGCCACAGGGTTCTGCCCTAGGTCCCTTGCTGTGGCTAGTTATGTATGATGAAGTGTTGACGCTACGCCTTCCGGGCAACGTGACAACTATTCGCTTCGCCGATGATATCGGAATAACAGTGGTTGCAAAGCACCAAGACGAGATCGAGATCTATGCAAATGAAGCGATATGGGAGATCAATTACTGGTTGAGAAATTCTGGCCTTTCACTTGCTGAACATAAAACAACAGTAGTTCTCATTAGCAAGAGAAGAAATAAGATCACTGTTGGCGAACAAACAATTTACTTCCAACCATCGCTCAGATACTTGGGAGTAATTATTGACAGAAGCTTGAACTTCAAAAGACACATTGAGTACGCCGCAACTAAAGCGTTTTCCATCGCTATAACGATCTCGAAGATACCACCGAACATTGGTGGGCTAAGACAAAGTCGACGTATTCTATTTTCTAGGGTAGTCAGCTCCGTGCTACTCTACGGAGCTCCAGTTTGGGCACCTGTTCTGGATCACAAAGTGAATTGCCGAAAATTGGCAATGGCGTATCGGCTAAGTGTACTTCGGGTATGCAGTGCATATCGGACAATATCAGGAGAAGCAGCATATATGCTAGCAGGGATGCTCCCCATAGACATCTTAGCGAATGAAGGCCGGCGACTCTACTACAAAACGTATGCACCTGGGGAGTCTGGCACATTTCAACGGCAGCTGGCACGGTGGGAATCTATCGAAGGGTGGTATAGGGAGCGCATCATCTAAGATAGATTCAATAGGTTCGACGGAAACCGGAATGATCTTGCAGATGAACAATATGGGTTCCGCAAAGCTCGCTCTACTGTTGATGCGGTGGGAAGAGTGATGGATTGGTTACTTGGCTAAGCTAACCGAGAGTTATCTATCGGACAGAGCTCTTTGGTAAAGGACGGACGATGGGCCCAATGTATACATCATCACAGCGGGGGTACCATAAGGCTCGGCGTTGGAACGTGATGTATAATGGGGTGCTCTTGCTTCCCGTAGCAAAGGAGGCCACGTTGGTTGATTTTGCAGATAACCTGATCATAGTGATCGTTGCAAAACTCCCGGAAGATGTGAAGGTTTATGCCACGGACTTGAACATCGCTGTTGAAAGACGGAGGCATTCTTTATTACAAACCGCCCGAGAAGGAGTACGATCAATATGCGGGTTGGAAGCCTTATGATCGTCTCAAACCGACCATCAAATACCTAGGCGTGACTCTCGATAGCAGGCTGAGTTTCAAAGCGCATATATCCTATGACTATGAAAAAGCTGCAAAGGCCACCACCGCCCTTGCTAGGATGACGCCGAAAGTGGGTGATATTAGGGAATGGTTTGACCGACGACACGGCGAGGTGAACTATCACTTTACGCAATTTTTCACTGAACACGGTGGTTGCTACCGAACGTATCTGCATTGTAGCGGTGCAAATTATTCCCCGAATTGTTATAGATGTCGTGGGATCCAGGAGGACCCGAAGCATGTGCTGTTTGATTCAGGGGAGAGAAGAAGCCTGACCAAGGCTCTGAGAGTCGGCGTGAGGCCCCAAAACTTAATCCGAGAAATGCTCAGGTCGGAGGCGATTATGCGAATACAAACCCAACCAACGAGAGAAGCACGAGCAAGAAGAGTGCATAGAAATGGAGAGGCTGTACCCTAATGGCGAAATGGAGCTCCTAAAGGAGGCAAGGAAGTGAAAGACTGCAGAGTTGAAAATATGAAAGCCTACGGAAGGCAAGCCTGCCCCCCGAAGTAATGCCTAAATGGTGGTTACGTAGGACAAAGGTAGGAGAGAGTTGGGGGTGCTTTTTTAGTGGGTGCGAATCCTACACTATATCCACACCAGCACCGGAGAGCTGGAATGGAAGTGTCCTTCTAAGATTTAAAGAAAACCTTTACATTTTGAAAAGGCGCCCAACGTGGGTTCATCCTCGTAACAACAATGTCACTCAAATCATTAAAGCGTTTCTATTTTTGGGCTGTCCCAAATAATATTTTGGAACTTTGCACAAAGTTGTCCTACTTTCAATTTACTCCCAAATTAGTTTCATTCCGGCTTCGATTTAAAGCACGACGTCGGTCCATAAAATGTATCAAATTACACCGAGGAAGAATGAGAATTATTGACGACAATTCAACAACAAGTGAGATATAATATTTCATTTGAATTTTCCAAGACGACACTTTATTTTCTCGGAAGCACGTAAAAAATATCAAATGGAAAAGTCTCAGATTCCATTTCTTGACGACCCAATATAGTAAAAATAGATACAAACCGTTTACGTCGTATCTCCTTCTGTTTTGAATTCCTTCACGTTTTTGTTTTATTACTGCTGGTGGTGCTCGTAGTGATGTGGTCCTTCCTGTTTTCGTTTTTGCTATCCTTATAGCGCCCAGGCTAAGTTTAAGAACTTGGCAGGATATTCATGAAAAGCCAAACAACATCAGCAAAATATTGCGAGGCTCGTTGTACTCGTACCCGAGAAGCTTTTTATTTTCATGTCACGTAATCTTAGAGATTATCTGAAGAGGGATTAAGTGGCTAATTAGCGACAAACGTAGTAGTACTAGATAAATTGATGCTATTAGTTTTAATTGTATTTGAAACTCTGGGGACATAGCCACTTGATATTTGGCTCCTAGCGGCAGGGACACTACTTGGACGTGTTTGCCATAGGTAGTGGATGTAGATGCGCTAGTGGAACAATAATTAGTAGGTTGATTAGGTCTAGACTCATCAGGACGAATAAGATAAGGACAGGCCCCAAAATTATACAAACTTCGTTTAATCAGATTTGCGAAATCTCGGAAACCTTCAAATTCATTAAACCTTAAAGCCACCGAGGACCGGCACAAGAAGTCCCTTGTCAACTCTACAATAACAATTGCAAACTCAAATTAAACCACCAACATGCAACCTCCTGTCTGTCACCTCATTTCCTAAATTTTAGCATCACACCTAAAGTGACAAGTTCCAGATTTGTAAATTTTCAAAATTCCGTGGTTACGAGACGACTGGGGCGAGACACGAGGCCATCCCTGGCATCCTTAATGCATCTCTGCATCATCTCTCTTGGAAACTTGTTGAAAACTTTTAATGAAGGAAAAACTTTTTATGAACTATACACTCACCCACTAACAACAATGTTATTACGAGGACTAGATATGGTTTGCTTGTCGACGATCCTGTTACAATACCCTCAGATAGGGGGAGAAGGGTATGGTGGGAGCTACATTGTCAAACCCTTTTAGCGACCGGTGTAGTTTTACTTCGCGGATGCATTGCGCGCCTTAAGACGCTTGCAAATATTCTTCCTACTTTTTTGATACCGGGGATGATAATTTCGTTGAGACGAGAAAATTTTGTAACTAAATTTGGAAAATTATTTGGGAAACGAAACGGGAAGCCGAACTAGAAAATGTGTACACAATTAAAAGTTGAAGTAATGCTGATTGGCTTGATTTTATTACTTTTACGTCCGTCCTATTCCAATTTTTACTTCAGAACTAACATAACAGGATTTAACTCGAAGCGGAAAAATCTATCTTCACTTATTTCATTAGGCGAAGTGAAGTGAAGTGAAGTGAGTTTTTCCGGAGATAGAAAAAGGAAAGCTCGGAACAAACTTCCTTCATGATCATGTTAAGAAGTCCAAACTTACCCTTTGCTTCATTTTTGGTAGAAATTCTTCCTCGCTCGCTGAAGGAACTGACGACCTTGTGCTGGCACTTAAGGAGACCAAGGATGTAGCAACAGGCGAATGCTTAGTCCCAATAAAAAAAGCCTTAATAGAAGAGATCACCGCAGAGGAAAATGTTCTAGAAATTTTGAAAAGAAATTTGAGCTTTGCATAAATGGAGAGTGCCGGGAGGCACCAAAAAATGCTATTTGGAATTAGAAACGTAATGGGGGAAGTGTTCCACTCAATAAAACCTTGATTCAGTCGATGCCGCCAAAGAACGGTTGGAGAATATGAAGATCTACGGTCCGACGAGGATTGACGATCCCGTAGCAGACCATGCTGAGGGAAGCGTAGGTAAATTTGCAGCGCCTGAACTGTGTCCTGATTAATCTGTTTGTGTTCCGCCGAAAGGAAGAAGCGTCGCATTGGTATAAGAGCCCTGGATTAGAGAAGGCCATCAAAGGGCTCAAAAGTAGATATTATAATTTATTCTCCACTACAACTGACACTGATCGGGATAAGCGTAAAGGACGTTTCCTTTCCAGAGAGAGCCTGGAAGCCTTTCTGTGTCCGAACCTAAATTCCTGCGACCAAACCATGGTTACCCCGTAGGGAGGAGCGGAGAATCTGTATATTTTCTTGGCTTACATGGCTCACCACCGATCAGCTCCACCAGGAAACTACGGCATCTGACGTCTATCATGGCAACGAGAAAGAGCAACTTGTTGATAGGCTGCGATGTCAGTATATTCGCTTTAGGGCCGCTCAGAAATGAATAAAAGGTATGAGTCTCTCTTTGACTTTATTATTAACACACCTCTTAAGTCTCAGTGGTATATTTTCCAGCAGAAGTTTTCTGTAGCCTTTCGGAGACCCTGGGGAGATCGAGTGGAAGAAGTTTGGATAAGTTATCAAGAATATCCCAGTGGTAGCATTAATTGGGTGTTGTGATCACCCCGACTAGAAGGCCTTCCTCGTTTGTGAAAGGAAGCAGAATATTGCAAGCAGTAGCAGGTGTAGGGAATGTGAATGGAAGTATCCTTAAATCAAATTGTAGACGATCCTGAATTGATGCTGCGAGAGTAATATTGAGCTACAGCCAAAAAGTAGGTGATAATTGTCAAATGCAAGGACAAGAAAGACGTCTTCGTTACGTTTAGAGAGAAATTTGAGGTTACCATTAAAGAACAGCAATCCATTCTGAAAACGAGAGGAAGACTTACAGAGGTGCTGAAACTGCCATTACTAGTTTCCTGGCGAAACCAGTGGTTAAATTGATTGCCGAGGACATAGTAGAATAGACTGCGTCAAGTCCTAACTCCGGGAACAAGTATCTCCAAAGAGGTGCATAGCATACCAATTATTTCATTAGATTTCCACGACCTATCAATAAGCGTTTCCTCCTTTCACCAACGAGAGGGGAGAGGAGGAAGGGAACTGTTCCTGCCATTCGGCTCCTCCACCGGTCGGGCTCTACCTGCTTTGCAACGAGAAGGACCCGAACTTAATGGGTAACACGGCTGCACTTGTCAGCACTCCTGAGCATCTCCTCGACAATGTTGTCTGGAGAGAGATCACCTGTGTTTAAATAGAGCTGCTGACGAATCCTATCCACCCTTCCACAAGAAAAAAAGTATGGTGGGCGTCGTCCACAACTCTATTGCAAAACCCGCAATTCGAAGATGGTGCCTTTGTAATCTTGTGCAGGTACGACTGAAAACATCCACGCCCACTTAAAACTGGGTAAGGAAATACTCACTCCCACCATGTTTCCGATTCAGCCATGCACCTAAGTTTCCGATGAGCTGCGCAGTCCATGTGTCTCTTGCTTCATTTTGCCAAGAGAGTTGCCACTCAGCTAGGGTGCGTTGCCTTTCTTCACGAGCAACCACTTCCCTTGACTCTTCTCCCTTGTGTTTGTATATGGCTTGACGCTCCTTAGCAAGAAGGGCAACAGGGATCACTCCGGCGATCACCACTGCGGCCAGTTCAGAGACAGTGCAGTAGGCGTCTCTGTATTTGCGCGAGACGTTTATGATATACCTCCTTGCAAGAGCTTCAGCCCATACCTCTGCACCCTAGAGCAGAACAGGGTGCTTTGAACTCATCAGGAGGCGTCGCCTACATGATGTAGGACCACACATATTTGCCATTAGTCTACGTAACGCCGAAACTGCAGCTACAATCTTGTTCACTGCTGTTTGGTCTGCTTGAAAAGCTCATCTTTGTAGCGCTGGTACCGCTGGTTTTGACTCGATTATCGACTCGCCGAACGACGTAGGGCGCAAAGTCGGAATTTTCTTTTTGGTCAGGATGATTACTTCGGTTTTCTCCAATGCAAGGTTGAAGCCATGAGCAGCCATCCATCCGCTTAGCCATCGCATCAATGTGCCGAGTCTGCTTTGCGCTTATTCGACAGTGCGTCCAGCAACAAGCGCCACGACATCATTTGCATAGCCGACCAGGCGCGACTCATCTGGCATGCCGAGTTTAAGTAGACTATCATAGGAAGCGTTCCAGAGGTCCGGCGTTAGGATGGATCCGTTTGCTACCCCCACAGTCGTCGTTTGTTGTTTAGACTTTGTGGTAAACAGCGAAGCCTATCGCACTCCTCCCGGAGCTCTGAAATGACCACCGTCCACCAATACATAGAAAATTTGCCACGTTTCGATACCCGCCTGGGTATGGAGGCTCCGCAGGTTTTCGTTATCAAGTCATAATTGAATTTACGACAGTGTAGGCTGCAGCGCCACCACCCCCAGGAGTACCCTCAGCGCGGCCCCCCTTATTCCAAGAGTTTTAGCAAACCTCCCGGTGTTCACTTTCCCAACGTTCCACGTACAGAAAGAGCGCAGGAGTGGCATACACCGAGAGTTGATGTCCACCACTTCTAAGGCAATGTATTGATGGTCGCTTGCCGAGAATTCTTCCAGAATTCGCCACCCGTCCACCAGCGACATCAGTGACTCCGACCCGAAAGTTACTTCCGGAATGCTTTTCTCGCAGCAAGGGCGCCGGAACGTTGGGGCTGATCCGGTGTTTAAAACTACCAGTCCTATTTCCGTCGTCATTTCGAAAATTCGATTCCCTCTGGGGTCTATGTGAGGCATGTCCCATTCAAGTAGCGTCCTCCAAAGCATCAAGCCTGCATCAAAAGTTCGGCATCGTCTCATTCGGCGTAAGATAAACACTGAATAACGTTATTCCTGTACACTGACACCAGACACAACTGTTCCCCCGGCCTTAGGTAAGAACCCTGAGGTGGGTGCCGACTCAAAACCAGTTGGCAGGGGTACCTGTGTCAAGGTACCATGAAACTGGGTCCTTGTTTCGGTACTGCTCACTGATGAGTACTAAATCAGCTCTGGTCTCAGTCGCGAACTGCGCTAGTAACTCGTGAGCGGTTACTCTCCGGTGCATATTGATTTGTAGGATGCGAATCATGTTGACCGCGTCCTAGCTGTTTGCAGTTTTGCTCTGAAGACTGGACACCACTCCGAGCCCACAGCATGCGCAACGTTCTCATCTGACGCGCGACGGTCATTATTCATTCCAAGTGTTTGCTTTATGGCCTGACTGACCGCATTTACAACGTGCTGCTCTACTGTCAGGTCCCCGACAGGTTCTAGACGTATGCCCATAATCGAAGCATCTGTAACATTTGGTTGGGGTGGCCCGAATTTGTATCCTACACGCTACCCAACCAATCCTGATTTTCCCGCTGTTCAGAAGCTTCCTCGCGTATTGCTTCGCAACTTCCAACACAGCGCGTTTTTAGTCTCGGGAGTTCGCAGAGATGATACCAATCCGGACATTGGTTACCTCCGAACATTCGCGTTTAAATCCCACTTCTACCTCGTTCTTTTCTATGAGGCAGTCAAGGTTTCCGATATTCAGAGAATACGTGGGTTCCAGGCTGGAAACCAAAGCTTTCTCTCCCAGAAGCCTCTTGACTGCTTCACAGAACGTAACTTTATTTGTTGTCTTCTGAGCTAGTTTGACTAGGACTCCACTATCCTTTGTTCCGTTCTCTTCGGCTTTCATCTTGTAACGGATTTCACTGAGGACTTCCGCAAAAGTCTTGCCTTCCCTCGGCTTAATAAGTAAAGCTAGCGGTCTAGTCATACTTCGTTTCCCCACTTTTTCTTTTGGTGCTCCATCCTTCGTGTCCGCCTTAATTTTAAGCAGAAGCTTTTCTGATGACGCGGCGTGTCGTTGTCTCTTGTCCTTTTTCGCCTTCTTCTTTTGAGCCCTGGGGAGTATCTGAGTGAAGCCTCCAGATGCCCTTTCCTCCTTTCGTTTTTTCCCCAGTTCGCTCTGCAATGGCCTATCTGCGATCCGTTTGGCGCTCGTAGTGTTTTCATTGGTAAGCACGGTTGTTCCTGTTTCCCGCGGATTTTCTGTTACTCTCCTTATCCGCCTATAATATGAAACTTTGTCCTGGAGCTCCTACAGCTCCATCAGCCCGTTTTTCACCACTTTCCTGACGATGGCATGTGGTTCACAACTGCCATGCATTACTTAATAAGCCTTTCTGCTTCATCCTGCGCCTGAGTAGTCGACAATTATCTCGCTCGGACTATGTTCGAATTTGGTTAGTTTCGGCAGTTTCCACTGTGCCTCTTTCCGCAATTACAGTACTGCGGGATACCGCCTGGATTCCCGCCTCCGATGCAGGTGCTACATCACTTTGCGAGTCCTCCTCTCCTGTGCATGCCGATGTCTCGTTGGGTATTTTAGCCCTTACTGCGTCCTTCGCTGGGCGTTGGGGTAAGCGACGCGTTTTCGTGCGACGAATAAACACAGTCAGCTCACCCTCCATTTCCAGTATCTCCTCGTTTGTTTTGTTTTTGTTCGCTATTTAAGTTTTTTACCAGCTCATTGTGTGCAAGGAAGCGGACCGCAGTAGTCAGGAACAGGTACACCCCCGAGGTCCAAGCCTCTATATCAGTTTTCTGAGGCCTAACCTACGATCTGCTGATCCTGGAACTCATGGACGGATCAACGCTCGCTCGGGGCGACGCGTTCTACTAATACCGGTTCAATGCACATTACCCGACCACGGTCCCAAAGGGCTCCTGATACACGCCACAGCTCCCACTTTGGCGGAGCTAGGCTCACATCACTCCACATAAGGAGTTGCCGATGGCTCCCGGAGTTCACTGTGTGTCTTGGCGTGTATCAGTCATTAGCAGTTCGCTCATCACCAAGAAACCTTCTCAAGGCTACTACCTAGGACGTAGATATTATGCCAGCTACGGGGTCAGAACTACTTGCTCGGGCACCTTGGGGATGCCACTCCCCGTATCGTAAGCCGCCTGTTAAGGATCATTGACGACTCCTGAGGGAGCCCCTGGCATAATGCCCAGAGTTTTTGCGGACGTTGTAACCGTGTCTCAAAAAAATCAACGCTATTTCGGTTGTATCCTTCCTATCGCTCTCATGATGCCAACAAAGTTGTCATTCTGCAAAGTCCAGGTCGCTGCTGGAATCGAGTTGTCTTCTCTGGATTCTAGCATCTTGCTTGCCTGATCTGATTTCCTAAGACTTCTGGTGGCTACTTTGTTGTCCTTTCTTTAGCGGAGCCGGGTAGACAGTATGGATTATGGCTGCGTCTAAAGCGCAATTTCGTCTGCAACAGAAATTGTCCACTATCTGAAAATCCGGCTCGAAGGAGGATCAGACCCAAAGCTGAGGACTCATATCTGCCAAGGCCCACAACTGAAATGTGTAAAATGGTTTGGATTGGATTGAGTGCACGGCAGCGACTTCGGTGACGAAAAATAAAGTGCCCTATTGGATCTTGTTGAGTCTTCCCCTTTCCTTTAAAAATTTATCAAGTTTAGCTTTAACACTCGAGGAATTGGAACAGCTCGGATGTGAGGGGCATAACGTCAAATCGAGGACCATTCTGATCAGCGTTTATATACCATAAACTAGTAAACAGGAGAATGTGAGCGACCCGTTTGGAATTCGTAAGGACCCACTTGTCAACAGAAGGATAGAATGATAGTTTAAGGACCTTCGATATACTCCATTGGAGTGGCATTAAACTGTGTCTCTTAGCTTCAATGCAAAAATGAGGCTCGAGGGAGGCCGTAGTAGAAGTGCTGGAGACTTCGTTCCCATTATGAGGGGAGAGGTAGGTGGGCCCTTTGTCAATTTGGGGTATAGCATGATGAGCGATACCATGACCGTCCGGTTGTAGATGAAATCCGGCTCAATAGGTTATGGTGGGTGGGTCACTTAATCCGTATGGATGAAGATGATCCCACCCGGAAAGTCTATAAGGGCAATGTCTATGGTAGAAAAAGAAGACGAGGTAGACCCCGTCTAAGATGGAGCGATGGCGTAGGTCAGGACGCCAGACAGCTTTTAGGGATATCGAATTGGTGGCCCTCGGCCCAAAATCGGGATGTCTGGAGTTCCTTATTAAGGCAGGCCTAGACTGGATACCGGTTGTTGTGCCGTTGGTGATGATGATGACTTAGAGAATTTGAAAATATTTAGTCTACGTAGCACGTTTTTTGATAGATAATGTTTTCAGCGTTTCAGAGGAGGTCTTGGTAATACCGAGAGACCAACCACTTTCAAATGCCTGCGGAGCAATTTAATTGGGGGAGGTTGTTTCGAATGGTTGTGTGAAGTGCCCAGTATGGATTCTTGGGATGTGTTTTAATGAAGAGACTGGCTGGCAAATGCCACTGTTGGTATCCTATACGCACACTGACCAATGAAGTTTCAATCCTTGGGGAAGAAACGGCTAGTGACCCTAATTTGTCGCTACGGGCTTCCCCTCCAAACAGAAAAAAGAAATCTAAGCTGCTTGTGACCACATAACTCAGTGGTTAGAGCACAAGGTTGTCGTACGGAAGGTCGTGGTTCAAATCTCACTGGTGGCAGTGGGGTTTATATCATGATCTGACGTAGGATACCAGTCGACTCAGCTGTGAATCAGTACCAGAGTCAGCTGCTGACCACATTGCCTCCTACAGCGTATTGTAGCCCTGATCCAATTGTATTATTTTTATATTCTTTGCTGCGTCATGTTTGTAACGACAATGAACGGCGTCTTGCGGTAATGGAGACGAAGATGCTACGTTGGACTAATGGCGTCACACGTTTAGATCACTTCTGAAATGAGGATATCCGCGATCGTTATGGGGTTACACCGATCGTGGAAAAGTTGCGAGAGAGGCGTCTTCGATGGTATGGTCACGAAATTCGTGCAAACGAGAATTCACTTGCCAAGATTGGTCTGAACATCGAAGTCGATGGTAAACAACCAAAAGGTAGACCTAAGCAACGGTGGCTTGATACGCTGGATGGGGATTTGAAAGCCTCGAGATTGCACCCAGATCAGGCATTCGATAGAGCCAAATGGCGAAGCCGATCACGACGAGCCGACCCCGCTTGTGAATGGGACAAAGGCTGCAGAAAAAAAAGAAGAAGATTCTTTGCTGCGTCTGCATGTTCTTCAGGACTTCTTGTTATCGGTTACGTTCTTCATTCTGTCTTGTCTAAAGGATATGGAGGAGGTTAATGGACCATGCCACCTTTCGCTAGACACCTCGACCCGATGACATCTACCTGCTTTCTCATGGGGTCATGAACCTTGACCAAATACCTATGGTTTTCCAAAGTGAGTGAGGAGGTTTGGAAAATAAACACCAAAGGAACCAAGGTTCTCAGTCTGACGGTTTATCCCACTCTCGTTATCTGTACCAATGGCCGGAGAATCAAATACATTGATTAATTTGTTTTTTCAGAAAACACCGTTAGTGTCTTCGCCAACACTTGTCTACTATGCCCCTTCGGAATACGCTGATATGATACGATTTCTGACGAAAACCTTAATCGGTTCACAGGCCAGTTCCTCATCACGGAATGTTCGTCCTAACGGTGAGCAGGACAAAGGCCACCGCAAGTATCTAAGATACACTTTCTGTTCGAAAGGGGTAGTCTTCTTTACCCTGTATCATGAAATGAAGAGCAACCAAGCGCGTAATCCAACTAACGTAGGACACCGGGGGTGCTGTAGGAAGCAAAACTCCAGGACGGCATTCTTAACTCGTACTTGAAGTGGTACAATCTATTTGCGAAAATCTTCAGTAAAGGAAGGCATATTATTATGTATCTCCTTTTGAATGGAAAAATCGGAAACTAGTACTGTTACCCAAATTAAATAAACTTTCTACTCACTATCGAAAGTTGAGTCCAATCTCGCAAACTGACGCTGGAATAAAAATGCTTTGGCTAAAGTTGATATTCCTGGGTTCTTTGTGAAGCTGATTGGAAATTACCACTCAAAAGGGAATATCTGATTTGAACCAGATAATGAACTCAGGGAGCGAATCGTCTTAGTGTAGGCAGCTCAAGGTTCGGTATTAATTACTCTACTGTGGAATGTGATGTATGATCACGATTGTCAGTTTTGTAGGAAACTTGACTGTTGTCATCACTCTGTGCCGGAATTATATGTCTACTCCAAGCTAACAATTTGAATTGATCATAATTACGCTCATTTCAAAGCCTGCTACCAAATTTCATGGGGTCAAAGAGTAGTATAGATCCTAGGGCGAAACGTGGATTGGTACCCGCGATGTAGCATCAAAGTTGGGAAACGCCTGCTGAACCAACACCAACAACTCTACTACCAAACCAGTTGGTGACCGCTGGGAGCTTTTTCTTAACGAAAAGCTGCAGGCGAGTCTCCCACGCCTAAAGACGGGACAAAATGTACCAACTGGTCCTCCAGGTTGGGAATTGGGCAGGGCTGATAACCCTACACGGAAAACCGATGTTCCCTCACCACCACCCAGAATCTCCTCTGACAATCAGATGGGAGTTAACACTGAAGGGGGAAATGGACGCCGCAATAACCGCAGTTAACACAGAAAACGTGGAGATGAAACATCAAAAAATGATCTTCCCAATCACCTGAAGAGCGTTATCATAAATACGGCCACAAATATACGTGGCGCCAGCCGTCAAAAAGGGTCGGAACGACCAGTCCGACGATGACTGCAAGCCAGCAACGAAATGGAAAAATGCCGCATATCGAGTAATGTTGCATTCTCAAAGGTCGCGGGCACGCGCAGAGATGTATCACGAACTGTAACAAGCGGAGAAGCGACTTCACAGACGGAAGAAGGAAGCCTGGGAGAACAAACAGGTTTGTGAACTCGAAAAGTACACGGAACAACCGCACAAGGTGCGCAAGTTTTACCAACAAGTCAGCAAGATAAGGCATTATATACCTCGATGCGCATCCTGGCGAGACGAAGAGGGAAATTTGATTTCTCATTTAATAAGGCCAGATAAATGCAGCAGGATCGCTTTCGAGACCATTCGACATCAACAACGGTCTAAGACAAGAGGATGCCTAATCATGCGTCCTCTTTAACCTGTCCTTGGAGAAAGTGATTCGCGATGCAGACGTAAATGCGATGCAAGAAGTCCACCCAGCTACTGGCCAATGGTGACGCTATTGACATTATGGGAAGAACAAACCGAGATATACAGTCTACCTTCATCTAGATCGAGCAGGCGGCACGAGATCTCGGGCTGCCCATTAATGAAGACAAAACGAAGTATATGGCAATGTTAGTGGCAAAAACCAAGAAACGAAAAACGTCGAGTCGAGCAAGCAAGATAGGAGACTACAATTTTACGACCGTTGAAACTTTCTCCTATCTAGGGTCGAAAATCACAATGTATAACAGCTATGACGATGAAATCCCTGCACGGTCGCTGCAGCCAACAGAGCCTACTTCAGCTTACAAAAACTGTTTAGTTTGCAGTTGAGAAAGATCCCCAGATCTTAGAACTATGTGTAAGCTAAACCATTAATGCCACTAAATTGGTTATAAATGAACAAGGTGAACTTTGTGGATGAAAATCGAGGAACAGTGTCTTTAACTAAGGGGGAAGGGGAGAACACTGTTAGTCCCGAGGTCGTTTTAATGATCCCTGTCAAGCGGAGTTTCTTAACGCAGGGATGGTGTGAAATTTGCGCTACTATACGAGTACATGGGGCTGCCTTCACACTTCAGTAGTGGGCAATGCTCTGAACTTGAGGAGGGTGGGCTGGCATTCTGTTCAATTGTGCTAAGAATATGCTGCACATTTAGGGCAGCGTCGAACGAGGTAATATGTGTCTTAACAGGAATCATCCCCACAAATTTTTTGGCAAATGAAGCGCACTATCTTGTAGGCCCAGAAGCTATAAGACAAATTTACATAGCTTCGGACTATATGAGTCTTTTTACTATTGTCTGAGATGGAGGACTGAAGAGTGTCTAACTGGAGAAACTTCTCAGATCATAGTTGTCTAGATCCCGCTGCGGAGGTCTGCAAACCTTTCAAAGTTCCCAAGAGGATCGACTGGAAAAAGTTCGGATGAGTTATCAAGAACAAACTCTCCGGTGCGAAGTTAAAGTTCGGGGCTTTGAAAAAGGCAATAGATACCATCTTTAAAGACTGGAGCCCTACTGAATACAGCAAGAAGACACTTCCACCGTGGTAGAATGAAGATCTGTCTAGCCTCAGGAAGCTGACCAGGGAGATCTTCTGCTGCAGGCAGAAATTTTGGTCACCATACAAGGACTGATTGAAGAAATAAAAGTCGGCTATCAAGATTGCCAAGAAGTAGTCCCGGTTGAACTATTGTCATAACATTGAAAACAATAGCGAAACCACAAGGCTCAATAAGATCGCGTCCAAGAAGCATAGGAGCTCATCCTTTCTTCAAAAGTCGGTAGGCTCCTGGACGGAATCTTCTGATGAAACCTTAAAGCAGTTGGTTCAGATGCACTTTCCCACCAGCGAGGAGGATTGTGAATCAGAGTCTAGCTTTGATTTTATGGAGGCGCCCCAGGGGTGTGGGACTATCCAATCGGTAATTACTGCTAAACAGCTTCACCACATAAGAATTTACGGCTTCACATGGCATAATCGCATAATGGTTGACCAGAATTGGAATGGAGGGGTATCTTACGAATTGGATAATGTTCATACTAGGAACCTGGATAATCTGGCCGGATCTGGGAGGCAGCCACTTGACCAGAGTTGTGAACAGGGACAAGCTCCAGGGTGGCGCCATTTTTTTTGGTATTCTGATTAATGGCGATGGGCGAAATTTTGCGAATATTAGTCGACGTATACTAACGACTTGGTGATATTAGGAATGTTTCCTCGCATTATGAGTGACATCAGAGAAGGAGCGTTGGCAAAAGTTTAACTGTGGGCCGCAAGATGCGGACTCGATATAAGTCCAACCAAAATGGAACTGATGCTATTCACCAGATGCTCTCAATGTACTCCTGCATCTCTTCCAACTAGACCTCGACATTAAACACGCTGTAGCGTGCAGCGGCGTCAGACTACGTGAGTCTGGCTGCTGGAGAGCGAAGCCCATCGCCCATAGTAACATCCTAGACGAAGTACCTCCGGAAATCTGGGCAATTTCTACTACTAGGGACTATGACAAATGCAAGTTGAACTTCACGAGGAACTTTGCTGTAGATGTTCCAACCAGGGCAGATGGGAAAATCGGTGACGTATTGTAAGGCTATGACAAGGTGTTCTTCACCGGTGGATCAAAGATGGTTTATGGAGTCTGTGCGGAGGTTTTCTTGAATACACATATTATATTCTTATGTCTTATGGTCTGCTAGGTTTTGCTAGTGAAATACACTAGCAGAAGTACTATTGATAGTTCACGCCTGTCAATGGCTGGGGCATGATCTAACCCTTAAGTGTAAGATAGTCTCTCTGACTTACCCGATAACGGCATCCTCCAAGCTGGTGAGGCAGTCCAGAAACACGCTGGACAGTCTGGGTGGCACGCTCAAGGGCAGGTCAATCTTTTCTCGGTTTCCAGTCATATAAACATAGAGGGGAATGAGCGCGCTGACGAATTAGTCAAAGGAGACCATGCCGCCAAGCTCGGCATACCTTATCGAACCCTACCAAACCTGTGGAGAAGAGGAAGAAACCCTTAAGCACTTCCTCTACGATTGCCCAGCTCTAGTTAGAGTCAGGCTACGCACACAGAGATCTCTAGGTACAGAGTGGGAGAGCTGTTTTCCTTTGTGAATGTTACGGGCTGGCTCTGAGATCTGAGCCGGCTGGACTCGGCGTCATTGCTCTCATAGCAGCAGTCACGGTCTTAGGAGTTTGTGACATCAAAACGGCGCATCTCAATAAAGGATGTGAGTTTAAACTGGTTGTGGATACAAGGAGAATTCATCTGAACCTCGTGTCGATGTATTTAATCGTGCTGCATGAGCCATTAGCTAAATCGTTGCATGATAACTTTGGAGGTGACTTGCACCTCGTCGGGATTGCTGGATGGATGCTGGTTCTTTTTGTCCCCCCAATGCCGCCACATTGATAAACTCGCCTTCGGTCCTGATTTTTAGTTGCAACCTTATTATGACTCTTGTTTGCACCCTATTTCTTGCTCGAATACCACTATATGCACATTGCCGTGCTAACGTTTCGGATCCAGCACTTGAGCTGCAAACTCAGTGATGAAGGTCGCCTGTAATGCTGACTTAACTAGTGCTCTTAATGTCGTACATTCAAAGGATATTCCTTACCTTAACCCTGGCTGTGGCTAGTAGTATCTGCGACTGGTGTTCACATAGTCTCGTAGGGCTGAACCTTCGGTCGGTGTGGAATTTGGTGCCAGTGTGGCATCTAATCTATTTTCGTGGTCCAGCTTCTGAATAACCGAAAAAACTACCAGAATGTTGCAATGGACAGTTTCGAAGCCAAAGTTCTGTATGTTGAAATTCAGATCTGCCGCAGTAATGACGTCGAGATTCACGGTGTTTACGCTGACATGGAATGATAGCTGGCATGATGCCGACAGTTCCTGTGCTCGTTGTAAGCGTGCCTCAAAATAATCAATGCTCTTTCGGTTGTATCCTTTGGGCAATTTTCTATCACCCTCAGCAAAGTTGTCATTTTGCAAAGTTGAGCTCACTGCTAGAACTGAGTTGTTACCTCTGGATTCTAGCATCTTACTATGCCTGATTTGATTTCCTACTTTGTTGGCCTTTCTTCAACAGAGTCGGGTGGATAGTATGGATTATGGCTGTTCCTAAAGCGTAATTTCGTCTGCAATAGAAATTGACCAAGGTCTGAAGATCCGGCTCGAAGGAGGATCAGACCCAAAACTGAGGACTCATATCTGCCAAGGCCCACAACTGAAATGTGTAAAATGGTTTGGATTGGATTGAGTACACGGTAGCGACTTCGGTGACGAAAAATAAAGTGCCCTATTGAATCTTGTTGAGTCTTCCCCTTTGCTTTAAAAATCTACCAAGTTTAGCTTTAACATTCGAAGAATGGGAACAGCTCGGATTTGAGGGCCATAACGTCAAGCCGAGGACCATTCTCATCAGCGTTTATATACCATAAACTAGTTAACAGGAGAATGTGAGCGACCCGTTTGGAATTCGTAAGGACCCACTTGTCAACAGAAGGATAGAATGACAGTTTAAGACTGGAAGGACCTTCGATATACTCCATTGGAGTGGCATTAAACTGTGTCTCTTAGCTTCAGTGGAAAAATGAGGCTCGAGTGAGGTCGTGGTAGAAATGTTGGAGGCTTCGTCCCCATTATGAAGGGAGAAGTAGGCCCTTTGTCAATTTGGGGGTATAACATGATGACGGGATCTGCATCATCTACTTAACCTGTTTGTCAATAAATGTTTAGAGTGTTCATTTGAGTTGCATTCTCCGCAACAACTCTTCAGGTTTTAACTCCCACTTCTTGAAGTTTATTGGGAACGTAAAACAGGAAAGGGAGAACATATCATGCTTTGAAGTACTGCAATGGACACTTATTCCTCAGCTTCAATTTGAACGGAGATCTCTTCATTTCATACAAAATGGGACAGAATTGTTTTCCGCGGATAAAGAAAGAGTACTTCCACCGAATTGATGAGCAAAAGCACTTGTAAGTTAAAATTTCATTAAAATTAAATCAATTATTTGGCCAGTTAAAACCATTATTGGAAACCACTTATTACTACTCCAGCAAAAGTGTACAACCTTTATCCAATTATAAATTAACCACCACTTCATCCCTTGTCTTTTACATCCGCTGAGCGATCCCTTTTTTATTATTTCGAAACTCCATACGAAACAACAAGAGCAATTGATTCGAAATTATCTCGGTCGAATGCATCTCCTGAAAAAAAAGGCGAAATATGCTACCAAGTATCGTCCTGTCGCATTGAAGCGAATAAAAATGAACGGATCATGGAGAGGAAAAAAATAACCATTCGATCCTACAGTCGAGCACCATTCGGTCCTAGTTTATACTCTCCAATGCTGTGTTATTCAACCCGTATCCCATATCCTGAAATGGAGACAGTCCATCGTTGGAATACATCCTAGGCCAGGACATTACTTAGTGATGTGTAAAAATGTAATGAGCTCTTTCATGTGTTATGCTGTACTTGCATCGTGTAGTGGAAGTGTGATATTCGAGGTCGTATCGTTAGCTTTATGCTTGAAAAAGTTTAGTTTTGCTGGTAGTGTGTGGATGAAGAGGATCCTTTGAAAACGATAGGCGCCTTTGTGGATTTAGGGATGTAAATGCTTCTGCAAGTTACAATGAAAAGAATCTTCATCTCAGGGCTTTGGCACGTTCATAGTAAGAGCAACTTTTCTGCAGTTTTCAGCCCTATTCAGTTTAAAGTCCTGGAAACTGTCACCAGCAACGATAAGCCACAGGATTAAATTTAAAAAATCCTGAATAAGTTAACAAGCAAAAAATTAAAGGTTGAATTTTGAAAACTTTCCTTCAAATTCCACCTAAAACCAGAAAGGGTTCTTGGCACATAAGCTGTAAGGCATTTTCCCAATGTTTCACCTTCATATGTCAGAATTTTTATTTTAATACGGAGCCCATTCAAAAAGGATACAACCTAGACGAGAAAAGAATCACAGGCACATTGAAAACAAAATGAGATGGAGATAGTGAAATAACATTGAGGGAAAAGTAAATGTTCGTTCTGGATCAATGTTTTTCCAGTTTGCACAAATTCCACTTCTGCTCCTTCAGTCATCCTTGCATGGATTATAAACTCAACTGGAAAACTCTTGGGTTACTGTTAAAAAAATTGGCCAAAGGAACTGAACTAAACACTAAGCAATGATTACCAGGAGTGCTGGGATGTGTTAAGTTTGAGATATATATCCTTGAACTTACTCATTTTTTATTCAAATCAGGATATGGGAACTTTCGGTATATCAGGAATGCGGAACTATCGCCTGGTTCTAGTGATATATTATATTTCAAAATAATGGCGAGATAAAGGCGAATAGATTACAAACATGTAAAGGAAAGTTTATCGGATTAGGGTCGTTGGTGTTTCTGATGAAAATTGAATCGTTTATTGGATCCTTTTGAATTTCTTAATTAAACAACGTTTGCAATAATAAAAGCGTCACAATTCTACATTACAACCTTAAGGACATTCTTCCCGGACTACCCAGTTTCAAAACTAAATAAACCGACGATAGAAGAAGGAGAGGGGGGTGATGCCAAACGCATTATCGGAGAACGAACTGCTGGCAGCCAGCCAGGAAAGAATAGCCTTCGAGAGCAGTACACTCGCTGCCAGCCGTAACGCCACTATGCTGAAGCCAACCGCAGGGACCTCCCGGAGCAGGTCGGCAGACGGACTAGCGGTTTCCAGCCTAAAAGCCACTGCCATCAAGCTGGGTGTAGCGAACCCCAAACATAGGACCCCTAAAACTAAACCCTCGACCCCGGGGGATCCCTCAAACGTAAACACCGATAAGAACGTCGGTCACTGGAAACCGCCTAAGAAGCGAAAGTCCTCTGCTGTCCTGCTCAAGAGCCAATACCAGAAGGCCATGCGTATTCTCAACAAGGTTGTGTGGGGGATGAAAAAGACCTCGTTACATACCAGGCGATTTTTAGAGAGAACCAGAAGGCCAACTCTATCGCTCTCAAACGCAATCAGTCTCAAGACGAGGTCGAACAAGATCACAAGTGGAGCAGAGCGGGTAAGAGCTTGGATGCTAAGCACCATCTGGGGAAAAGCAAGCAGTAACAGCCAGCTGACGAGCCACGAACTGTGAAACCCTTCGTCGACGTAGCCAGGAGCCATTTATGTGTGGCGCTGGCGGATGGTAATTCTGTATGCGGCAAACTAGCGCCGGAGGTATGGATTAGTGTTGAGGCCAGGCTGTTGGAAATGGTCATTGAGAATCTCCTGATCGTCGAAGGCAAACACACCGGATTCATCCCCTGCTTTGATTCCTCTCAGGTGGTCCGTGGGTTTCACGATATAGTTTGCGAGGACCAATTCTCCAGGGACTTTCCCATTTCGTGCGTCGCTAATCAGCCACGCCTGGTAAGGCGCAAAGCTCAATATTATCCCCTATGATGAGATTCCCAGGAGACCGGTCGCACGCATCTGGTTGCCGATGATCCACATGGATAAGGACAAGCTCGTCCAATCCCTGCACCTTCAAAACTCCAGGACACCTATGGACGACTGGGTTGTTATCAAGGAGGAGGAACCCCGGAAAAACAGTCAAACTTTTCTTCTCCGCATAAACGGAGAGTGCCCGGAGGCGCTGGAAAATGCCGACTATAAAGTCCGGTTTGAAGTCAGCAACGCAAAGGTAATAATGTTCCGTTCTGCCAAATCGAACGACGATCTAGATCCAATCGACGCCGCCAACCAGATGTTGGAGGAGATGAGGATCGGCGGTCCGACGGGGACTGAAGAATACCCCACGCAAGCAGATCATGCTAAGGGTAGGGTAATGGGACTCTTATGGTGGAAAAGTGGAGAGTGTCTGACCAGAGATCCTTCTCGGATTACAGTTGAATACTTTTCAGTCTAGATCTCGCCGCAGAGGTCTTCAAATTCTTCAGAGACCCCAGGAGGATCAACTGGAGAAAATTTGGTCAAGTAATTAAGAGCAAACTCTTCGGTGCGCAAATTGACAAGATTTGCACGACAGACGACCTGGAGTCAAAGGCCGAGGCTCTGGAAAAGGCATTCGACACCGCCTTTAAAGTCTCGTGCCCTGCTAAATACAGATAGAAGACACTGCCACCGTGGTGGAATGAAGATCTCTCCAGCCTTAGGAAGCCGACCAGGGAAATCTTCAATATCTGCTACAGGCAAAAATATTGGCAGCCGTACAAGGGTTGCCTGAAGAAGCACAAATCGGGCATCAAGACCGCCAAGAGGCGGTCTTTGTTGGACCTCTGTCAGAACATCGAAAGTACCAGCGAATCCACGAGGCTCATCCTTTCCAAGAGGCGGTCTTGGTTGGACCTCTGTCAGAACATCGAAAGTACCAGCGAATCCACGAGGCCCATCCTTTCTTAAAAAGTCGGAAGAATTTTGGACGGAATTTTCTGGTGAAACCTTGGAAGTACTGGTTCAGACGCATTTTCCTGCTGCGCTTGGAGGGTTTGCGGCCACCCCTGCCGCGCGAGGCCATCAAGTTGGTAATTACCGATAAGATTGACTGAGCCATAAACAGCTTCCCCGTATATAGAGCCCAAATAGCGTAATGGTACTCGTACTATAGAAGCAGCAAAAAAGGGTTATGCCGTGGCTTGTTGAGATTTACCGGAGCTGTATTTCTTTAGGATACATACCACAGTCCTGGAGATGCGCACGAGTCACTTCATCAGCGATGGAATAAAAGTCGTGGAGCACATGTCGCGGCGGTCACGTTGTTGTGAAGAACGTCTTTAACAAGTCAAACTGGTCTGGCCTATCTAGGAAACATAATGTTTAGCTAATCGATGGTGGAAAAGCACGTCCACGAGATGGAGACAGCAGCAAATGAAGCGATCCGAAAAATCAGATGGCAGACCCAAGGGCGAGCTGAACGAAAGAATGATGGACATATAGGTAAACTGATACCAATAATCGATTGGCGGGCTAATCGTCATCATGAACGTTGAAGTTAAAGATGAACGCAGTTAATATCTGACCACGGTGGTTACCGTTAGTACTTATACAAGTTTGGCCACGACGAGTCTCCATGTCCAACTTGCAAAAGCCAAGAAGAAAACGCAGAGCATAAAATACTCCTTTGTTGGGCCAACATTCCGAATGTGTGTTTCCTGATGGATCAAATGGTAGAGTCTGCGGTCTGGGCATTAAAAACAAGCTTTCAAAAAGAGCTCCTTATTGCAGAAAAGGAGAGGCAAACTATAGCTCCACAAGAATGGCAGAATAATTGCTAAACGGGCCTCAAGAACTGAGCTGCTACACGGGCGTAGTTTTGTACCTGGGCGAACATCTTTGTGCCGAGAATCTTGCATGTCATTGTTTGAAGATTCCACATTCATAGCTCAACCAAAAAAGACAGCAGGAGAGCCCATTCTGTGTGCTTTGTAGAGAGGAGGCGGACAACGCAGAAACCTTGCTGGTGGAGTTAGCATCAAGTGGCGAAAGAGAACCTTCAAAGTGGTGGCACCGGTAAACGTTGTATTCAGACTGGCTTGCTGGACGTGCCGATCAGACCCGAGTTTGCAAACGATTCATCTGAAGTGGCTTCGGCCACGAAACCTTACCAGAGGTTATCCAGTACCAGGGGAACTTGGACGGCTGTCCCAGAGCATCTGTCTCTGAGGGATGTCTTCTCTGACGAGTTATTACGGTTGACCTCATTGTGGGAGTTTCATGGTAGCTGCGGTTGTGGTCACTTTGCGCCACAGCAGGTATCGCTGTACCAGTCACACTGCGGGTCCAAATCAACTTGAAGAGAATCCTGCCGTTAGGCCGAGAAGGCGAATACTGAAGTGAAACTACTAGAAGTAAACTGTAAATCAGCAAATGAAAGCGGCAGTGGGAACACTCATCTCCACTAAAAAGGAGCATCAAATTGAGTGCCGAAATACAAAGAGAGGGAAAGGAATTTGGGGGGGGGGGGGGGAATAGCGCATCAGAAGGATTTGATGCCATACAGTGTTAGCTTGTTAACTGAGTAAACACAGGAAAATTAGAATGGGGGGAAGGTCTGCCAGTCGTTCTCGTATCTCTCGAGGATTTTGCAACGAGAAGAGTTGGGACGGTTGGGTCTCCGTCCTTGAGGATAAAAGTCGCGTTTTTCGAGAATTTTTTAGAAGATTATATACAAAGGGAGAGAAATGTATTGTTTACAGTTAACGAGAAAGATCTAAACTCTGCAGGCACATAGCCGCCGTACTTCACGGGTGGAGCTTATCGTAACGATTGACGTCAAAAACACCTTTAAATCCGTAAGATGGAAGGACATTCTAGGCACAACTATGAGAACGGCTCTTTGCTCTATGAAACGCTTCAGGGTCAGAGGAAGATGTAGCTCTTGTTGGGGGTAACGCAAGGATCCATCCTAGGGCCGGACCTCTGGGACGCTTCCTATGATAGTCTACTGGTCGGCGTGCTTGTTGCTGGACACGCAAAGCAAGCTTGGCGTACGGATACGACGGGTAAGTGCATGGATGACTGCTCATCGTTTCAACCTTGAACTGGAAAAATTTGAAGTAGTCATCCTGACGCTCTACGGTGCAGAGGTATGGGCTGACACTTTTGGCAAGGAGGTATATTGTGTCCCGTGCAAGTACAGAAACAGGGAGCTATGGGGGTGGCGTTTTTGTACCTCACTGTCTCTGAACCGGCCGTGATGGTAATCGTGGGAATGATCCCCGTTGTCCTTCTTGCTAAGGAGGATCAAGCCATATACAAGCGCAAGGGAGAAGAACCAAGGAAGGGCGTTGCTCGTCAGGAACGGAAACGCACCTTTGATGAACGGCAACTGTCTTGGCAAAATGAAACTAGAGGCAGATGGATTACGCGGCTCATTGGCAACTTAGGTGGTGTCTGAATCAGAAGAATGGCGAGTCTGATTATTGCCTTACACAAGTGGGCATGGAGGTTTTCAGTCTTACCTGTACAAGATTAGAAAGAACGATGTCCGGATTGTGCGTTTTACAATGAAGTTGTGGACGACGCCTATCATACATTTTTTTTATTGTGGAAGGGTGGATGGTATTCGTCAGTAGCTCCTTTTAAACGCAGGGGATCTCTCTCCAGACAACATTGTGGAGGAGAGGCTGAAGAGCGCCGACAGGTGGAGCAGTGTCGTTACAACTGGTGGAGGAGCCGGATGATAGGGGGTTCCTTGAACTGACAGTTCCTTTCCTCCTCTCCCTTACCGTTGGTGAAAAGAATTCCATGATTTGAAAGGAGTGTTCCGAGATTAGCCCGAAGTAATGTGACAAACGGGTCCAGGCTAGGTCGCTGCTAGCACAACGCACTTTGTGCGTAAATGCATTCACATATTCATAAAACGCGTCCTTCTCTTTTGTATTGGAAGGTTCCGCTCGTTTGTAGCATCGTAATATGACGTATTCTGAATTAGAATCTTGGAGTCAGTATTCTGTCTTATATCAGACCGCAGGACATGAAAGTGCCTAGCGAATTCGGTAAGCATGAATCTGCTGGATTCATACTTAATACTGGCAGGCTTACCAGAGACTAACAGCACAGGTCTCTTAAAACTTGCTGGGAATGCTTTGAGTGATCCCCGAGCTCCCAGCTCACAGGTCAATAGGCCACCGACTTTTGGACTTAATAACAAATACTGTTAGGCCGGATGTAGTTTCCTTTACCTACACCCCAAATCACACACGGTTATCCGGAGTAAAGTTACTCTTCTCCTCTCCTCTTGTAAATGGGCTTGGGAGGGTCTTGTTTTTCCGAATGAAACTCCAGTGACATATACCGGAGCACTTTCTTGGAACGGGAATATAAATATCTTCCACTTTGCGATAATAGCAAAACATATGATGAGCTTAATAACAATTAACGTCTGAAGAGAAAAACTACGGGGCTAGTCATAAAATAGCCCTTCATATTAAACCGACTAATTACCCAAATATTTCATTCTCTGCCGCCACAATATAAAAACCTTCCAATTTTCAACACATTATTATTGTAATGTCCTTGCTGGCGTTAGGAAAAACACAGTACAGCAGCCCTTAATGGAGACATATAACCGTCGTAATCCTTCTTACTTAGCAAGAAGTCAAAAGAAAGAGAAAATCCTCCAAATCATCTAATAAAACATCCGTTTCATATCTCAATCTGCACACTTGCTTCCATCCTTGAGTCTTCCTCTGTGTCATTGCGTTCCTTCCCATAATAAAGTGGAAATAAAGAATAACATGAAACATGAAGGGAAACAGAAAAGTACGAATCATTGTACAAAAGTTTTTCGACCGTCCAAAAATTAGATCCTGCCAGCTCTTTCCGCGAAACGACCTTCAATATTATGCGTACCCCCTCGGGTCCGGCCCTCCTCGGTCCCTCGGCTCCATTCACCCTTGTAGGCTCAGCAGGACCTTCATTCGTATATTCGGCCAAATGCTCACTTCCGGGAATTTTCACCCCGCAAATTTAGGCAAACCCCAAAAGTATGTAGCTACTGGCGATGCTCCTCGCATTGGTTTCCGGAGGGTGCCGCCATTCACCAAGTAAATACATAAAACCACCTCCAAGTTAAATAAGAAAGGCAAACAAAACAAAGTGTGGATAATTGAGAAAGTTTTTTGCAAGTTCCTTTTCCCGGCCGCGTACACCTCACCAGCGTGTCCTGTGAGGTGAGCGGGAGGGACAGGAAATCGGCTGTTTGCCGATGCTGATTCTCTAGGTGAATGGCTTCTTTCTGTGGAGATGAAAATGATGCCTCATCATGCTCAATGAGAAGGATATCAGGATTTTGTCGATTTCGTGGTCAATTCACAAATCATGATCAAGAGAGAGAATCATCCGGTCCTGTTGATGATTTAGTATTTAATTTGTCGATTTGTAAGGCAACTGGAAGTTCTGTTTGCCAAGGGTGGGGGCTGATGAGGTGTCTTGTCTGCGTATTGCAAGGTGTAAGACACACAGGGAAACCATTAGAGAATATGTTTTGAGTAATAAATTATTTTTTCCGTAGTCGAGTCATTATTTGTAGATAGATTATCCTGGGGAGAGGAGAGGTAACTCCAGGGGGACTCCAGGTAAAACTAGGCAAAGCAGCAGCCCCCACGGAGCTGAGAGCTTTTTAATCAAGCAAAGCCACAAAATAAACTCTTAAGGATGTGGCGAAAACGTTAAATTTTCTGGAAATTCAAAATCCCATGAACAAGGAAGGGAAAAATAACTAAAATCACCAACTTAAGAGGAAGATGTGGGCTGCAAAGGCTTATGAACTCCGTAGCCATTATTGATCATGAAATCGGGTCCGAGTTTCACGTTATAAAACGACTCAGCGATCTTAGGATTCCTCATCATCATCATCAATGTCGCAAAAACCGCTATCCGGTCTAGGCCTGCCTTAATAAGCAACTCCAGACATCCCGGTTTTGCGCCGAGGTCCACCAATTCGATATCCCTAAAAGCTGTCTGGCGTCCTGGCCTACGCCATCGCTCCATCTTAGGCAGGGTCTGCCTCGTTTTCTTTTTCTACCATAGATATTGCCCTTGTAGACTTTCCGGACGGGATCATCCTTATCCATACGGATTAAGTGACCCGCCCACCGTAACCTATTGAGCCGGATTTTATCCACAACCTGACGGCCATGGTATCGCTCTTAGATTTCGTCATTGTGTAGGCTATGACCCTAGATAGGAGAAATTGTCAATGGTCTCAAAGTTGTATTCTCCTATCTTTATTCTTCCCGTTTGACCAGTACGGTTTGATGTTGTTGGTTGGTTGGTTTTCGGTGCTGACGTTACCAACATCTAATCTTATACCACCCACAGGGATCGCCGGCGACCCTTGGCGAGTCGCTTACAATACAGGGACTATTTCGGACCACATATGTAGCTGTCATTATACTTGTGTCCTAGTTGCGAGAATGCTTTTCGGTAAAGAGCACTGGGAATCCCCGGAGCCGTCCACAACTCCTTGCCGATGCCGATAAGCCGATGTGAGCCTAGTTCTGCCAAGGTCGAAGTTGTGGCCTATATCAGGAGCCAGCACCGGGGGACCCAAGACGAGTAGTGTGCATTGAACCGGATTTAGTAGACTACGTTGGTTTGAGCGAGCACTGATTCGCCTGAGATTTCCGGGATCGGTTAGGCGTAGGTCAGGTTCCGGGGTACTGTAGTAGGAGCTTTGTCTCCGAGGTTACACCCATTGCTGACTATTGCGGCCCCTTGCACTCCCTTACACACGGTTTACTTGTAAAAATGTTCATGGGGAGCAAAAATAACATAACTGACGAGACAGTAGGGATGGAGAAAGAGTCGACTGCATTTGTGGGCAGCACGAAAAGGTATCGCTCACCGTAGCGCCCAGTGAAGGAAGCAGCTAGGACTAAAATATCCGGCGAGACATCGAGATGCGTACAGCCAAATCAAGAAAAAGAAAACAAGCAAAGTAATGCGACACTCGGGACAGAGATAGCAACCCAGAAAGCACCAACCTGTGCTGGTGTTCCGGGAGAGACACAGTGAACACCGTTGAAACTGAACAGATGGCTGAATATAAGCCGACTGTTTTTGCGTTAGCCAAAGAGAACAGGAGCAAATACATGAACGGGCTGATGGAGTTGGAGGAACTTCTGGATCGTATTTTATACTACAGACGGACCCGGAGAGCAATAGTATGGTAACAGCCAAACGGATCGCATACAGCCGTTATATAAGGAACTGGGGAAAAAAGAAAGGAAGAAGGGACATATGATGCAGACTTCACCCAGGTAGTGTCCAGAGCTCAAACAAAGAAGGCAAAGAGGGAGGGACATGGTAACAACACGCCACGTCGTTAGAAAAACCTCTGCCTAAAATTAAGGCGGGCACGAATGAAGTGGTACTCCATCAGAAAAGAAAGGTGCACAGACGAAGGAGGACTGGACCGCCAGCTCTGCTTATTAAGCCGACGGAAGACAAGACCTTTGCGGAAGTTCCAACCAAAATCCATTATCTGGATTTGAATCAAGCCCGAAGATAGCGGAGCATAAGTGTTTCTATTCGAAAAACGAAGGGTGGTGGAATCCTCGTCGAATTAAGTCCGAAGACAAGAAACAAAGGTATGTTCTATGAAGCGATCAAGGGATAACTGGGAGAGATTAGAACTCACGTACTTCCCGGAAATCTGTGATGTTGACTGTCTCACAGAAAATAACGAAGTAGGTGAGGTCATCGAATGTCCTGAGGTAATCAATGCCTGGATTGTTATCACCTCTGCGAATTTTTGAAGCCAAAAATTCACTGTGCTGGAAATTCCCGAGTAACACGCGAAGATATTTCTTTACCGCGGGGATATCTGAATTGGTTGGATAGTAAGTAGGATATGAATTTAGCCCGCCCTACTATATGTTACAGATGTTTAGATTATGGGCAGATGCCTATCGGCATCCTGACAGGAGGTCAACATGTCGCAGATGTGGTCAAGTAGGTTATAAAGTGTATATCTGCAACGAAAAGGAGAGGTGCCATCTATGCGATTATCGTGGCGCGTCTGATGAGAGCTCGGGGCGGGGTCCAGTCTACAGACAATATACATTGGAGTGTAATCATGAGTTGGTAGCGCAGTTGCTGCGGAGGTAAAAACTGATCTAGTGCTCATCAGTGAACAGTATCGAAACGAGGACTCAGCTAATGGCACCCCGACATACCAGGTACCGCTGCCATCTGGGTTCGAGACGGCAGCCACCTTAAGATTCTTGCGCAAGGCGGAAGGGGCAACTTTGTCTCGATTCGATGGTTAGGGGTATCTAGCAGTGTCTACCTAACACCGAATGAGACGACGTCGGACTTTCGACGCAGGCTTGATGCTCTGAAGGACGCTATCTTGGGCACGAAGAGGTGGATCCTGGTAGGGGTGATTTCAATGCCAGGGCACTTGAATGGGACATGCCCCACTCCGACTCCAGAGAAAAATGAATTATCGAAATGGCGGCGAGAACGAGACTTGCATTTTTAAACAAAGGATTCATCCCAAAATTCCGGTGCCCAGGCTGTGAAGGAAGCATTCCTCAAATAACTTTTGCATCGGAATTACTTTTGTCGCTAGTTGACAGGTGGAAGACTTGGCAAGCGACCATCAATACATTGCGTTTCAAGTAGTTTCCGCAATCTCTCAGTATGTGTCGGGGTGCTCTTTCTGTGCGTGCAACGTCGCGAAAGTGAACACTATGAGATTTGAAATGCCTCTTGAAGCAAGTAGGGCCGCGCTGGAAGGCACTCTTGAAGGTGTTGGTGACCCTGTCGTAATTTCAATTATGGCCCTAGCCTGCGAAGCTTCCATGCCCAGAAAGGCATTGAGAAGTGGCAAAGTAGAACGAGCTCTCGAAGCCTGTCCCAGATATGATATCAAAAACCAAGTAGGGAGGTAGCCCGTATTCAGGCTATACGTCGGCTCCCATAACTTACATAGAGATACCAATGATAACAGACTGCGGATTATTCAATTAGCAGTGTCACATGAAATGGTTGTTGGAAGTAGCTGGTTTGCGAGGAAAGTGGTCCACAAACAAATGTGGGCCTCTCCAGACGGGACCACTTTCAACCAGATTGACCACGTGCTGATCGAACGCCGCCACTTCTCAGCCTTGATGAATGGCACAACATATGGCGAGGGGGGGGGGGGGGGATTTAGACTCGGATCACTATCTAGTTGGCATGGTGCGCCGGGCTTAAATAACAATACCACCCAGAATCTCCTCTCACAATCAGGTGAGAGTTAACACTGAAGCCACCCACAGCACAGCCCTCCGCAACATCAATAACCGCAGTCAACGGAGATCCTGGAGATGAAGCATCAAAAAATGATCTTCACAATCGAATGAAAAACGCTATCATAAATATGGCCACAGCCGCAAAAATAGTCGGAGCGGCTAGTTCGATGATGAATGTAATGTAGCAACGGAATAGAAGAATGCTGATACCGAACAATGTTGCATTCTCAAGGGACACGAGCATGCGCGGACCAAGAAAGAGTCCGGGCAATCCATCGGCTCAAAAATCATAAGCCGCCAGGAGCCGGAGGAATTACAGCCGGATTGGTTACATATGGAGGCGACCAATTACACCAAGTGGTTCATCAACTTATGCTCAAGGGGTGGGACAGCGATTGCCAACGAGGCATTATCTGTTTCATACATAAAAAGGGAGATATCACGCAGCGCAGCAATTGTACAAGTGTCACGTGGTGGAGTATAAGATATTCCCCGCTATCTTGCTAGGACGGAACATCCTTGGCCAATACCAAAGAGACTTTACTCCAGGGAAATAAGTAACAGATCAGATTTTCTCTCTGTGGAAAGCGATGGAAGAACTATTGGAATATGGACATCAGGACGTCTATGACAGAATAGCAAGGGTGAAACTGTAAACCGCAATGAGAGAATTCGGTCTCCCGACGAAATTGATAAGACTGACTAGGCTGAACTTAAGGGAGGTGCGAAGCCAGATAAATGCAGCAGGATAATTTCGAGGATGCCTTATCATGCATCCTCCTTTACTTGGCCCTGGAAAAAGCGATCCGTGATGCTGAGGTAAATGCGAGGTTTACCATAGTTTTCAAGTCCACCCAACTAGAGGCCTATGCTGACGATATCGACATCATGGGAAGAACGACCCGAGATATACAAACTACCTTCATCCAGGTGGAGCAGGCGGCGCGAGGTTTTAGGCTACACATCAGTGAAGTATATGGTGGCAATGTCAGAACGAAAAAACATCAAGTCGTAATGGTCAAACGGGAAGATAAAAGATAAGAGACGAAAACTTTATGACCGTTGATAATTATTCCTATCTAGGGTCGAAAATCACAAGCATTAACAGCTACAGCGATGAAATCCGTGCACGGTTGTTGAGAGCCAACAGAGCCTATTTCAGCTTACAAAAACTATTCCGCTCGAAACGTCTCGCGATAGGGTCAAACCTCTTATTGTACAAGTCAGTCCTTATGTATTCCTCGGAGACCTGTGTTCTTAGCAAGAAATATTGCGAATTCTTGGCCGCGTTCGAAAGAAGAATCCTAGGAAGAATTTTTGGCCTCCGACATGAGGATGGAAGATTCTCTAGAGATCTATGACCGATACCTGGTTGTGGATAAATAGGTTACGGTGGATGGGTCACTTAAACCATATGGATGAAGGTAATCCAACCCAAAAAGTCTATAAGGGCAATATCTATGACAGGAAAAGAAAATGGGGCGATGCCGTAGGTCAGGATGCTTTTAGGGATATCGAATTGGTGGACCTCGAGGCATAACCGAAATGCCTGGAGTTCTTTGTTAAGGTAGCCCTAGACCGGACATCGTTGTTAGGCCGTTGATGAAGATGGTCTTTCCCAGGCTTTGAAGAAGACTACCTTAACTTTATTCCAAGTGGTAGGCACTTAGACCAGGGTAAGATATCCTCGAAAGATATTTTTTAGAAGTTGCTCTAAGCGCTGTATACTCCCATGCCAGGTGGTTGGAAGTATTCAAAAGACAGCATTGCAGTCCTCGCCTTTCCATTTGTATTAACCGACGTAACAGTGTCGTAATTCCCCTGGGAACACCTTCGGGTTGAAAGGTTTGCAGAAGCCGCCAATTCACGCTGAGTGCCGAAAGTTTAATCAGTCTTTATTCTTACAGCTTTTATAAGCGCGACTCCAGAGATCGCCTCGTTGGTTTCCTAAGTTTTTGCAGGTCGGGCCTACCATGGAATCTTTTTGCGCTCTGCCCTCGGGTAATAATACAAATCCCTTCAATAATACAATCTCTTCTCTAATAGTGTGTGATTCTGAGTTTCCAATTGATCTTCTATCGCCAAAGGAGTTCTTAGTCGCCTAGGGAGCTCTACTTTGTCGGTAAAAATGTCATTGAACTTTGTCCATTTTCCTAGGATTGCGGTTTTGTATTACAGTTTGTTTCCTTGTAATAGTCAGGCTAAACTTTGAGTAACTGTAATCTGAAAGTGAGGCTTCGTCTTGTACCCTCCAATCAAGTAATCAACTCTAACAACTTTGGAGTGCAAATTATTAGGTTAATTACTTTACCTCTTCCTGGTCCCACGAAAGCCTAGGCGTAACCTACGTTTTCGATTGTCAGAGCAACTGAAGTGACAAAATGGAACTACTTCTCTCATCTAGGGTTTCATTTGCTACCTCCCCACCAAATATGCTGGGCCTTCCTATCACAATCTATTATGAGTTCAAGGCCACTTGATTCTACATACGCTACCAGATGCCTTAGTTCTTGTGTTTGTGAAGCACACTGAAAATCATAGGGTAAGTAAGAGGAAGCACCTATGGTACCATCAATCTGGTATTATAACTTGCCCGCAACTTGCTTTTCAGAATAGAATTGTCTCTAATAAATTTGACATCGGGACGCAGACCCCCAGTCTTGGGGATCTTTCATCAAAGAAGATCCTAGCCGACTTTCCTGATCCAACATCACGGATTTTGGCTAGGGTAGTCCAGTGACTTGCTGTCTGTAAATGGAAAGAGGCTTTCGAATAGTGCAGGTTACTTTGATGAACCTTTATAGTTGTAGACAAAAGCGTATTCTAACGTGAAAGCTAACGCTAACTGAAAAGAATGCTGCGTCCATCGTAGATTTGACCGGGGTTATCAGTTCCCGCTTTCCGCCAAAAGTTCCCTTTTGTAACATCATATGTCTCCGGATGTTGCCACACTTGGTGGTGTAGTAACGCCCATGTGCTGTTGCCGTCGCTTTTGCTTTTCTTGGTGAAGGTGTTAGAGAAGGTGCTGGCAGGTAGATTTAACCTGTAGTTCCCTGTCCTTGCCGCTGAGGTTTCCTTCTGTCAAGCCATCATCTCCCATTTTCGTGGAAAATTGACAGTGTCAACGACAGGTCTACCGTAATCAGGTTTTAAGTTCGGTTACTTAAAGGAGCTGCTGTACTTTTTTTTTTCTGGCTGACCCCAGGGGTGTAGGCTGTTCACTGAAGTGGAAAGCCTGTCAGATTTCTCCGTAGAGGAACATGAATCTGGTGATGCCTCCAAATTCCTTGCTTCGGCCGAGACTTGGCTCAAAGTCGCGAGTGGAGTCGAAGTCTGTAACCTTTTACTACTCGGAGAGTTTTACAATCTGTTGCTCCTTTAGTTTTATACAATTTTATATGAATAATTATCCGCTTATCAATTAGCACGAAAAACTCTTAATCTCGATGAAAAGTCAAATTGCCAAATAAAACAAATATAATAATAATAAAACGTTTCAAATTGTTGTGTTCACCGCCGCGGTTGGAAACTGAAGAGACCGGCTTATTTCCATGCGGTCCTTACTGTCCCAACCAACGGCATTTTCTCACCGCTAATTCTCCACTTCCTCGGCGCGTTCTAAAATGAGTGGAGAGTTCTGCGCCATCTACCTGTCCGCATCCGCAACATTCGGAATAAATTTCAAATGCTGCGGATCCTGCCGCGCCACATCACTCCGCCCCCAGACGGAACCTAGGGGGTTTCGGCGATCGATCCCGGAACTCCGTTCCCCGTTAATCCACAAAACGGACACGACGCTGCTTCGGGGCGCGCACGGGTTTCAGTCTGGACAAAGAGACCGCCTTTTTGTGTCCACCGATCTCGAGCTGGAAGAAATGTTCTCCCCTCTCGAGAACGCGGTACGGGCCCTCATATGGAGGCTGCAGCGGCTTCCGGACGGCATCCGTCCTGACCAGAACGTGCGTGCATGTGTCCAGTTCCTTGGGCGAACAGGCAGGTGTGGGCGAGTGTCGAGTGGGTGGTGGCGCTTTGATGCGTCGGAGATTGTCCCTCAGCAGACGCACCAACCCCGACTCCGTGAGACCCGATCTCTTGTCGAAGACCGGATCGCTTGGGAGTCTTGGGTTCTCCCCGTAAACCAGCTCCGCGGGGCTGGCAGCAAATTCCTCTCGGCGGGTTGTACGTAGGCCGAGTAGGACGAGAGGCAAGACTTGAGTCCAGGACGGGTCGTCGCGTGCCATAATGGCGGCTTTCAGCGTCCGGTGCCTACGTTCTAGCATCCCATTGGATTGCGGGTGGTATGCCATAGTCCGCTGGCGTTTAAAACCCAGGAGTTTGCCTAACTCCGAGAAAAGGGTGGATTCAAATTGCATTCCCTGGTCAGTGATGACCACTGCAGGGACGCCAAAGCGAGGTATCCACTCTCGGCAAAGGGCTTCGGCACAAGATTGCGCCGTAATGTCTTTCAGAGGTATTGCTTCAGGCCACCGCATAAACCTGTCGATGATTGTGAGGCAATACTTGTAACCGTGCGAGTCTCGCAAAGGCCCTATTATGTCGAGGTGTATCGTGTGGAAACGCTTGGTAGTCCGGGGGAATGAGCCCACTTCTTTCCTTACATGCCTGGAGACTTTACACTTTTAGCATGCGATGCACTCTCTGGTCCAGGAATTGATATCCTTGTTCATGGAGGGCCAGAAGTATCTTCCGGTGACTAACCGGTTTGTTGTCCTGATGCCGGGATGCGCCAAGTCGTGAACTGCGTGGAACACTTCCTTGCGAAATGTGGTCGGAATGTATGGCCGAGGTCCCTTTTCCGAGTCTTCGCAGCAGAGCGAGAGGTTTGAACCGAAGATGGGCAACTCCCGAAATTTGTATTTGGGGTTGGATTTGAGGCTCTGAAGTACTGCGTCATCCTCCTGCGCCTTGGCAATAGCCGAGAAATCAAGTGAGGCGGGGATGTTAACCTTGGAGACACGAGACAAAGCGTCAGCAACTATGTTGTCCTTGCCGGACACGTGCTGGATATCTGACGTAAACTGGCTTATGAAGCTCAGGTGTCGAAGCTGACGAGGGGACGCTTTGTCGGGCTTTTGTTTCAAAGCAAACGTGAGAGGCTTATGGTTCGTGAACACTGTAAACGGCCTGCCTTCTAGGGAGAAACGGAAGTATTTGATGCTCAAGTACGCGGCAAGCAGTTCGCGATCGTAGGTATTGTAGTTCCGTTGAGCGGGATTCAACTGTTTCGAGAAGAATCTCAACGGCTGCCAAACTTGATCCACCTTTTGGTGAAGGGCAGCACCTACTGCGATGTCAGAGGCATCAACAAAAACGGCTAGGGGTGCATCTTGCAGAGGAAATGCCAAGAGTGTAGCATCAGCCAGTTGCTGTCGGGATTTATCAAACGCGCGGACAGCCTCTTCAGACCACACAATCTCTCGTGTGTCTTTTGTTTTGGGGCCAGACAAGTACGCGTTCAAAACAGACTGGTGATGGGCGGCCTTGGGTAGGAAACGACGGTAGAAGTTTAGCATGCCCAAGAACCTCCTCAACTCCCTCACTGTTTTCGGACGCGGGAAGCCTGTAATTACTAGCACCTTGTCTGGGTCGGGCTGTATTCCTTCAGAGGAAATGGAGTGGCCGAGGAATCTCACCTGTTGTTGTTTCTCAACGTTTAGGACTAAACCGGCCTCAAGGAGACGTTGAAAAATGCACTCGAGATGGGCTAAGTGCTCAGACTCAGTGGAAGAAGCGACCAAAACATCATCCAAATATACGAAACAGAAATCGACGTTTCGCAGGACTGAGTGAATGAACCTTTGAAAGGTTTGCGCCGCATTGCACAATCCGAAAGTCATTCGGGTGAACTCGAAGAGTCCAAAGGGTGTGCATATTGCCCTCTTTGGAATGTCTTCAGGAGCTACTGGGATTTGGTGGTAAGCCTTGGCTAAGTCCAAGGTCGAAAAGATGCGGCAATTCGCGAGGTGATACGCAAAGTGGTGGATGAGTGGAATCGGATATTGGTCAGGAACAGTCTGTGCGTTTAGCCTTCTGTAATCCCCACAGGGGCGCCATTCGCCATTTGGCTTAGGGATCATATGTAATGGGGAAGACCAACAGCTGTTTGAGGGCCTGCAGATACCCTGTTGAACAAGTTGTTCAAATTCTTTCCGCGCAATAGCCAGTTTCTGGGGTGGTAGAGGACGCACCTTCGAGAAAATCGGGGAACCAGTAGTATTTATGTGGTGCTGCACATTGTGCTTCACTGGTTTCGAGAAACTACACTCGGTAGTAATCTGGCTGAACTTTTGGAGGAGTGTCCGAACACGAGAGTCGGTGATGTCTTCCAAAAGAACGGAAAGGTTATTGTCAGCGTGAGATACCATTTGGCCCGACGAATTAAGGTTGGTCGTGGGGTCTATAAGGGACTTATTTTGCAAGTCCACCAGCAACCCATAGTGACACAAGAATTCTGCGCCTAATATGGGGAAGCTGACATCCGCTAGGATGAAATGCCACGAAAACGTCCTACGCAAGTCAAGACTCACGTCCACTTGCCTGCACCCGTATGTGTTGATGCGGGAGGAATTTGCTGCCGCCAGTTTGAGGGGCTGTGGATATAGTCGATGATGCCGGGGTACGGGAAGAACCGAAACCTCCGCACTTGTGTCGACGAGGTAGTTGCGCCTGCTGAGGGGGTCGAAAATCGTTAGGCGACGTGGCGCTGCGCTTTGGGTGGCCGTCGTCAAGACCCCCCGCGGACTTAGTTTTTTGCGGTAGGCGCGAAGTTACAAGGTAGCGTACATCTTGTGTTTTGGACATTTTTGGTGTATTAGTAAACTTGTACAGGCTCCCTCTCCACGATAAGGTGGGGTCGGAGGGATATGATGTAACTAGGACTGAGTGTTAATTTCAACAGCTCTAGTCGTATATGAGAGCTTCCAATCTACTTCGTTTAGTAGATTTTGCGAGATATTTCCTCCAGATGTTGTCTATTCCCCAATGCCAAGCGAAATAAAGAACAACAAACTTCAAAACTAATTTCCATCCAGCTTCCAACCTTAAACCCTGTCATGCATCAACTAAAATCATAAATTATTTTGACAAAAATTAAAGCCAAATCCCCTATATGAACAAACTTTATATTTTTTCCTTCTAGTTACTGCCATAAACTACAAGGCAAGCACAGTCATAAAAAAGGCTCACATAAAACTGTCAACACCTTCCGTCAGCGTCGGTGAAGCATCAGGCAACAGCCCACGCCATGTTCAAATCCTTTCAGAGTTCAACCCGTTCTACCAATTTAATTGAAGAGGGTTGGGGATTCCAAGAATTTTTTTTGAAAGGACTGTAAGGTAATGGGCACATGCACATGTATTAGATATGGAAGCGGGGGTGGATTTTTTTGGAAGGTTACCGCTGTAGCTGAATTTTTCAACTTCAGGGGAATGGATCAGCACGCTTGGAACCCCAGTTGGATATGAAAAATTTCAAAAAGGAGTTGATGGAGATTTTCTGGAAAATGTATGTTACAAAAATGCGTCCTTTAATCAAAGAGAGTACTTTACATCATGCAGCCTAGGCCTTGTATTTTTGTTTTTTTCTTCTCGGAGTATCCTTAATTAAAAGGCTCTTTCCATCCACGATTCACATGAAAATATTAAAATTCCATTCACTTGGAAGTTACAGCGAGAGGAAAACTTCTCCACTTCATATTTTCTTAGTGATAAAATGAATTTTTATATTTTCCCAGTAACTGTCTCAACTTTTCCTCTAATGGTCTTCTGGGTCAACTACTTTCTGGAGCTGAAAAAAAGTAAGAATAATCCGCGGCATCACCCTCGTCCTTCTTCACGGAATCCTACCTCGAGCATGTGTCCATGCACTTGCGGAAAAAATCTCCCTACATCCTGGCAGTTTCTATCACAACTTCCCGAGTTAGAGTTGGAAGAAGTTTGAGGAGATAAAGTTGTCGTTTCCAGTTGGTCGAGAATAAACTTTTCACAACGGTCAAAATACAATGAACAGAGCGACTGCAACGGATGAGTGAAATACAAAACGACGAGACAGTTTTAGATAGTGCTATTGGACTTGGTAATGCAAAGGGACAAGAATTGAAAGAAGTTTTCCTGCAGTGACCGTAAAACGGTATAGTAAGTGTGGAGGATTTTCAAGGAGAATAATGAGAGGGAAATGGATCCACGAGAAGGAGCAGTATCAAAGTTTGAATAGGATGAGAGCTAGTTATGTAATTTGCGGTTGATACTTTCACTGGGCCATGAAGTTTCTTAGTTAGCACTTGAAGTGGAGGTACCACTATCTATAGTTCTGCTGAGATATGCTTCTTTTGGGGTAGTCGTCCCCATTATGATAGTATTCTTTCCCAAAAGCTGCTCAGTCCCAGTCTTTTGGAAACAGCTTCGTTAGCATACCGACCAATTGCTCCAGTAAAACGCTTGCATCAAGAGATAACATTGACATCGACCCGACCTTTCCCAACGCACAACACCTACATTCATCAAATCATCCCCTCGTCTTACACCCATTTAAAGTCGTCATAAGACAGACATAAAATTAACGACCTACAACTTAACTTTGTACGACCTCCCCCTACTCGGGAGACAACTTTAATGCAATTAATGAGCCACATAATCCACACGATTTCACTTTACGCTCCTTACCTTTGGTTTTAAGGATAGGCAGACAGACAGACAGACGATAAGCCATCTAACCGGCCCCAGGAGCACGAAGAACCTTTTCGCAACAACGAGCCAACACATAGAGGAAAGATTCTAAAGTCATGCCTGCGTTGGGGCGTTTGAGAGAGGAATATATTGACATTAGAATTTCGCCCCTACCCTTAGTCAAGTATCAGAAGGGTGGAAAGACAGGAAGATGGCTCTTTTGCCATGCAAATGTGTCATATCTAAATAATATCTGATGTGTGAAAAAGATAAGGTATAGTTTCGTCCCCAAGGCTTGCGACACTTCCTCCCCCTTTTGCACCCCCACAGGTCGCATATAGGGGACACTTAAGTCAAGTGTGTAATTCGTTTTGGTTGAAAGTGTCGTTAAGTCTACGGCATGTGTAATTTTGCACAAAGTTTAAGGCTTGAATTTACACAACTTTTACGAGCTTAATTTCACGTGAACGTTGCGGTTTTTGGGGTGATGGGCATATGATTTAGTTGGCTTCTAGGCGCGAGGGTTGAACGTGTTTAGGATGATGTTTTGTGTGAATTAGCGGGTAGGTTGTAAATTGAGCAATATTTTTGGCTGCGCTTGTCAGCTCAATCAATCATTGGATTGCTAAGTAGGCATTTCTGTTGAGAGTAAGGGTGTTGCCCCTTGGATGCATATTGGGTCCTTTACGATCACTATAAAATAGAATAGCTTAAAGGACTCAAAAATGAGAGCTATATATATCCACGTAGTCTGCACTAAGGAGGAAACAGCCCGGCATATTGCGGATAGAAGTATGCAGTGATATCCAAAATAGGAATCGCGGAGTAACAGATGAAGTGCGTAGTCAACAGTCCGCAATTAGATGCGACGGGGGAATATTCGGATGGTAGCGGACTTGACCACGGAAGTCCGCAAGCGACTATCAAAGAGCTAAAGATGAAAAAAGAAAAACATCTATCAAAAACCAGTATCACTATACAGCAAGCATCCAACACATCTCTATCATCTTTGGGTACCTAACTTCCTGAAGCTGCAAAAGTCATGCATCAATGTGCGGTGCTGACTAGAAACGCCTAAACTTGGCTGGCCCTACTTCCTCCCTTTATGGAATTGCTTGTTCACTGAGGAATCAGATGGTAAATGTCCTTGTGAAACCTTCACCAAACTTCTGACTCTAACAAGTCATCCACCACAATTACCTTGTGTCAGACGCCAGCACCAATCAATCCCTGAGATAGTAGTTTCACTTTATACCCCCTTAAACTAATGCTATTCCTGCAGAACCTCTCTTGGTGCGGAGAGTGACGTTTTTATCCCATAGTTTGGATTATACGTGCGTTCTAAGTAGTAACCTTGAGGAAGTATCTCCGTGGCCGTTGTACGTGAGAATTCACTGTGCAACCCTGCTCTCGAGAGTTCTCTGCTGATGTTGAATGGCAGTTGTCCGTTCCGGATCCTGGTCGGATAATATACAAAGAACTGTTATTAGCAGCGCTGATTTGCCCAACCTTTCAACGATGAGTTAAGCGTAGGTCAGGCCTTAGCGAACTGGGTTATAGCTTTTATTTCGAAAGGTTCTTCCATTTGTAACTATTACGCTTCCTTGAATGCGATGGGCTAGTATTATTATTATTCTGTTGAGGGAAAGTTGCAATGCGTCCTTAAAAAACTATTGTGCCCCTTTTAATGGTTATATTGTACCTATTATTCATAGTATCTCAAGCAAGCCTGTAACCGTCTGGAACTTTAGTATATTTCCTACATCCAAATCTTTCAACTTTGCATCTGGTATTAAGTATCCTCCCCTCTGGGAGGATCACCTGATATTCTGTTAAGGGAAAGTCGCACCGCGTCCTTGAAGAACTATTGTGCCCCTTTTGCTGGTTATAGTGTACCTGTTGATCATAGTATCTCAAGCAGGCCTGTAACCGTTAGGAACTTTAGTATGTTCCCCACTTCCAGAAGTTTCAGCTTTGCATCTGGTATTAAGTGTTCTCCCAGATGTATCGACCTACTTTACATAAGTGCCGGATACTGTACCAGGGCGTGTGTAGAGGTTTCATCATCCTGCGCACAAAACCTGCAGGCAGTGTCCGTAGATATCCCTAGCTTCCCTAGGTGATAGTTCAGCCGACAATGACCAGTGAGAATTCCCACTATGATTCGGAGGTTCTGTTTGGTGAGGTTTAAGCAATCCTTTGTATGCATAGGTTCGTATCCCCCAATAAGCACCCTGGACTGCTCCATCCCTTGTAGCCCTGCCCAGTATAGTTTCCTCAACCGTTCCTCTTCATTTCTTAAAGTCATAACTATGAAACCGTTGTCGATTCCACAGAAGGGTTCTGGCCCGTGTAAAGGCATCCCTGCTCCCTCCTTGGCTAGTTCGTCCACTGCCCCGTTGCCTCCCAACCCAGCATGACGTGGAACCTAGAGTATGCAGACCTTGTTGAACGAGCCGAGTGTTTTCAGTTTCTGAAGGTATTCCCATACCAGTTTAGAGTTCACCTGGTTGGACCTAAGTGCCTTGATCGCTGCTTGGCTATCGGTGAAAATAGCAATGTTCTGCCCCCAATAGTTCCTTTGCATATTAAAGGAGGCCCATCTGTCTATGGCGTAAATTTCCGCCTGGAATATGCTAGTGTCCCTCCCCAATGGCTCAAAGTACATTTTTCTTGGACCAATGACACCGGCACCCGCTCCCTCTGCTGCGACGGATCCCTCAGTGTAACAACTAATCAGTTGCTGGTTTAAACCGTATGTCGCAGCTACGCTCTCCCAGTTTGCTTTGTTACTCCAGCATTTTTCAAACTCGAAGTGAAACCTCGTTGTCATGTTATCCCTTGGTATCAGTAATTCGGGATACCGCCTAGAAAGAATATCAATCTTCCTTCGGTTTAGGTAGCTCCCCGCCACACTGACACTTCCGGCCATCCTGGATATTGCCCTCCTTGCCTGCATCTGTATGTGCAGATGGAGAGGGCTTAATCCCAGAAGGACGTCGAGGGATGCCGTTGGGCATGTCCTCATTGCCCCACTGATACATACGCAAGCCAGTCTTTAGAGTTTGTCTAATTCCCTGGCTTGTGGCTGAATTCGGTTCTTTCTACCCAGATAGTAACCCTGGACTTGTATTGTAAATGTTTTCTAGCATTTTGCCCATCCAGAAAGCCAAGGTGTTTCCCACTCCCTTGCGGTTCAGGACGTCTTGTATCTTTGTGTGTGATGTGTTGTCGAATGCTCCTTCCATATCCAAAAACGCTATTTCTTGCGCTGGTAAAAATTCTACGGAGAAGTCTAAAACACACCCTCTTTTCTATGCATTGGTACCCCCTTAAACTCAACGTAAAACGATGTTAATCACGCATGTAAGGGCATTTATAGTTCCAACCTCTTCACCAAATTTCGTATCAATATATGTAGCCGTTTCTGAGGAAATGGATGTGGCAGACAGACAGACAGCAGTGGGGTGACTACCCCTGGTCGGGAGGTGTTGCAGGAACCAGTGCTTGATTCATATAGGACAAGTTCGACGATCCTGCGATCTCCCCCGAAGTCAACGTCCGTGAAGAAAGGAAATCAGAGAAGCTTTCGGAAGGCCAACAAATACGGAAGTGCACAGTGGAAAACCATACAGAAGAACAGTGTGGGAATATGGACGAATCATCGTTCGGCCTACTCTAATACAATCTGAAATGGAGTTGTCCGAATTGATTTACGCCAAAAACATGGTCAGAGCTATTCCTGTATTGTACAATGGTACCAAAGACGAAAAGAATCCTCGAAGCAAGCACATAACGCTCAGGAAACGCTAGTGACGCCCCCTGAAAATCCAAAGGACGCTAAGCTTGAGAAGAGGGCTAGAAAATGAGCGAATGCTTCGCTTGGACCTTTGCAGACGTAAAAATGCAAAAAGTCTTTCATCGGCAAAGGAGAAGGCCAACAATGGCTTCAATCGACTAAGGGGAGGTAAACAAACAAACAACAAATAACCAAGGAAACATAAACCAAGGCTAGTGGAAAGAAAAATGCGACAAGGAAAGAAGATTACGGACTTTGTTGATTATCATCTCGAAAAAAGGTGATATGATATACGCCGATATCCTTAAGAAGGTTAAATACGATTCGGAGCTGATGGACCTTGGAGAAAGCGTCATTCAAATCACACATTTCCAAAATGAGAATTAATGCTGAAGCTGTAGAAGTCTACTGGCCAAATGGCTGAAAATCCCCGGCAAGGGTCGGCAAGTCGTTCAGCGACGAGGCACAAGTATGGACCAAAAAGTAGAAGGTGATGATATAACGCAAAGATATTGACGAAATCACGATCAACGAGGATAACCGCAGGGCCCTGGAAAAACAATTCGGACCACTCGATCTGCAAGATTCCGCAATCACAGATCTGAGGAAGGTTTACGGAGGCACCCAAACGGCAACCATAAGCTTACCAGTAGAAGCAGCGTTCAAACTGCTGGCGGCAGGTAAAGTAAAAACAGTTTGGGTCGTATTCCGACTCGAGGTGTCCCTCAAGCGCTGCTTTAATGCCTTGAATTTGACCATCCAGCGGCGAAATTCTCCAGTGACTGCGAAAATTCGAAAAGTCATGTGTCATGGAAAAGGGCGTCGATTGTCGGCACGCTGCAGGCAGTAACAGATGCCCCGTATCTCACAGACCATCTATGAGAATAATCCCATAATCGGCGAGCCTTATCGCAACAATAAGAGTGCTTGGAATGAATCTAACTGCAAGATGGCAATATGGGCGTGTGGAAGTCAAACCATCCAAGAAGTGATGGAATTTCAAAAAGTTGGATTGTAGTTACTGTGCTCTACTAAGGGTGTCGATAACAGAATTCGAGGAAATGCTAGGTATGATGGTCTCGGATGTAAGAAGTCAAGACCCCAAAATCATTGCAGATGATTTCAATGCCTGTGCTATGGACTGAGGGAGTCAAATTATAAATGCAAGAGACCTTAACCGTGTGGAGAAAATGAATCCACCTGAAAAAGGTACAGAATAATAAAAGGCGGAAAGGTGGGACTCGCTGGAAAAGTGGCAGAAACGGTGGGATGACTCGAAGAGGGGTCACTGGACCCCCACTTTGATTTCCCGCATTGAGGAATGGATTCAGCGACAACACGGCAAAATTAACTACCACCTGACCCAATTCCTCTCAGGGCATGGTTACAGGGCGGACTGGCGGAGGTACAAAAATGCACTGATTGCGTATAGCAACGCCATCAGGGAAGCGAAACGGAACAGCTTTAGGGTATTCTGTGAAGGGATTGAACAGATCACAGAAGCAACCAGGCTGTACAAGGCTGTAGCCAACGACAGGGGAATATCCTCTGTCTGCTTGAAAAAGGAACATGGGACATTCACCGAGAATGAGGCGGACAGGGTACAACTGCTTCTCAGAACTCATTTCCCGGGGTCCTACCCCTCGGCGGCAGGCGACAATAATCTGCCTGACACCCCAACAACGAATAAAAGGGGAAGGAAGGAGAGCTGGAAACTAGCAAAAGAAATATGCTCAGAAGCTAGGCTAAGATGGGCAACCAATGAAATCTCCCGGAGTAGATGGCATTTTCCCAGCACTTATCCAGAGAGGCCTAGGAATTATCTTAGAGTCTCTTCTGAGGGTGGTAAGGGGGAGCATAGCACTGGGTTACATACCAAGGGCATGGAGACGGACAGAAGTGGTCTGTATTCCGAAAGCGGGTAAAAAGGATCCTTTTCACCCTAAATCTTTCAGACCAATCTACCTAACATCGTTCATACTCAAAATGGTGGAGAAGGTCATAGACAACTATATTAGAACTAACGTTCTAAAGCGTAATCCCCTACATCACTGTCAACACGCTTACCGGGCAGGAAGGTCAACTGAAACTGCTCTGTATCAGCTGACAGAGGTACTACGGGACGCCATAGAAACAAAAGAAATTGCACTGTGCGCGTTTTTGGATATCGAAGGAGCATTCGACAACACATCGCACACAGAGATACAGGATGCCCTGAACCGCAAAGGAGTGGGAAACACCCTGGCACTCTGGATGGGCAAAATGCTAGAAAGCAGACAAATAGAGGTACAAACAGGTACAAATTCTATTATCATGAACACCACTCAAGGCTGTCCACAGGGTGGAGTACTATCGCCGCTGATGTAGAGTATGGTAGTGGATGAACTCCTGGACGTGTTAACTAATATAAGTCCAGGGCTACGCGGACGACACTGTTCTAATCTGTAGGGGCAAATATGAAGATATCCTATGTGATAGAATCCAAACTGGATTAACTGTTACTAGTGCCTGGTGCAGGAAGGTGGGACTGCGGATCAACCCAACTAAAATCACCATAGTACCATTCACTAGGAGGCGTAAGCTGGATCACCTGAAAGCCATAACATTACATGATATGGAGGTGAAACAAGAAACAGAGGTCAAATATTTGGGAATCACGCTAGACCAAAAATTACTCTGGAAGACACATGTCGGAAATACTTGTCGGAAAGCCACGAGGGCTCCGATGACTTGCAGATCCATAGCAGGAAAAAAATTTGGTTGCAGCCCGAAGATACTACTTTGGATATATACTACAATAGTAAGGCCAATGATTACCTATGGAGCGGTAATCTGGGCAGAAAGAAACCAACTCAGCACACAAGCCAGGGAATTACATAAGCTCCAAAGGCTGGCTTGCTTGTGTATCAGTGGGGTAATGAGGACATGCCCAACGGCATCCCTGGAGGTCCTTCTGGGATTAACCCCTCTCCATTTGCATATACAGATCAGGAGATCAATATTCAGGATGGCCGGTAGTATGAGTGAGGCAGGGAGCTGCCTAAATGGAAGGAAGATTGATATCCTTTCTAGGTTACTGATACCGAGCGATAACATGACAACGAGGTTTCACTTCGATAAGAAGTTTGAAACACGTTGGAGTAACAAGGCAAACTGGGAGAGCGTGGCTGCGACATACGGCTTAAACCAGCAACTGATTACTTGGTACACTGACGGATCCCTCACAGCAGAGGGAGCGGATGCCGGTGTCATTGGTCCAAGGGAAATATACTTTGAGCCAATGGGCAGGTACACTAGCATATTCCAGGCGGAAATTTACGCCATAGATAAATGTGCCTCCTTTAATCTGCAAAGGAACTACAGGGGGCAGAACATAGCTATTCTCACCGATAGCCAAGCAGCGATCAAGGCACTTAGGTCCAACCAGGTGAACTCTAAACTGGTATGGGAATGCCTTGAGAGACTGAATACACTCGGCTCGTCCAACAAGGTCTGGATACTTTGGGTTCCAGGCCATGCTGGGTTGGAGGGCAATGAGGCAGCGGATGAACTAGCCGAGAAGGGAGGAGGGAAGCCTTTACACGGGCCAGAACCCTTCTGTGGAATCCGAAATGGTTTCATGGCTATGAATCTAAGAAAGGAAGAGAAACGGTTGAGGGAACTATATTGGACGGGTCTACCAGGGATGGCGCAATCCAGGGTGCTTATTGGGGGATACGAACCCATGCGTACAAAGGATTGCTTAAACCTCACCAAAAAGAACCTCCGAATCATAGTGGGAATTCTCACTGGTCATTGTCGGCTGAACTATCACTTAGGGAAGCTAGGGATATCTACGGACACTGCCCGCAGGTTCTGTGAGGAGGAGGACGAAACCTCTATGCACGTCCTGGGACAGTGTCCGGCACTTGTGCAAAGTAGGTCGATACATCTGGCAGAACACTTAATACCAGATGCAAAGCTGAAACTTCTGGAAGTGGGGAACATACTAAAGTTCCTAACGGTTACAGGACTGCTTGAGATACTATGATCAACAGGTACACTATAACCAGTAAAAGGGGCACAATAGTTCTTCTAGGACGCGGTGCGACTTTCCCTTAACAGAATAATAATAATAATGGTTACAGCGGGCATTTGCACCAATCTAGGTTGAATGATTCTCCCTTTTGCCCTGAGGAACCGGAGCATGTCAAGTTCTACTGTCCAATTTGGCTCAGAAGTAGGAAAATTGATAAACGGTGAACTCAAAAAGTATTCAGGTGGAACTTGGAAAAGTTGAAGGGGTCGTGGCATAAAGTGCAGTCCTCTCTGCGAAGTAATGCTTTGCTGCAAACTAGCGCGCCATGTCTTTCTAAGATTTCCATTTCCATCCATAAAAAAAAGGTTAACGGACGGACAGACAGATAGATACACTTGGTGGCTAATACAGCTAAAGCCGCACTTCACGAGGATAAATGCTGTGTAGTAATAGCACTCGATATTGAGAATGTCTTTCATTCCGCGACATGCTACATTCTACTTTGGAGGACCGAAGTACCTGGAACGCAACACTGCCAACTTTTCAATGAATAGGCTTTTGTGCGGCGAAGCAAGTGAAGCACCGAAATTATATCATACGGATCATACGGAGTCCCACAAGGGTCTATACTAGCTCTACTGTTATTTCGCTAGACCCTTTTACTGGTTTTCTTTCGGGTGAACGGATGGACGAGAGGGCAGTCTGCACGAGCAGGATCGGTGGAGAACGATATTGGGAACTATGAAAAAATTGGCAGCTGTCTCTCGGCCGTTGAAGAGAGCAAACCCCTTGTACTGTGAAACCCTGTCGAAACGACTTGATTAGGGAGGCCATGGGTAGACTGGAATGGTATAAGTTCCTGTTCCGACTGAGTAGAGAGAATTGCTTACATTTCACCATGAAAGACCTAGAAAAGGTAATACCTCTACGGAGTAACACAAGCTGGGGTTCCACCATCGGCCAGGTCTATAGGTCAACGGATTCAACGTTTCCTTGAAGGAAGGGAGTAGTTCTTCACGTTGAATAAAGGCAACCCTCGAAAGGTCATTAACTTCATGCTGTCGTGGGCTTATCTCCAGAGCAGTTTGGTTACAGTTCATCGAGCTGAGGCGTGCAGTCGTCGATTTCGGCGGTTAGTTCTCTTCTCAACGGTCGATACCAGAAATGCAGTCTATTTTGTTTAACGACGAGGAAGTACGAGCTGATAATATTTGTAACGAGGTGTATCGCATTCTGTTATGATGATCGCAGGAGTAATCCTCCTCATCTACGTAAGGCCATTTATAATCGTAAGAGGGAGAACTGCGGCTGAGCTGAAAATATGGCGGTCATGGAAGTTTCTAGTTTTAACATCTCAAGAACAATAAGTACATTCTCCTGCTGGGTGATTTGTGATGAGGTGGTGGACAATGTCGCTTACCCCTTTTAATCTTCACGGTTGAATGAGATTCATTAGAAAATTATGCAGACACAGGAGCTCTTTTCAAACAAGATTTCCAGAGTTGAAAGGACTTTGGTAATGCGATTTATTTATTTATTTAATTAACGGGCAACAAACAGAGAGAATTCCAATTAATTATTGTCCTCAGGAGGAGGAGAAAGCAAAAAACTATCCTACGTTTAAAACTACTTAAAGTAGGGACGTTAAAAGGACCAAGCTGTTTTGTATTATAATTCCGGCAAAGCCTGGGAATCGGGGAATGAAAATAGACTTCGAGCTCCGCGAAGGGCACGTTGAAAATATCTGCGTTACGTGTGTCATTAGACGCAGGACGGCAGGTGATCTCGTCAGCGGCGGAGCAGTCCATCAGGCCCGAGGAAAGGTTAAAGAATGTGCATAGATCCAGATACGATCTACGCTGTTGTAGGAAGGGAAGGTTTAGAAAGCGGAGGCGGGAGGGGTAATCCACACGAGGGAGGCTTTTCTTAAAGAAGAGAGAACGGGTGAATTTACGTTGCACATTTTCAAGGGCAAGACAATCGCAGTTACGAGTGGGTGACCAGATCACGGAGCAATACTCGACGGTATTCCTCACAAGGGAATTGAAGAGAGCTAAGGAGGGTTGGATGGAGTCAAAATCAGAGGAGGAGCGAAGAATAAAGCCTGACAATTTTGCTGCTCGATTGATGACATCGAGGCAGTGGGTGTCAAAGCGGAGCTTATTGTCGAAAGTGACTCCGAGGTCTTGGGTGGAATTTAAGCAGGATAAGGAATGTCCGTCAAGCGAGTAGGAGAAAGAAGTGGGTGAGGATTTTAGGGAGTAGCACATAGAGTGACACTTTCTGACGTTTAGCGCTAAACCATTAGTAGAGCACCAACGAACCAGAGTGTCCAGGTTATTCTGAAGGGAAACACAGTCCATAGGCGACGATACAGCGGAAAACAGCTTAAGGTCGTCTGCATAGAGCAAACAGGGATAAGTAAGGAGGGGAGGAAGGTCGTTAATAAAAAATAAAAATAGCAAAGAACCCAGAATAGACCCCTGTAGGACGCCAGAAGAGGGGGAGAAGGAGCGGGAAGTACAGCCGTCAAAAGAGACGCGGCAGGGTCGTTTAGAAAGGTAAGAGGCAAGCCATAAAACAAGTGGTATGGGAACGTTTAGGGACGAGAGTTTGGATAGAAGTATTTTGTGATTTACAGTGTCGAAGGCTTTCGCGAAGTCAGTGTAAATGGTATGCACTTTTTGCCGTGAATTTAGACATTTGGCGACAAAGTTAGTAAAGTTAAGCAGGTTGGAGGCAGTGGACCTACGTTTAACGAAACCGTGTTGTTCTTTCACTATGTGTTGGCCAAAATGGGCGGACAACCAGTCGCTGACATATCTTTCCAGGATTTTGGAACAGGAGGAGAGGAGAGAATTGGGACGGTAATTCTCGGCAAGCGAACGATCGCCACTTTTGTGAATGAGGATAATGAGAGCCTCTTTCCACAAGCTGGGAAAATGATTCTCTTCAAGGCTTTTGTTGAAAATAAGAGATAGGGGAAGAGAGATGGACTTACCAGTTTTGATCAAAAAGAGGTTTGGAAGACCATCGTAGGTCCGACCTTGGCATCAAGTTCGCCAATGAGGTATTCGACAAGGATAGGAGTAAGAAGGGAAATGGTAGGCGATGCGGGGCAGGCTACATCTATTATCGGGAGGGATTCGGAGGAAGGAGGAGGAACAAAGATTGACGAAAAGTAGCGGCAGAGTAAATCACAAGATCGTTGGGGGGAGTTAACTGAGAAGCCAGAGAATTTAATGGACGGAGGGGATAACTGGGCGGGGCAGCGGGAGTTGCGAATGTGGGACCAGAAACGCTGGACAAATATTCGTGTCTGGACTTACGTATTAAAGATTTGACCGAGGAACGAAGGGATTTGAAAAAAACTAAGTCAGCAACGTTTCTAGAAGACAGGAACTTCTTTCTCGCAGTCTGTTTTTGACGTAGTTTTTTGTGAATTTCAGTGGTGAACCAGACGGGGTAAGAGCGTAAGCACTTAGGAGAGGAGGGAACGTAACAAGGAAGAAGATCAGATAAAATAGTATTGAAAGTGTTGAGTGCTTGGTCACATGTAAATGGAGAGAGCAGGGGGACCCAATTGATTGACGCCAGGGCTGAGCTCAGACCTTCGAAGTTCGCCTTACGAAAGTTGAACTTAATAGGCTTGCGAGCGACAGGAGAGTGGAGTCGGGATATCTGAACATCGAACTCGAGAGCAGGATGATGGGCGTCAGGGGCAACGTAAGACGGAGCATGAAGGGATTGGGAAAGATAACGTACAGGAAGGTTAGAGAGGACAAGGTCAAGAGTGCGATCTAAGTGATTTCTAGAAAGGTTAAATTGGAGGGCCCCACAGGTGGACATGAAAGTGGATAGAGGAAGGGAAGGGTGGGTCGAGTTATTAGGGGGGGAGGGGGGAAGGCCAGGTGTAACGGGCCAGGAGAGCATAGGAAGATTAAAGTCACCACAGAGGATGAAAGGAAGTGAGGGAAACAAAACGGTTAGGGCCTCTGATAATCTGTCGAAGAAATCCTCGTACAGAGAAGGCGGGCTTAGGCAGGGAAAATATACACACGATATGATAAAGGGACATACGTTTGGCGGAAGGACACGTATAGTAACAGAATCGTAGGAGGAGGAGGAGGAGGAAAGATGATTTCGGCACGGAGAGGGGACTTAACAGCTATTAGGGCACCTCCGCCGGTTGTCTTGCCAAGCGCAACGCAGTCTCTGTCACAACGAAAGACAGAGTAACCTTCGAGGAGCTCAGAATCTAAAATCCTGTCATCCAGCCAGGTTTCAGAAATGCAAATGACATGATGTTGGAATGCTAAGGCAGACAGTTTGAAATCCGACAGCTTGGTCCTTAGACCCCTTACATTTTGATAAAATAGCCTATAGTTATTGGAATCATTCAAGTTCGGCGAGGCAGGCGGGTGGGCCGGAAATTTTCACTAATCTTAGACCTCTGATAAGGCTTAACGAAGACCCCCTGTAGCCAAAAGGAGGATTGGACGATAGCATCGAAGTCATGGGGATGTGTCACTTTGAAGGAAGCTATCACTCGGTCAGGAGAGCCATCCTTCGTCAGCTTCACACAGGAAAGAGGTGACAAAGTTGAGTTGCTTTTGCTTCTGATATATGCCAGAATTTCGTCGGGCGTAGTGGAGTACTCTAGCCTTGACACGAACAGCTGTTTCGGTGGCGAGGCGACGTTCAATTGGGGGCCCCTCGGACGACATGAGGTCGGAAGGGCCTGCGGTTCAGCGGTGGCGGGCGTCGATGATACACAGGAGGAAGCGTGGGTTACCAATGCAGGACGTAAACGCACCCTCCCAAATTGGAAATTGTTCATTTTCTTTAAGTAGTCTATTGAACCAACAGACTAGGGCTACCATCCATATTTGTCCTCATGCAAGAACCGCATGTTCCGGGACCCTGGGTCTCTGCACGGCTACTGGAAGCCCAGTTGTCCTGCTACAAAAACCATCGGTAACGGCGGCGAGGAGGTCCTTGTACAATAAAATTCAACTTTCTGAATGTAAGCGTTATCTTTCTCGTCCTCTCCATTCATAAACAACATTCCGATACCTCTGGTTGCAATCGCTTATTGGTTGCCATCTGTTGCCTCCCGGGTAATAGTTCCCCATTTCTGAAAAACTTGGGAAGATGGAGCACCCCAGCAACCACTTCTTAGTCAGGTAAATTAGCTCATTTGTCGCTTAGGTGGATATCAATGTGTCCAATATTATATTGTACGTGCCACCTAGGCAAGTCGAAAATGTTTATCACTCTAAGCTGAGGTATTTCATGACAAAGCCAAAAACTTACTTTAACTTCGCACCTATAATGTAACAATAATACTCCCTGGCACCAGAGGAACTCTGACAAATAACAATTCTAATCAACTAAACAACTCCTTGAACAATAAACGAACAGGACAACAATGAAACAACACAACACATTTCCATTGTTGTTACCCTGAAGACCCAAAAGATAAATTCTGGATTCTAGCCAAGAATTGGTCAACCGAAAAAAAAGATTTATTATCTGGCCATTAAGTAATTACTTATACATTTTACAGTTTCGGTGTTAAAATGAAACTATAGAAGTACAAATGTGTTCCCATAAACAGCCCCGCGCACATCCTGATAGGGTAAGGACCGTTGGGATCTGAATTGAATCGAAAATCTCTCTTGTGCTATCTGTGGTAATTAGCAAATGTGTAATTGGCGGGTCATATTAATGTAACCGAAAGAGCTTTTTTTGGAAGAGATTATCAGATTACAACTGACTGGAAAAAAGATCCTTTTCTTGGTAAAGTAATTATTTTGGATTAGGAGTGAATTGGTTGGTGGCACCTCTACTTCCTTTGTTAGATATGGGGTAAGTTTGATTTAGAAGATAGTTTGGTTGTCGCATTGTATGAATCTTATCACATGCTTTCCTTCAAAATTGGATCAGAAAGTCCCATGACATTTTTAGAATCTCTCTTTAATTAACTGTATCGCTCGTTGTTATTAAAGGATGAACTGGAATTGAGGGGTCAGAAAGGTTGGATGGTATATTTTTGGTTTAAGCAAAGTAAGGCAGATAAAGCTATCTCAATTTTGGACCTGTTTTGGTTGAGATGAGATGGTAGGATCTTTAAATATTGTTGTGACTTTACTGTGCGTGCTTTTCCTTGCCCTCCTCTGCTGTCGAGTACTATCTAAAAAACTTACCATACTAAAAGGTCCTTGAGAAACAATCAGCATACGAAAAGATTGAATACAGGAGATTCAACTCATAGCCCATTGCTTGAAATTTTATGATGGAGAAAAATCATTGCGCATGTTTGACCGTCGACGGTAAATGTGCGAGAAATATTTCGCGGAAAAGGTTTGATGTTAGTGTCGTGTATGTGATGCACCCCTACCCAACATTCCGCTCTCCTTAGCCCCTTGATTCGCTCCTTCTGGATTCCGTCAGTATCCTATGGCTAGAAGCGTCGGATGAAGAACACATTCGGTCTTGCTTAGACACCAGACAAGCAAAACCGCTGGTGGTAGTTAATGAAAGGAAGGATCTGCAGTGAAGTATGAAAGCGATCCTCAAATAATGTGTTCCTTCTGAGTGGCTTAATGTGTAAATGGTCCATAAGAAAAGTAGGAAATAATTCCTTTCCAATTGGCCAGGCCCTTCATCAGGAGAATGCTGCTTCAAAAGCATCTCATTTCCAAAAAAAAAAGCTCTTCTTCAGCCGAATTAAGGTCCAAACTAGGCGGTTTTCACCCTGAATGTAATTCACACCCGTGTCTTGTTCATGAGTTTTTATCAAGATGGCAACAATACCTGGAAATCATTTTAGATCACGCTAGTCTAAGAGTAAAAGTAAGACGACATCTGACGAGCTGCTTCTACCAGAGGCGAAATCCTTCATCTACAGATTTTTTAAAGAATTAGAATTCAAAAATTTGAACCATAATACATCGATACCGTAAGTCTTACCTTGTGGAGGAGGGAAAGCAAAATCGCTCATATTTATTGGAGTTAGTTAGAAAGTGTCTCTTAAAGCGGCGTCAAATCATAACAAAAGGGATCTGGTCAGCGTTCTCTGCATTTATCCAAATCTGGATAAATGCCAACACTTATAAAATCCCTTGAGTGGATTAATTCCCTCAAAGACGGTTCGGCGGCTCCGTCAGCGCTGAAAACCAACCAACCAATAACATCAAACTTTCGGTCACGCTGCCCCCAGGGCAGAGGTGAGGCAGCGTCTGATGAGTTGCCTCTGCCCTGGATAAAACCATCAATCAAATTTTTGATTTTTTCGATTCTTAATGCTTGGGGTGCTACGCTCCAAACTAGGGATCCATGGACTAAAAAACGAGGGAGTAAGTTGCTCCTCATTTAGTCCGGTCAACCATCAAGTGGATGGGGACTTAGGATCCCGCAGATCCTAAACAACAACATCAAACCACCCTGATCAAATGGGAAGAATAAAGATAGGAGACTACAACTTTGAGACTGTTGATAATTTCTCCTATCTGGGGTCGAAAATCACAACCGATAACAGCTACGACGATGAAATCTGCGCACAGTTGTTGACAGCCAACAGAGCATATTTCAGCTTACAAAAACTGTTCCGCTCGAAACGTCTTACCATAGGGTCAAACCTCTTACTGTACAAGACAATGATCTTGCCAGTCCTTATATATTCCGCAGAGACTTGGATTCTTAGCAAGAAAAATTGCGAACTCTTGGCCGCGATCGAGAGAAGAATCCTTCGAAAAATTATTTTTGGCCCCCTACATGAGGATGGACGATTTCGTAGCCTACATAACGACGAAATCTATGAGCGGTACCTTGACTGTCTGGCCGGGAATAAAATCTGGCTCAATAGGTTACGGTGGGCGGGTCACTTAATCCTTATGGATGAGGATGATCCAGAAAGTTTATAAGGGCAATATCTATGGTAGAAAAAGAATGCGAGGCAGACCCTGCCTGAGATGGACCGATGACGTAGACCAGGACGCCAGACAGCTTTTAGGGATATCGAAATGGTGGACCTCGGCGCAAAATCGGAATTTCTGGAGTTCCTTATTAAGGCAGGCCAAAATCGAATACCGGTTGTTGCGCCTTTGTTGATGATGATTCATTTCAGATTGAATGGTAATTGAAATATTTTGGTGCTGTTCCAAACACCATTAGCCATCTGCTGAATGCTACCTGTTCATAAGATCGGGTCTTTCTACAAAAAGTTTAATAAACCCCGTAAATCTACGCCAACACCAAGCTTATTATTTTTTTCCGGATTATCCTAGATATACAAATTGATTGACGCCTTTGATGCCTGTCAATTAATGCAGATAGGGTGAGTATGATCGCTCGTCACACTGAGAAGCTTGGTTTTGTTGATTTTTATCTTCAGTCTAGCTCTGCTTGTTTCTCCCTCTATGTCCACTACCATTTGGCCGAGATCCATGACCGGTGAGAGAGCAAAAGATATCATCAGCGTAATTGAGGCATTTGAGGAAAGATGTCATCGTCCATTGAATTCCTTCATGCTCTCCCGACAGGGCAGCATGAAAAACGTTACCAATAACAAGAAGAGATAATATTGTTGACAGGATGCATCCCCCTCCTCAAAATCCTTCGAGATTTAACTTCATAATATGTCGCTCTGGTAATAGCTATTACGTAGCTACGTAGAGCACTCCAAATAAACTTCCTGCTCATAGTATCGAAAGCTTTTTCGAAATCGATGAAGAGCAAGTGCAGCGAAGATAAATTTCGCGCACTGTTCCAAAATGATCCCTAAGTTGTTGATGTGATCGATGCAGGAGTATTCGGAGGGGAAACCAGCCCGCTCTCTGTCGGACACGCTTTGATGCGTTCCAGGATTATTTTAGCTAGTCTCGTTGCGACGTCAGAGAGCGTGCGAATACCCCTTCAATTGCCATACTCAAAACGTGTCCCTTTTTTTGGAATCTGAAGGATCATCCCCTTCTTCCACTCTCTTGGAAAGGTCTCGGATTCTCAACATTTTCTTACGAGTGGAAGCGGTACATCTGTAGTAACTGCAGGTGCAGCGATAAGTTACTCTGCGGGGAGACCGTCAAGTCCAGCGAATTTACTGCGTTTGAGTGCATTGATGGCCGAAATAATTTCTCTTCTGCTTGGAGGAATAGTCCGTATCCACAATCTGCTTGGTCCTGCCTTTTCACCCTCTGTGGCTTCCATGATTCCTTTTGGGACCTAGGTAAACTTACTACCCGAAGTATCCTTCCTTGGTTTCTCCCTGTGCATATGCACAGGTATGCCACAAAATCTGTAATTGATGAGACAGTTACTACATTTAATCGTGTCGAGGGAGGCGTCGGTATCACCGATCGTGAAGAGTTTACTTTTGCCATCCTTAGTGCTCCTAAAAACTCTCCATAACTGCATGTGGAGATTTATGTTTTGAGTGATGAGGTGCCGTAGAAGCCTCCCTGTTTCAATCGCTGCGGCTTTGGAGAAGGCAAACCGGCACCATGTGTGCCCCTGGTATATCATCCCCAGCATATGTCGACAGTTACGTTCCCTTCCATTTTGACAGCTTAAGGACTATGCATAGTCCGAAACCATGTCCTCCGTCGCGCAGTCTACCAGTGTAAAACCGACAGAATATGTTGGTGAATACGAGCTCCTTATTCTATCCCTCACACATCTTCATATGGCATATGCTCCGGAAATACTTTCGGCAGTGTGTCCAGTCTGATACTCTTTACCCCATTAGCATAGCTAACGGTGGGTCTTCTGACTTCTGCCTTCACTCTGATCGCCCCTAGATGTCCCCTCTCATGGGCTCAGCTTTAGGTTTTTCCGAAGCATTTCTCTCTTGCTGGTTAATTTCCTCTGTTCCTCCCTTTCTTGACTCTGTTCCATAGGTCTAACCTGAGCATCCTTAAGGAACCTTTTGGCTTGAGGCCGTCCTTCAGATAGCGCTGATATCATTTGGCAGCTACGCCATGAACATCTGACTCCTTCCTTACGTCTAATATGGTAACTCCAGATGTACTTTTGCTCGTCTCTGCTTTTTGAGTGGGGACCAATGTTGACCTTACCTCCACCGATTGACTTCCCAACTTCTTCGTTTTTGGTCACCTGGCTCTCAGTGTTACTGAGGTATAGCTCCGTGTGTTCGGCCAGTTTGTGTGCGATAGGGGCTCCATTTGGCAGCGTTTTTTGCATTCCTTTATATACTCATCTGATTGTCACGAGTACTGTGGTTAGAAGGTCCGCCGTGCAATAGAACAACCCCCCCCCCCCACATTGACGATAAGGTTAGGCTTACTCTACTAATATGCCAATACAATCCGGGCTTTTTCTACCATCTTTGTTGCTTCCATCAGTAATGATAACGTTTGTCCTGATGGCAGGTTGATGGTACGTTGTTCATAGTATTTTGACCGTTGTTCCTCCAAGTTTAGTAAGCTAGAACTTTTTCTTTAAAATCTAGAGAGTTTGCTGCTAATTTCATATTTCATTTGAAACTGACTTGCCGGTTACTCCGTTTATGTTTGCTTCATGGCCTATTTCAAATATGATTTTACTTGGTTTAGCAATTTGGCTGAGGTTACATTATCAGATTCCTTACAGTCTGATATTAGGTCTCCTTTCTAGGAATCTGTAATGCAGCTGACATTTTCTCTCAGATTGGTATATATTGGGTCCCTCTTTACAATTCCAAAAATGTCCGAATATAACCCTTCACCTTATTTAGAGTTGATGATCACCAGTGTTTATGTCCTTCTTCAGTCTCTCCTCTTCTTAGGTGCCAGCTGTTTCCCCGCTGCTATATCAACTCCTCTCCTTTACCTCTACGGATATCTGCGTTTCTCCAGTGATTGCAGTCACTCACCTAAGCTGTTATTCTATCGATGACGCAGCCTCTTCACCAGTCTTTTCCTCCGTATTTCGAATGGATATTATTGGGAATTGTCTCATTCATCGTTTTGGTCATGTTTACTCTTTTCCGTCCTGCGGCTGACCAAATGCAAACCTTATGTCCTTTATCAGTGCCTTATATTCAAGAGAATATTCCAACGTCCTTTAAAAGCCTCACAAAGCTTTATGATCTGTGCGGTAAATGTAGCTCTCGATTAGTAGTTCCATTACGCTCCTTAGGGGGAGAGGATCCTTTCGGCTTCCATCGTTACACTCAGCCCGTTTCCATTTTTTCTCTCTGAATTTTCCAGTGCACAGGCCGGTACTCGTATGGGGTATCTACGAAGAATGATACTTTTTTTTTAACGGTTCAGTTGAGGGAACAAGTTTCACAAGTTTTATTACTTCATGCCTGTGATGGAGCGATGGCGTAGGTCAGGATGTCAGACAGCTTTTAGGGATATCGAATTGGTGGACCTCGCAGGAAACCGGGGTCTCTGTGTAACGGAAATATTCACATTACTGAGACACTGACAAAGCTGCCGATACTACCAATACGTTGCTAAAAAGGTAGAGACCGGTGGAGGGCCGAATGGTAGGGGGTTCTTTGAACTAACAGTTCCATTCCGCCTCTTCCCTCCCATTAGTGAAATGAATTCGCTGCTTTAAAAGCTGCACAAGACGGGAGAGTTCGGGGACTAGCCCGAAGTAATGTGACAAACGGTTCCAGGCTGGGTCTCTCACGATGGGGAGGTGTTTAGTTGGTAGTCCTATTGGACTTTACTCCAGCGACTTGTACAATTGCAAATGCTTTGAAAGTCATTCCTCACTACTACACTGAAAAGAACATCTAGCAAAGGATGATTCACCTTGTCGAATCCCTGCAAATGAAAGCTCTTCAATCCCCCCCCCCAAATTTTTTTTTGGTGCGTACACGGAGGTGGAAAATCTTAGAAAGACACGTCCGCCGCAGCTCCGCCGTCCGAACGGCGGAACTACAGCGGGCGCGTGTGGGATTCACACCCACTAAAAACCACCCCCGGTCTCCCCAGCCCCAGTCCCAGCCCCGCGGGAACACCATTGTGGTATTACTTCGCGGGGTAGGTTTGCTCTTAGGCACTCATCCTTCTCCTATTTGCAGCTTTCCTCCTTCTTTGTTCCTTCAGCAACTCCTCCTGCATTTGGATGATTGCGGAGCCAACCGCAAGCCACTTCTCCTCGGACTCCAGTATCTCAGTAACCAAGCTCTCAGGGGTCCCGCGCCTGCCCAGTGCCTGGTTTAAGCTCCTTCTCTCCATCGCAAATCGTGGGCAGTGAAACATCACATGCTCTGGATCCTCCGGTATGCCATCGCATCTGGGACAGTTCGAAAAATCATCCAACCCAAAGCGGTGCAGATACTGCCTGTAGCAACCACCGTGTCCTGTGAGGAAGTGGGTAATGTGGTAGTTGGTCTCCCCATGTTTTCGCTCAAGCCACACCCTAATGTTGGGAATGAGCCTGTGCGTCCACCGACCTTTCGCAGACTCGTCCCATCTGCGTTGCCAGAAATCAAGCGACTCTGACCTTGCCGCATGTCTACGCTGTGCATGCCCCTCCATATGTCTTGCATTGTATAGGACACTCATTTCTTTGGCCAGAATGTCAATCGGGATCATGCCTGTCACCACCAATACTGCCTCATCTGATGTGGTTCTAAAAGCACTGTAAACCCTCAAAGCCATCCGCCGGTAAACCGAGTTCACCTGCTTCTGTCTCTGAGAGTTTGCAAGCGCCTCTGCCCACACAGGCGACGAGTAGAGCAAGATGGAGCGCACCACTCCGGCTAGCACCAACCTCCGGCAATGTTTCGGTCCAGCAATATTTGGCAACATTTTTGCAAGTGCCGTGGTGGCACTGGCTGCCTTTTGGTATGCATACTCTAGGTGTTCCCTAAAACTCAATTTGGTGTCAATTATTACCCCCAGGTATTTGATAGCCGGCTTTGATACGACCGTATGTCCACCGACCTCCACTTTTACAGTGTTATTTTTCCTGCGTTTCGTTATTAAGACCGCTTCCGTTTACGCGTCCGCCAAGGTCAGCCCGGCCTTTTCTAGCCAGGACTTTACCGCTCTCACTGTTTCTGTTCCGTAAACCTCCACATCTTCTGGGTGTTTTGCTGCAACAACCACAGCTAGGTCATCAGCAAAGCCGACAATCGTAGTCCCCTCTGGGACGGGAAGAGCAAGCACCCCATTATACATGATATTCCACAACAGGGGACCAAGTACCGATCCCTGTGGTACCCCGGCTGTGACAATGTACTCTTTGGGGCCCTCATTCGTCCCGTACCAGAGAGTCCCCTCTGAGAGGTAGTTTTCCACCTAATTCGCTAAGTATCCGGGGACACCTATGTCAGCCAACGCCCATTTAATTCTATTCCAGTTGACCGAATTGAATGCGTTTTTCACATCCAGCGCCACCACGGCACAACAGCCACCAGAAATCAGTGCACCTTTTGCCAGGTTTACCACCATGCCAATTGCGTCCACCGTAGAGTGGGCGCGTCGGAAACCAAACTGGCGTTCCGACAAACCATTGCTGGCTTCGACGATGGGCAGGAGTCTGTTGTAGATGACTCTCTCCATCATCTTCCCCATTGTATCCAACAGGCAGATAGGACGGTACGACGCTGGGTTTCCAGGTGGCTTGCCAGGCTTCGGAAGCAACACCAACTTTTGCTTTTTCCACTGGGCAGGGTATATTTCTTCTTTTAGGCACGCTTCGAAGTTGTTGGCGAAAAGGTCGGGCCTAGTCTTCACTGCCAGTTTCAAAGCTCGGTGGGGGATGCCATCCAACCCTGGGGCCTTGTTGTCACCGATCCTACCACATATTTCCTGCAGCTCCTCCACAGTTACAGGCGGTATTATGCCGTCATTTAGCTGGACAAAAATTTGCCTTCCCCTATTTTCGTGGTGAGGGAACAGAGTGGTAACAATCTGTTTCAGGAGGCGCGGACAGGTCACCTGGGGTGATTTCCGCAGCCTTTTCATCACCACTGTGTAAGCCTCGTCCCAAGGGTTTATGTCGGCATGGTCGCACAGCTGTTTGAAGCAGTTCTTTTTGCTCCTCCGATTGGCTTCCTTTAGGCGGCCACGCAATTGCTTGTGTGCCTCCTCTCGACCGTCGCCATCGGGTTTTCCCCTGAGCCTCTGGCAAAGCCTCCTTGCCCGAAAACATGCGGCTCGCAAACTTGCGATTTCGTTGTTCCACCAGTAGTTGGGTTGCCTACTGGGGAGCAATCGCCTTCTGGGCATAGTAGCATCGCATGCTTCCGTCACCCATCGAGTGATCTGGGTGGCTTTCTCTCCAGCCGTACCATTCGGGGATATGTTGGATTTGAGCACCGCGGAAAACGTGTCCCCCTCTAAAGCTTTCACTGTCCAGCCAAGCATACCACCCGGAGTTCTGCGAAAACTCTTTTTCGAACTCGATCCGCCCTTGATCTCTATGCAGATTGCCTGGTGGTCGCTGTGACTATAGTCCTCACTGACATGCCAAGCGATTCTACTAGCAAAAGTGGCATTCACATATGTCAGGTCCACTATAGACCCCAGGCCCCTTCCCCGGAAAGTGTACGAAGACCCAAAATTCGCCAGTACCACGTCCAGCTCCGCGAATGCTTCGAGGAGAACACGTCCCCTGACATTAGTTACCCGGCTGCCCCATTCAAGAGCCCACGCATTGAAATCGCCTCCTATTATGATCGGCCAACGTCCTCTTGCATCCAAAACAAGAGCAGCAAGCATCCGCTCATACTCGACGAGTGTAGCGCTGGGTGGAGCATAGCAGCTGTAGATGTGGCTGCCCTTCACCTTCACTCTGATGAAGCCCTCCTCCAGGTGCTCCATTATTTCCTGGAAGGCTTGTTCTCCACAAGTCCACAGCGCTGCTTGGCCCGTTTGGTCTTCGACCCAAACGCTACCACCGCGGTTTCGGTATGGTTCACTTAGTATGGCCACATCGATGTTTTTCTCGCGGATGGTTTGCGCGAGTAGATCCTGCGCCGCCTCGCAGTGGTTGTTGTTGATTTGTATCAACCTCATTTGCGATTTGTGCTAAGGGCTCTCCTGTATTCCGGGCACCTGCTGCTGCCCGCAATGTGCCGATGGTCCACACCCTCCTTTCCTTTGCACAGTAGACAATTTGGGTCAGCTCCGCAGTCCTTGCTGATGTGGCCTTCCACTCCGCATCTCCTGCATTGCTTTGACCTGTCATTTGGGTTAGTGCATGACTTCGCAATGTGACCAAAGCCAAGGCATCTAAAGCACCGTTTTAACGCCACCTGTTCCCTAAGGCGACACACAACCCAGCCTATTCTCACTCTCCCTGCTGCTAACAGTTTGAGTGCGTTCTCCACTGGTAGGCTGATGATGGCGGTTTGTGTTCGCCCATAGGCTTTCCTTAGCGTTTTCACCACTGACTCTTGTAGTCCGGCAAGATCGAACTGTTTCTCCAATGCTTCGCGAACCTCCTCTTTCATCGTGATTTCATCTATATCTTTGCAGATTATAATGATCCCCGGCCTGCTAGCTCTTATGTCGGCTTCCTGCCCTAAAGTCTTCCCCATTTGGCTTAAGAATTTGTCCTTGGATTTCTTAAGTTCCAACATAAGATCTCCCTTCTGCGACCATTTAATACGGCTGACGTTGTCTCCCAAATTGGTGAGTTCGGGGTCTGCTTTCACTTTCCTGAGAATGTCGGCGTATGACCCTTCGCCTCGTTTGGAAATGAAAATCACCTCCGGTCTAATCTTCCTCCGATAGTTTCTTTTCCGCGGCTCTACCTTCCTCCAAGCTTCCGCATCCGCCTTTGAAGGTTCGATCCCTTTTCTCGAGGTAGCCACTGCAATATTTTCACTGGTAGCTTCAGACGTACTTTTCATGAACTCCGCCTTTTTGGGAGTTGAGTCCTGTTTTCTTTTCGGGGTTTGCTGGCCTGTTGAGTCATTCAGCTTCTCGCGCAGCCTCTTTCCCGGTTTCTCCCCTTTTGTGTTTTGAACCGGCGTTACTTGAGTTGCCTGGTTCACTTCCCTACTCGTTCATCCTGGGCCTTGCCGTACGTCAAACGGATGCCTCTTATCATGGCCCTTATATTTTGGTGAATGTTCCTGCGCTCCTTTATAAACTCACACAGCTCCATGATCTTTTTACCGAGGGCAGTAAAGGCAGCTCCAGACTGATCATTGCCCAAAACATCGCTCGGGTGAATCCGCGTCAGTGATTCTTCCTCATCGAAGACTCCCGCTATATGCTTCCCACTGGGGGTCGCGATCGTGGGGGCTTGTGCGCGTGTGGGAGGGGATCTGCGAAAAATCGAGCTCATTCTGAACGGATCCATCACTGGAGCCAGTTCAAGTTCCTCCCGTACGCTTGTAACATTAGATGCCACAATAGCCAAGGTTCCCACTACTGAGGCACTGCGGTCGTTGAATATCGACGGCCAAGAGCCCGCTTGCTCACTCCCAAAAACCGCCGGCGAGGCCTACAGCTGCCTACCTCAAAGAGTAGTACTTCTCATAACACTTGATGTCAGAAATGGATTCTATGAGGTGATGCATATGCTAGACACTTCTTTCTTTCTTTCAATGTGGCACCCTAGCCCCTTGCGGATATGAGGAATTATTTGGTAGATCGCTTCTTGGTCTATAATATGCTGAAGGACCAGTGGAAAGTAAAGGTTGTGTAAAGGAATCCATTCTAAATTCGAAGATCTAGAGCGCTTCCTACGATAGTCTGCTAGGATTCAGAATGTCAGAAGATTGTGAATTCGATAATCGGCGGGACGGATCCCCTTAATATGTGGTTCTTGTAGCGAAGAAGATCGAGCTCTACCGATGGGATGAATGGAGAAAGAAATTCGATTTCTTCTCTCCTTTCCCGTGGGTGAAAAGAGTCCCCTGACTTGAAGCTGATGTGACGTATTGTCCAGACTGGTTCTCTGATAAAGGGGGGGTGTTTAATTGGTAGTCCGACGGCTTATCGAAATCCCATAAGTCAGCATTGTCAACTCCATCTACGGGCAATCTCCTCCCCGATTTGAGCAAATAGTCTCCATATGTTTCCAAGCATCCAATGCTCAGGATAGTTAATTTTCAAAATCATTTGTCTGATCAGCCATGTCGAGAGCAGTGAGTTATTGACTGACTAAGAAAAAGGATCCCTGTGTAGACCAACGCGATATTTTAGCTTCATTGATAATGGAGGTGAGGGCGTATGGTTTATTTTTGGAGCAGATATCGAAAAGCGCCGTAAAACTACCACATTGATAAGGTTAAGAGATGGTAGGCATTGATGACACTACACCATGTTAACCTTCGCCGAATTTATAGCTCTCGAGTTTGAAACGGCGTGACGTCGTAATACCTGAATAAATTCAACCGATTTGAGCCTCTTCCAAAGTCATACAAAATGTGTAATATCCACAGCAGAGTTTCGTTCGCTCATTTGGAAGAGCTGGTCTTTCTGGATCTTCCAATGAAGGATAACAACATAGCCTGATGATCCCGTAGGTGACAGTGGATCCATTGATGTGAGAAGCTGGGGTCAAATGATTCCAGAGCGACAGTTGCAGGAGAGTTGAAACGCGATGGGCTGATAACTGTCATCATGGTGCCGGAATTCCATGTAGAGGTATGGATGGTATAAATGAACTATTCTTCCTGTTGTACTGGCTGAGTTTGAAATTCCCGGGAAGGGAGTTGAATTCCAGTATCTAAAAGCGAGAGTAATACGAGCCATGTCATTGTCGTTGACTAGGAGGCCTTATGAAGTTTGATGACATTCTCAGAAGCCAATAAAAAATCATAACTGCCTCCCGGATATGAATAAATTCCAATTTACCTCTGAAATTATACATTCGCCGGTACTCAGCCCTCCAAAACGAACAGTGCTAAAAGCCATAATTCAGCTCAAAACATTCTATTTCGTCTCCAACGAAAATAATTTTCTCTAACCAAATTACTCGTTGAATACCCGCCCATAATCCTCGCCCCCCCTCCCCCCCCCTATTTGTGTTAAAAATCAATGTTGCCTGTACTTTACATTACAAAAACATTTATCAAATTTATTATTAAGACTTTTGCTCCTTGCAATCACCGTCGCGACCACTCAGGAAGGCCATTTCCCTTGAGTGCTGTGCATAATTACAAAGGCTAAGAAGTGTTGACAAAATGAGCTAATTACTACCTGTGCTTGTGCACTACATTCTTACGAGCTTCCCACAAAGGACATTCTCTGCGGTTCCGTGGCCATTAGGAGGAGGCATTGCGTGCTGCACGACATTTAAAAACAAATGTGTATTTTTATAGGAGCACTTGACAAGGCTACCCCTAGCTAGTGAATATGAGCTTGAAGGCTAGTTACCGGTTTGGAGCCGTGTATAAATAGCCGGTGTTTGCACCCGGGGCGGGCTTTGTTCGGAGTAGATTTGTCTTGGCTCCTTCTAAAGACGCTGACGTCTTCCAGCCAGGATGGCATGTAATTAGTTTAAACGAATAATGGAGTCTGAAGTGAGCTGGAGGACGTAAATAGCGCAATGGAAAGAGGCCATGTGGCATCCGACTTAACGTGGAATGGGCTTCCCTTTTTCAAAGGACTCTGAATGAAACAAGTTCATCATTATCCCATGTATCCCTCCTTTCGGCAATAACAAAATCATATTCATATCCTCGTACATCAAGGTCTATTTAGACGCCGGGGTCCAGATGTTGCTTCTTTATTCATTCCACTGAAGGAATCCCAAGCACTTACTGGAACCCTTATGCAAATTAAATTCATTCCAACACCCTCATATGTTTCATATCTGAATTGCAGACATATTCAGGAAGATAAATAGCTCCTTTAGATTTCGGAACCGAATAGAAAGCAGGAGATGGAATCTAGTGGACGAAGGATGGATCTAGCAGATTTTTGGCAATTTCGGGCTGCGAGCAATAATGTACTGCAAGATTCCCAGACATTTTTTTATCCGTATTTGCATAGTACTGTAGGTATCCTTATATTTTCAGGCAATTTGTTGAATAAATAATGAATAAAGGAACTTGTTTTAATATATCTTCACCCCTGCTCTAGAAATAAAAATTCACTTAAATATTTTCAGCATGTCTGGACATTTTTGGAGGTCAGATCGAAACAAACGATGACTGCAAGAGAGTCCTGAAACCGAAAGCATGAAGTGGCAAGGATATCAAAAATGCAATATTATGTAAGACTTGAGGGCAAAATGGAGACCTTTCCTCGTCGAGTTCCTAACAGATAATCTAAAAACAAATATTAATCAAGGAATTTTGCCGTATCGCATGTCTGGCTGCAGAACCCAGGCATACTCATTTTAAAAAAATGAAAACCACCCTTGAACTGGTGGATTTGCATTAGGCATTCGTCCTTCTGCTCTTATCGGCTTTCCTTCTTCAGCAACTCCTGCTATATTTTTGGGATTGCAGTTCTCAACTCAGTTCTCAAGGCTCAAGCTCCTGGCTAAGGTTTGGTTCAGATTCCACCCCTCCATTGCAAACTTTCGGCAGTGAAGCATCACATACTCTGGATTTCCCGGTATGCCCCCGCATACAGGGCAATTCGGTGACTCATCCAACCCTAAGTGGTGCAGCTACAGCCTGTAACACCCACCGTGCCCGGTGGGGAATTGGGTAATGTGGTAGTTGATCTCCACATGTTTACGCTGAGGCCACACCCTAAATTAACCTCCTTCCGTCTCTGAGAGTTTGTAAGCGCCTCCGCCCACACAGGTAACGAATAAAGCACGATGAATCGTACCACTCTAGCTAGAAACAACCTCCCACAGTGCTTCGGGGTACCAACATTCAGCAGCATTTTTGCAAGTAACGCAGTGTCCCCGGTTGACTCTAGGTGTTCCCTAAAGCTCAGTTTGCTGTCAGTTCTCACCCCCAGGTATTTGATAACCAGCTTTGAGACGACCGTATATCCATCGACTTCCATTCTCATAATTTTCTTTTTCCTGCGGTTCGTTATTAAGACCGCGCGTCCGTTAAGCTCATTCCAGTTCTTTTTATCAATGATTTTACTGCTTCACTGTTTCTGTCGCCTTGATGTATCAACCACAGTTAGATCATCGGCAAAGCCGACAATCGTAGTATCCTCCAGGACAACAGAGGACACAATACCGATTCCTGTGGTACCCCCGCTGTGAGAATGTGTTCTTCTGGGGTCTTCATCTCTCCCGTGCCAGGGAGTTCTCTCTTTGAAGTTAATTTGAACCAGATTCTCTAAATGCCCGGGACCACCAACATATGTCAACCAACCCACTTTTAAATCTGCTCTAGTTGGAGGAGTTGAATGCGTTTTTGTTCTCCATTGCCAACACGCTGCAGCAGCCGTCGGAAAGCAGTGCGTCTTTTGCCAGATTCACGGTAATGCTTATTGCATCCACAGCAGAGGGGTCATTGCGGAAACCAAACTGGCGCTCCAACAAGTCATTACTGTTTCCGACGATGTAGATAACTCTCTAATGAGTTAGATAACTCTCTCCATCATCTTCCCCATTGTATCTGGCACACCTTGAAAGTGTTAACGAAAAGGTCGGCTTAGTCTTCACCCCCAGCTTCAAAGCTCTGTTAGGAATGTCATCCAAACCCAGGATTCTGTTGTCAGCGATCCTGCCACATATTTCCCGGAGCTCTTCTTCGATTATTGGAGGTATTATGCCCTCAATAAGTTGGACATACCAGAGGTTATTCAAGGGAGAAGCAATAGATATCATTTTAATGGAGGAGCACTAAATTCGAGAAGATCTAGGAACTACTTGATCGCACTGTTAGGTTGACTGTTTGAGGAGCCCAGTCCCCAGTAGCTCGACTCCATTTGGACAGTTACGGGAGATTTTCAATTTAGTCAACAGTTCGATGAAATACTAGGAAACCATCAAGTTATTCCGTCAGAAAATAGGCAAGATCTTCAAAGTTAGACGTAACATTGTATCTGTTGGTCTTCACGTCGCAGAATAGCCGTGACACTTAACAGCTGACACGCTGAAAATAGCCTAGTAAGAGTTTGATTGCATACTTCAGAAAGAAAGAGTGGTTACCAAAATTTCGAAATGTATCTCCGGTCTAAAATGGTTTCTCGTTGTCCATGGTTTCAAAGAAAAATCATAAAGCAAAAAGCCTTTTTAAAAAATTGGGTATCCGGTGGTCTGTACTTTATGAGGAATGAGTAAGTCCACGGACCCTCGTTTTGAGCTTATTCCCGAAGGTTCGAAAATCAAAAACGGCCCACGGTTTCGTCCAGGCAGACGTCATACGAAAGCAGAGCGTTAAGATCTGCCAAACGCCTCAGGTCAGCGTCTGATGCGTTGCCTCTACCCTAGAGGAAATCATAAGCCGTCTTGGCTCCCGAAATGATATATATTTAATAGTTTTGTGTCAGTGCAGGGTGGGATCAAGACAGGAAGGGGTTTTTTTCTGCTCTTCAATGTTTAAATAGCGGTTTTAACTCAAAATATAGACAAATAGAATGAAGTTCCCTTGGATCATCAGGAAAAGCCTCATCCTGCTGACCCCTAATCCCTCTTTCTCTCGTTTTTGAGGACGTTGCCCGACGCACGTATTCGGCCACTTCTTTAGAAATACCGCAACATCACTACGGCGTGTAGTCTCTCTGACGCAACCTTTCCAACCCAACCCTAAATACTCAGACGATTCCAGGTCGATTCACCAATTCACTCATCCACAATTTTGCGAACTCAATCACAAATTGCCGTATTTTCTCGACCTTGGGCTTACTCAAGGCATACCATCAGATCCCTGTAGCTCCCGAAAATATTCTGAATATGCACACCTTTCGGACTCATCGAGTTCACTATAATGACTTTTGAATTATGCAACGCAACGCAAACCTTTCTGACATTCATCCACTCTGTGCTGCGAAACCATTCCTCTTTCATATATTTGAATATTGGTCGCATCTTCCTCTGAGTCCGATTTGGAGCACTTCGATGGCATTTCTCAACCCCTTCTTGAGGCTGATCTTGTACTTAATGTTGAGAAATGGAAATATTTGCAATCGCAGGTGAGATTTCTTGGTCACCCTTGAAGGCATACAACCAGACCCAGACAAGCTGCAAGCGATTTCGAGCTTTCCACTTACGAAAATTGTTAAGATCGGAGAAGGCTCTTGGGCATATCAAACTTGTATTGTTATTTCTTGCCCAAGACAGCCCAATATCAGTCCATCCTCTTGTGTTGTCCCAAAACCGGGAAGTGTCCCGTCTGATTTTCTGGTCCCCAGAGGCTGTCTGGACGTTTGGAACCACCAAGCAAGAGCTGGTGGGTGCTACAATTTCAGCATTTCCTCAGCAAAGAGCACCCCTAGCCGTTTTCTTCGATGCCCCAGACATTGCCGTTGGTGCTGCTTTTCACCAAAAAATGAGCCAAGTCTGGTAGCCGTTGAGTTTCTCCAAATAGCTCAATCTTGCTGAGCGGAGCTACAGCAGCTATGATCGTGAGTTATTAGGCGTGTAGCTCTCCATTAAATACTTCCGGTATTCCGCGGAAGGCAGGCCATTCGTAGTGTTTGTGGACCATAAGCCGTTTACTTTTCCTTTAAAACAAAGGCCCGACAAAATGTTCTCTCGCCAACTTTGGCACTTGCGTTTTATCAGCCAGTTCAATTCCGACAGTTACCACGTGAATGAAAAACATAACGTGGTTGCTGGCGCTTCGACACGTGTTGCAGAGGTCAAGATCTCGCCACCGTTGGTTTTCGGCAATCGGCAAGGCGCACAAGGATGGCGCAGTCCATCAGAGCCTGGGGACCAACTTCAAACACCCATTTAGGGAGTTTCCTATGTTCCACTCAACATTCAGCATATACTTCGAGACTTCAGAAAAGGGACCAAGGGATCTGGCGAACCCAGCCATTCGGGCAACGAATCGATTAGTCACCGCAATGTATATCTGGCGGCCCATGAACAAGGACAGAAATTCTTGGGCCAGGCAGTGCATCGCAAGTAAGTAGTGCAAGACTGCAAAGTATGTGAGGAAATAGGTAGGTGTGTTCCCTCGGCCCACCAAGCGATTCCACACAATTCACTATCCACCTCAACATCATTGAACTATTGGGAGACTCGCACGGTTTCAGGTAATGCCTCACAATCATCGATAAGTTCATGCGGTGGTCTGAGGCGATACCTCTGCAAGACATTATTACACAATCTTGTGCTGAGGCTTTCTGTGGGGAGTTGACTTCATGCTTTGGTGCGCCGCCAATTATAATGACGGACAAGGGAATGCAGTTTGAGTTCTCCCTTTTCTCAGTGTTGGGCAAACTTCTGTGCTTCAAGCACTACCGGACAACCGCGAACCACCCGTAGTCTAATGGGATACCTGAAAAGTGGCATAGGAGTCTGAAGGTCACCACAGTGGCCCAGGACGACCTTCTTGATCGCAGATTCCGCCACTCGTCCTACTTAGCCTCCAATCAGCCAATCGCGAAGAACGTGCTGCAAAATCTCTGAGACCTCCAGCGACCCTGTATTCGGCATCAGGTCGACAATACCGATTTGCTGCGTCTGCTCAGGGACGCAATGCTGAAGCCGTCAATATCCGCCAAACACGCCAAAACCGTAGCTGACGTACCCAGGGATGTCGAATCCTGCATGTATATCCTAATTAGGATGGACGCCTCTTGGAAGCCGGTGCACCTCAGGAGGGCCCCTTCGAAGTCATGGAGAGATGCCCAAACCGTTGTAGATCAGAGTCCCGTAAAACTCTTCTTCATGGAAAAAAGCGCAACCACGAGGAAAGGTGCACGACGCGTCTGTTTTGGCTTGTGACACCCGAGTTGAGCCAGCCGTGCGTCTGGTTCCTTGCTGAAGCCTCTTTCGAAAAACATTTTTTGGCAGCGAAAATTGCTTTTTTTGTATTTTAAACTTTTCTTAATTGGAAATTAGATTAATCCATTAAAAATATGGAATCAGAGTGCTGATACCGGAGTCCTGTTGAGGCAAGAGCTGGTCCTCAGACGCGACTGATTGCTGTCGCGCTACTCCCAGTCCTATGGAGGAGAAGTCACGGGTAAGTTTTCCGCCAGTCGAAACAGTTTGAATTAATTTGGAATAATCGATAACTAAGCTAACTTCGCAAACTTATTGGAACTTGAATGAAATAATAATATCTTCATGTAGTATCTATTCAGCAAGGATATTTTCTTGATTGCCTCCTCCAAGGAAAATATTAATTAGTGATAATTCTCCAAGTGACAGAATCGTTCACATCTTATTGGGGATTTTACTGCTGAATCAGAAACTCATTACCACCCTTATTAGACCAAAATATATTTTATCCTTGCTATCGTACCAAGTTTATCTGCGACAGTTTGGTTGCGTTTCATGCAGTATATCATAGCTCTTCGCCCTAACTTTCCCTGGGATCTGGCAGTCGATAGATAGATGCTATCAGGCGATATACTCCACATCACCGCACCCGCGATACAGAATAGAGTGAACCCCACCTAAAATACCTGCCTATAAAAGCGCCTTATCTTCATTATTGCATTTTATGCTTCCCCAGCGACACATGTGTAATCATAAAAACGCTGTCTTTGGTTTCGTCCTTCGTAAATCATGAAATATTATCCGACAGGCGAAGATATAGCTTCTATAGTTAGCTATCGTTTGCTTCAAGGAAGGGCGACAATGCTTCGAACTGAAATGAAAGATTGCGAGGGTTTTCGCAAGGGGTAGCTTTCCTTTCTCCTTTTCAATTTCGTCGTCTTGTCGCATGACCTAGGGGGGGAGACGTATTTGTTTTTGATACCTCCGAGAAGTGAGGCGAATAAAAAAATTATGATCAAAAGGAAGGACGAAAGTTGAGAGCAAAGAATTCCTTATTTCAGGCTTGAGGACTATCCACCTTGTCCTAATAAAAAAATTGGCAGCGAAATTTCTGCAAAGTTGAGGAAGGGCCCAGACATCCTTGATGACATAATCATGAACGCAACGTTGATAACCTACTCCAGTAAGCGCTCGGATTGTATCTTGTCTGCCGCTGTTTGCACAATATCCTGAGAACGTAAATCTTGAAGGAATTTTATGAGAGTTTTGATGGCGAAACCAATGACGCGATAGAGCTTTAAACCGCAGTTTGTACCTCTAAGCGAAGCGGACTCATATGCACGTAGATACGAGGATACTGCAGAGAGGATATCAATACATAAGAGTGTCAAAAACTCCTTGAATATCTTATCCATGTATTATCAGACGAATTACTGAACTTTCAAAGAGATTTGTCCGAGACAGACTCGATAACTCCCCAGTGACGCACCCTAAGGACCTACAGCAACAAATTCACGCGTCCTTTTTGCCTCCACTTTTAGTTTCCTTTGAACTTCATCAAATCATCATCATCGCAGTCCGGAACTATTCACCAAAGAATTTCCACAAGATTTCATTAAATTTGAAAATTTCAAAACTATTTTCATTTCTTCACGAGATTTCACCAAAACGGTGTCTGCTCAGAAACGAGATTAAATGAAAGGACCGGAATCTTTGTGAACTTGAATTCCTTCGGCTCCTTCAATTCTGGCCGAACTTCATTCTGAACTTTCCCTTGTCTCACCCTCCCGAGGCAACTCCGCTATCGAGTCAATATCGATGGTAATCAAGGAAAAAAATTCTCCTGGAATGAAAGAAATCAAGTCAAATGTTCCCATCCATATATGAGCGGATGAATGCGAATGTTCAACGTTCCATGCCGTGAAGGAGGAGGTCGACGAATGCCACTTATCGTCCTTTTTATTGGACGGCTAATATCGACAGAGACGAAGGCGCAGCTACGCCGGCAGAAGGCTGTAGTACTAGGTTAAGTGCAGGTTTAAGTGGGGTAGAATAAATGCTGTTAACCCAGGAACATAAACCAGTCAGCGAGGCATTATCCTTCCTAATCGTACATCCAATCTCTTCAATTGAGTGGCAAAAAGCCTTTCAGCCACTGAATACTGAGAAGTCGATGGATAAAAATCGATTTGGTACCTTTAAGACGCTTTCGAGTATTTATATCGATGAAATGTTTGTAAAGCAGCAACAACCTAGTTCGAGTGGGAAAGGATCAATGAACACTTGTATATCGACATCGGAAAAGTTGTTCGTTGATGCTTTTCTGATTTTTTGGCTTATTTTCAGAAGGCGTTGGCTGATTACGAAACAGTTTGTGCTGAAATTGGGAGGAAAGTGGGCTTTGAAGGTTTCTGCGAATTGGATCAAAGGGAGGCTATAAATAATTCAAGTTGGAATCCGAAACAGAACTATTTCTGGAAATATATTGGGCGATTAAACTCAAAGAACTCATAAATTAATAGAAGACAACAAAAGCGCTTGCAATAACATTATATTTTGGGCGAACGATTTCCAAGGAAACAACTTCCTTTTGTTATTCTGGAAAACCTTCTAAAGAAAGTTGTTGTCAGATACAAATGAAGGCATTCATAATTCTGTAGCGAAGTGTGGAGGCGGATTTCCAAAATAACGCAAAATGGTTCCTTTTGACTAGCGACTGGGAGAGTTCCCCTACTTCCCTTTCTTGCGAAAGTGATAGACTAACTGTTGCCTAATGCGTCAACTACGCCCAGTCGATACTTGTCTATATTCATTAAGACTATGGTGGACTCAGGAAGAAAGTAATGAAGGTATTATTTCTGTGAGTTGGAAACTGGTAGCGTCACCATTTAGCAGTATACAAACTGTCAACTAAGACCCCTGGAATGTTAGCAAAAGTTAGTGATACCGGTTTCAACCACCTACATGCCTCTAGGTTTGATTATGCTTCAGGTTAAGGTTGCATAACTCGGTTGTAAACTGCCTTTAGACGGGTCAAGAGTGTGTAGGGCGGGATGAGAGTCGGCCCATCCAACTGCCTACTGGTCCTGTGTTAGAGGCAAGCGGATCTGGCGGGGGCGAACCGAAGCAACAGCCCCAGATCGTCTCCACTGCATTAGAAAAGGGGCTAACAAAACCCCAAGCCAAGGTGGAACTACATACGCCAAGGGCTGAGTGGTCGATGGGAGCTTTACTTTTAGTATGTGAATGTGTTGGGCACCTTCAGTTTCAAATTAAGTCATTACCATTGTAGGGAGGACATTTTTCCACTAACTACTCTTGAAACTAAGGAATGGACTCAAATAAATGCAAAACAAATCGGAACTCGAGAAGCGGGACGAAATCTTAGTTATAATGATTTGGAAAGTATCGGAATGGGATGTATTATGAAGCCTAGATTTTGTAAACGTGCACCGTTGCTTTTTTTTTTCAGATTTTCCGGTTGTTTTACCCTGTTTTACTTCTCGAGTCATACGTTTCGAGCCCTCACTCCTTTATGTTTGACCTAACATCAAAAATTATATCACTTTCGAAAAGAACTATTCAAGTCCTTTCATTTGATACCCAACATGATCGGATTGTGTGAGAAAGATATTACACTCCCCTTCCGCATGTATGGGGAGTCTCCCTTAAACTCAACAGAAAATGGCACCACTTCCTATATGTAAGGAGATTCATAGGCTGGATGTTTTCACCAAATTTCGTGATAATAGCCTCAGCCGTTGCCGAATAACTTGGGTATGACAGACTAACAGACTGGCAGATAGATAGATAGACAGACAGACATTTAAAGGCTTCTAATAAGGCTTTGTTTCACAAAAAATATCAAAAACTACGATAGAAGAAGAAGTGGTGATACCAGTCGCATTATCGGAAGATGAGCTGCTAGTATCTAACCAGGGGAGAGTAGCCTTGGAGGGCATTCCAATCCAGCCGTAGCACCGCTGTGCAGAAACCAGTACCAAGGACCTCCGTGAGCGAGACGACAGACAGACAAGTGATTTCCAACTTGGAATCCACTGTCGTCAAGCTGAGTGTGGCGAGTGTCAATCATAATACTCACTACCCGAAATCCGTCGAGGTCGAATAACAATATAAGCAGAACAGAGTGTGCAAAGGCTCGAACGCCAAGCAAACTCTGAAAATAAATAAGCAGCAACAGTTGGCTGACAAGGCACGAATGGCGAAACCCTTCAGCGACGTGGCCAGGAGCATCCTACATGTGTCACTGACGGATGCTAATTCGACTAGCGGGAAATTAACGCAGTAGGTATGGACCAGTGTTGAGATCAGGCTGCCGGAGATGGCTATAGAGCATCTTCTAGACGGTAAAGGCGAATGGGGATGATTCATTCCCTGCTTCGATTCCTTCGTTATAACATGCGAAAATAACCTCCCCAGGGAGCTTCTCGGTTTGTGCGTAGCCTAGATTAGCGACTCCTGGGAGGGCATAAAGCTCAAAGTTATTTCCTGCAACGAGATTTTCAGGAGACCGGTAGTGAGAATCTGGTTACCGAAGATCTGCGTCGATAAAAACAAGCTCATCCAATCCCTGCACCTTCAAAACTCCAAGATTCCCACGGACAACTGGGTGGTTATCAAGGAAGAAGAACCTCTGGCAAATAGCCAACCTATTCTGCTTCGTGTAAACGAGGAGCCCATAAAGAAGAGAGATAATAAATTACCGTTCCAGGAACGCAAAGATGAAAGTAACGGACGACGACCTTGAGCCAGCCGGCACCGCCAACGAACCATTGGAGAAGATGATGACCAACGGTCTGATGGAGACCGGCGTCCCCTACGCAAGTAAATCCTGCTAACGAAAGAATAGATATATCTGCAGCACACGAAGTGTGTCTCAGCTAATATGCTGGTCTTCCTTCTAGATGAAGACATCGATGTTGCATTAATACCGAAGTCCAGGATCGGAGGATCTCATTAAGGGGCTAGAAAGTAAATAGTGTAATTTATTCCACATCACAGAAGGTAGTGATCGGGACAAACCCAGAGTACGTACCCTCGCCACTAACAGTCTGCATGCTTTTCTGTGTTGGCACCTGAGTCTCAGCGACCTATGTAACCGTGGTCAAACTGGAACAGGCCTGGGCGGAAAACATGTATATTTGCTTCCTTACATGACTCATGATCAATCCGCTCCGTCAGAAGAACTGCAACATTTGACGTCCACCATCGCAGCAAAGAAGGCCAACCTGTTGATAGGCTGCTACACCAATATTACCAAGAGGCGGTCTTGGTTGGACTATTGTCAAAACATTGAAATCACTGGTGAATCTGCGAGAAAGATTTTATCAAAATGAAGATAGGGAGCCATCCTTCCTTAAAACGTTGGACGGCTCCCGGACGGAAAGTTCTGGTGAAATTCTGGAGCTACAGGCGCAAGCGCACTTTCTTGCCAGTGGAGAAGACTGTAAGTCAAAACCTTGCTTGGAGGATGTACAACCGCAGTCGTGTGAGACTACCAAATCGGTAATTACCGAGGATAAGATCGGTTGGGCTATAAAAAATTTCAGGGTCCAGATGGCAAAATGGCTGTCATAATGGATAAATCGCAAGAAAGAGTTGTGCCGTTGTTTGTCGAAACTTACTGGAGCTGAATTTTTTTTCTCTCAGCTCTCAGTCTTGGAAACGAGGCGGGCATGAGTGGCCATGAGACCTCGAAGGACTATCGACCAATCAGCCTCATCTCTTTCCTGTTGAAGATCCTAAAGTCCGCCCTGGATATCCATTTAAGTTTCATTATGGAAGTAATACCTTTTTCTGAGTCCCACCACGCTTACCTCAAAGGCAAATCCATAGAAACCACTCTCCACAAGGTAATTGGCACGGCTAACTGGTCACTACAGTAAAAGGATATCTAAACTCCTTGATATAGTGGGAGCATTCCACAGTGTTAGTACCACTGCCATGAAGGAAGCCCTAATCAGCATTGAACAGGAGGGGTACATTACGCATTTGATAATATCCATGCTAAGATGTAGGATAATCCAGTCAGGTCTTGAAGTTAGCCACTTAATCAGAGCTGTAAGCAGAGGTGCACCCCAAGGATGCTGTTATCTCTCTGGTGCTGTAGTTAATAGCGATGGACGAAATTCTACGGATGTTGGACAGGAGCGAAGGTAGTGGCGTATGCCGACGACGTGCTGGGATGGATATGAAAGATGTTTGTCTCCATTATAAATGACACCACGATTGGACTATTCCCCTTTACTCTTACCACAGCAGTCATGGTCCTAGGAGTTTGTGGCATCAAACTGGTACATCAGAGCGCTAATTGATATCCTCGCAGCGGTCACTGATAGCTACTTACTCTACCTACATGTCTCTATGGAGACTGAGATGGTTTTCCAGAAGGCAGCATGAACCTTTTTTTGGGGTTTAATTACTCTTTTTAACTCCACCAAAGACAATCCCAAGCGGTGTAAAATCCTGATGTGTCAGGCAATAGGTGGGGGTTTCAATAGTATTCGTTGTTAATTTATTGCATCTTTACCGACTGAGATAGTGGCTCACCTGTGATTCAGCGGGAGCACTCCTTTCTCCCCTGCGGCAATGAGCTATAGCACTCCAGAAAACATTGCAGAAATAAGCGTTAATTATTTGTTTAATTAATGCTCACGCGACTTAGCAGCAAGTTTCGGGAAAAGCTTTGAATGTGAGATTGCAGTTCAGAATGAGGAATATTTCAACAGTACAGGGTGACGCATCTACGGAGATTTCTGAAGAAAGCTTCGAATTAGAAATTGATTATAATGCAAAGAGACACCCGAGGTCCGTTAGCATCAAAGCCATTAAATGTCTAGCCTGGAAAGGACCAGAATTGCCGACTTATGCTCGTGATGATATATCACGCGCCATGCGGGCTGAAGGAACAGGACCAAGCAGGGAAGTAGACCTGCTGCCCAATGAGAAGGAGAAGTTTGACGACCTAGAACTGGGCCTTCTAGGGCGTATGATGGAGAGCGACTTACGGGAGAGCGCCATGTTACTATGAAGGGTACCAAGGTATGAAAATGCACTGATTGCATATAGGGGGAATTCTGTGAAGGGATCGAACAAACTACAGAAGCAACCAGGTTATTCAAAGCTAAAGTCAAAACCAGATTTACCAAGAATGAGAAGACAGTGTCCATTTGTTTTTTAGAGTTCATTCCTCGGGGCCCTACCCTACGGTGGAAAGCGACATCATTCTGTCTAACACGCAAAGTACGTACCAGAAGGGGGAAGAAATGAAAACCGAAAACTAGCAAAGGAGGTATGCTGCGAGGTTAGCGTAAGCATCTTTAAATCTCTGAAATCACCCGGAGTAGATTGAATTTTACCAACACTACTTGAGAGAGGGGTCTAGATTATAGATTATATGGTATGGAGGTGGACCGAGAAACAGAGGCTAAATATTTAGGAATAGTACTAGACTAAAAAAAGGCGAACGTTGCAAACGTATATCGGAAGGCTACAAGGGCTCTGATGACTTTCCGCTCTATAGACGTGCATCTTGTGTATGCAAGATTGAAGATACCCACGTACGCTAAGCAGCTAGGGCAGGAATAAGTCAACCTCACCTTGATTTCGATTGAACCACGGCCGCACGTCCTTTGTGAGGTGCGCAGTTTATCTACCTTTCGGTTCTCTTTCCCAAGATTGCTGTGATGCGCAGAAAGTACGAGCTCTCTCTTCACAAGCGATAGCTTCCTTATTTCCCTCGCTTTTTCGGAGGTATAAAAGCCTCCGCTCGGTAGCATCGAGAGCGATCGGAAGAACTCCAGCGATCACCGTTACAGCTGGCTCCGAGACGATATGTTAGGCGGTCACAACGCGCAGAGCCTCCGTCTTTGTACTTGCGCTAGGTGTCGGACTATACTTCCGAACCGGAAAGAAGGACGTCCAGAACCGCACTCATCAGCAAGCGACGCTTTGTGGATAAGGGCCCTCCAGCATTGGTCGTCAGTGGGCAAATCGCAAACATTCTAGCCGCAGCCATATCTGCGGTGTTGCGAACCTGCTCATCTTCGTGTCTATCTCCGCCAGCTTCGACAAGATCGAGACTTCATCCACCTGAATAAGGAGAACTATGGGAACCCTCTCTTTGGCAGGCACAGCCACTTCGATTTTCTCCAGAGCTAGGGAGAATCCATTCTCAGCCATCCATCTTCTTCCTCGCCGCATCAATGATAGATCCCTAAACCGTTCTCGATGTCCCCTTCATTCGAGCTATCCTCCCCGGTTCTCGTAGAGCAGGAAACGATCCGGTCCTTGGGGGACTATCCCCAACATCCTCAGTAGGTAGCCTGGAGTATGGAAACGATTTTCCAGTGGCTCAAGCATGTTGAACCATTTCGCAGAATTGAAGGCGTTTCTACGGCCCTGCTCTAAAACCATATTGTATGGGTGAGTAGTCTCCCGCAGCACGTATTGCATCAGTGAGTCGTGGCTTGATGAGCTTCTTAAGCGGCGTCTTGTGGTTGCCTTGCCCTTGCTTATCAGCACAAGTTTCACAACCTTCCAGCGGGGGGTAAAAACACCCGCTGTCAAATACAGCGTTGAATGTGTCGAGCAGTAAGTTGGCCTTGTATTTACATAGGAGCTTCAGCACTTCGCTGGGAATACCATCTGGTCCTGGTGGTTTTTTCTCCCTCATGGAGAGTTTCTTTGCAGTGAAGAGTTGGCATTCCTCACTGCTCACTCCTTCAGTTCGGATAGAGTGAACAGGAAAAGCTGACTGTATGATTTTTTTCATCGTCGCTGCTTCCATAGAACAGGATCATCGATGGTCACCAGCTTATCCCGAGGCCCCATGACTCTCTATTTACGTCGTTGATTAGCTCCTGTCAGCAGTGTGTCTTCTGACTGTTGATTTCATGACGAAGTTCCTTTTTCCTACGCTTATATTCTGCATAACTAAGCGTCACCTGGTCTTGGCCTCTTGTGCGCTGAGCAATTCATCGAAGTCAGAGCAGTTCCTTCCACCCGGTAGGTGTCTGCCGGATGGTAAAACATTGGAAAGAGCCGTTTGTCAAGTCGAAGGAAATGCACTGATGATCACTGGCTGTGAAGGCTTCCAGTATCCTCTATCGTTGGACCGCTGACACTAAGGACTCCGTAGCAAAAGTTACGTCAGGGATAATGACCTCGTAACCACAGCGTCAGAATGTCAAAGTGGTACCGAAATTTAGAACAATTAGTCCTGTTGTGGCAGCCATCTCAGATTCTAGAGATGCCTCGACAATCTGGTTGAGGCATGCCTCTTTCGAGGGCTCTGGCGTTAAAATCCCCTCCGACTAGAATTCTCCCTTCCTTGTTTATAATCTCGTCCTCCAAGGCTGCGAACCTATTTCGAAAAGTTTGCGTAGATTCGTTCCCTGTGAGGCAAACGTTGAAAAATGTCACTTCTGCACAATGAACTCAAACGAAGTCGTCTCCTCGGCCATGGGCCCGTACTTACAAGTTAATGGTATCTCTCATTCAAATGGCAGCAGTGCCTGATATATGGGCATACCACGATGCTCCTACCTCGATACTGTTTTTCTTTCTTGCACCATCAACCCCATCAGGTCGTGGCGGTCGCACTCCTATGCATGTTTGCTTCCAGGATGTGGATCGTGGTGCTTGACTATTCACTTTCTGTAACTCTTCTTTGAGGACCTGGAAACGCCCAGAACTAGGAAATGAGCTACCCCTTTTTTCTGTAAACCGCGGTCCTTGCAAAGGACACAGCGCTTGGTCGATTCACAAGTCAATACTTTGTGTCCGGGTTCGCCAGATTTGTAACACAAAGTGCTTCTGTCCCGCCCCTTGTAAGCTCCTGCTATATGTCCTTATGCCCAGTACTTAACATTGCGCGTTGGAACTGCCTTTCTCCTTGTTTTACAAATAATCCCCCCGATCTTTATTTTCCTACAATGGAAAAGTTAGCTCGCTGTCTTCTCAGGGCCAGTGCCAATGACCAATTTTTGTCGTCTGGAGTTGACCGATGTAACTACCACCTTAAGATTATTCTCATCCGGGTAGTCAATTTTTACCGCCTCCTCCACCTTTTCCATATTAGTGGGACAATCCAGATCCCTTATTTCAAGGGGGCAACATGGGTTCTAGGCTGGAAATCACTGCTTTTGTACCTAGAATGCTCTGGATTGTCACGCAGAATTTACCCTTTTTATCGGTCTTCAACCCAAGTTCAACAACTATATCGTCGGTTCAAGTCCTGATGACTTGTATAGGAGAGAATTAGATCTTTCAATTGGTATATAGTTTGGGGGTCTAGGAGCTGGGAAAATGGCCGTGGAGTGGGGAAATCTTTTGAAAAACTTTAAACGCGAGAAAAGGAGGTTACTTCGTGATAACTTGGTATATAGTTTCGGAAACCTATGAGCTGGGAAAGTGGCCAGAAAATGGAGCAATCCTTTGCAAAACTTTAAACATTTGTATTTCTGTTACTGATTTGGCGTTGTTGCAGACTCCTCGTAGAACTTGCGCGAAAGATCTCCCTTCGTTCAGTTTGATGAGAATGGGCTCTGACAGTGGTTTGTATCTCCTCTTTTTCTGATTTTGCCGTCGTAATAGACTTCAATTTTGCTACAGTGAAGCCACTGATGTCCCTATTCAACTTAAGCTGTTGTTGCTGAGTTTTTGCCCTTTTTTCGACGCTGCTTGGTTCACTTGGTTACCACCTCAAGGAATTCTTCTTGTTGCATCCTCGTCGGCAGATCCACGATATTTTCTCCTCGCATCCTTTTGTCGATTATTTGCTCCCTTTTTGGCGGGCTGAGGGCATTGTATTTTGTGCAACTAGGGGCTGCATTAACGATGTGCTTTTTCCTCAGCTCCTCTTCGGCTGTCTTCCAGAAGTTTCGTTGGTGCGCAACAATATCCAGCAGTTCTTCCATCTCGATTATGCCTTTTTTGACATCCATGGAGATGTGTCGCTGAACGTTGATAGCAACCTTCCTTCTCCGTAGAACCACCACGCACTTCTCGAGCAGCCTCTCTTCCTCTACCCTTGTCTTTCGGATGAGATCCATCCTCTCTGGAGAAATGATTTCCATTTGCGCCTGATTGGTAGATACTACTTTGGATATACAGTGCAAATAGTAAGGCCAATAACACGGTAATCAGGGAAGCAAGAATTGGGGGACTGAACAACTTCCGCTTGCATAATGAGGTCTAAGTACTTCGGGTTCCGGGCCATGTTGGTGTAGAATGCAATGAGGCGACTAATGAACTAATCAAAAAGGGAAATGGTGGGGAGATCGGAAGAACGGCCGAGGGAAGTATACTGAGCGAATCTACCAGGGAGGGAGGAGTTTAGATTGCTCATAGCAGAACACGAACCCAATCGCTAAAAGGATTGTTCAAAACTCATCAAGAAGAGCCTCGGAATCATAGTGGAAATACTCACTAGTTACTGCCGACTAAACTGTCAACTGCAGAAACCGGGGATATCAGACATTGCAGGTGCAGATCGACGAAACCTTCAGGTGGAGTCTGACACTTGCAAAATAAGGTTTATGTTGAGGAACCAGGTAGAATGTTTGATATCGCACGCCAAGTTGAAACTCTTCAAAGTAGGAAATATATTAAAAGTCCTGTCGGTTAAAGGCTTACTTGACATACTATAGTTAATAGGTACACCATAACCAGGAACGATGAAGATCCTGCTTGAAGAGCTTATCAGCCCAATATCTATTGTAAGACATGACGAAGAAGGACCTGCTTTCGGCGCGTATACCAAGCTGCTGAAGTGTCTTTGCAAATGTATAAATGGACGTCCTTCGCTAGATATCAGAAGCGTCTTGAACTTTTCATCGCAGGAAACCCTGAATGAGGAGTAAGCCCAGGACCACCGGATACAGGTTGCCGCGACATTCTTAATGACACTTCTATAATATGTTCTTGTGCGTATCATTTCATTAGCTTCCCGTTTAAAAGAGACATACCTTTCTCTTGGAAAGTGATATATGATGACAAGAAAACTGACAGCCCTTGAGTCAAAAGAATCCGTGATTTAGTGCCAATTTTATCAACATAGAGCACATGTTTTGTTCCTTCCATGAAAGAGACACTAAAACAATTTTCCATGCCATTTAGGGTTACAAATCTTTCAATAGACAAAGATAATAAAAAATGGGGGAGGGAGCTTGGTGGTCTCGTTTTTGCCCCACAACCTTTCATGAACTTAATCAATCTTTGCCGAGCGAAGGCAAGTGCTTAGTACGCTCCTATAAAATCACCGAACATATGTGATATCTCTGTAGAGTTAACCTTTCCAGTATCACATACTATATTCCGTCTTCAGCATTTCTCCCCCGAACACATTATTCGAATGCAAACACGTTTTGTGATCTGATGTCTGATAAGCTGGATTGCGCTGATGTTTCTACTTCCAAAAAAAATAAATTTCCGAAAAGTTTCTTTCCTGACTTTACACAATCGAGAAAGGAAGAACTGGAAAGGAAAGCCACCGCCACTCTATTCTATGCGGATCAGATGATTGTGGAGATTTTCACACGTTCCCGATTGCAGCCACAGCCTGAACACTACAAAACCGACATTACTTGGTTTAGAAGGCGCTTCGGAACAAGAAAGCGAAATCTGGAAGGAGAGATTGAGTTCAAATCGAGACGGGGATGTTTTCTTCCTTCTACGGATTTCCCGGAAAACACACATAGCGTAATGAAAGTTTCATGAGTTCGAGGTTGTTCCGTCGGATCAATACTGCTATTGGCATCGTTCTTATCCTTTTGATCCCTTGCTGTTATCGTCATCATTCTTGTTGCTTAGTTGGCTAGTTGAGATATATCCCACCTCAATTTAGTGGTGATTGAATGGGCAATCAAATCAAATCAAATCCGTGGCTGGTTTTCATTTGAACTTCACAGACCTGCTAACGCGTTTGGCGGCAATGATAACAAATCTGTTGAGTTTGCAGTTGGGAAGTTTGTGGTCGTTTGATTCTTATGGAATTAGGGGACAATATAAAACTGTTGGCGAGAAGACCCATTAAATGGTACTGAGGACTTCCTTCGGTCCGCTAGGCCGCCATGAATGAATCTTAGTCGGATAGGACCAAATTATATTCGCAACTCTAGAATGTGTGTAGGTTGTGCTTGGAAAGAGTCGCAAACTTTCTTCGGGTTTGAACTTCCCTGAAGGTTACCTGAAATTGGTTTGTCTTCTTACGCATTTGAATTAAATTTCGTGCGTGTGCCTATTCAATACTTCGTCACAACTCGCAATAAGTATCAGCTTACCTGAATTCCCGGGAAGCCCCTCACGCTTGACAAAATTAATTTTCTTACATTTACTGTATTACCTATCGTATTTGCAGCAATAATACCATTAGCCACATTCGCAACATGTGTTGCAACCACGCTTATGAGATTGTGTTCTTTCGACGTGGCATGAATTCAACAAATTTCCACAGAGGCAACATGGCAACATTTGGTAGAACAGTAGAAAGATATTTTTTAATTAAATAGCACGTTGTCACTTGGATCTCCCGTTGCCGCCCCACTTCATACTTTGGCCCACCCCATTTGAATAAGGCTACTCAAAACGCCTGTTCTCATCAAAGCCACATCTTCAGTTTTGTCCTTGCTATCGTCATCCAAGACAATACACGACGAATTACTGATGCGATTTTAATTTTGGAAATAGGAATTCATGGAATAGAAGGATATCTACGCGTTTCTAGTCACAGTTCCGAGGATATGAAATTTATCTTTTTCTTCGAAGTGAAATTATCTTTCTGATGGGACTTTAATCGTTTTGTTTGTGCATTGGTGATATGAGAAGCTGAGTGAGTTACGGCGGAAAGGGGATCGACAACGGTAAAAAGATTGACGTAGAATGTGTATGGTCCTGAAGGATTTTAGATTAGTATTTGATTATCTTTGGCTTTTTTTTCCATTTTCTCACAACTGAAAATGATGCAAAAGCTTTCAATGCTTTTAAACAAACCCAATCGAAATGCAAACCGATTTAAAGGGCACCTACTTCAGCAAATGTTTGTGTCAGACCTCCGAACGAACATGGTTAATACTCCAAAAGATTTTGCATGACGGCTCTTGTCGAAACGCTAGGTCGAGGACAGGTCACTGTCCCCCATGGACTCGGATATGGCTCCGGAGACATCCACCCCATTAAAGAAAATGAGAGTGAAGCTCAATTGAGCTCCGACAGCAGCCCAGAAACTGCACCCGACAAAGTCGAATCCAATATGAGCCGGGACCCTTCCGAAGTCGAAGACAAAGTCATCAGTCAGAGGAAGCAAGTCTAGGAGCTCACTGCAGCCCTGAAGGGGATGACTAGCTTCTGCGAACGACCCACTGCTCCTTTCGACGTTTTAGACATGTCCCCGACTGAGGTCCCGCATCTCTCATGAAAAGCGGAATGAATGTCCAGGATCCTCCACGCAGTCATCCTTCTTTGAAAAGCAAGAAATTTGAGGCAACCCAGTACAAGCAGCGAACCTTTTCCCACCAGTCGCTTTACCCCTCACGGTAACAACCGCTAGTGCTAATAACACTGCTTCCTAGAGTCAGTCAGCTGCAGACCATACATCCTGTCTAGAAAGCAACCGTAGTCACCACCCAAGCCACTCCATCATCCGTCAATAGGCAAACTCAGGTGAGTCAGGAAAAAATCACTTACATAATCATTCGGACAGACTTCTCTGTGACTAAGAACATTACTAACAAGATCATCTGATCAATTCTTAACGGCAACAATTAAAAAACTTATTTGTTTTCGTCTTAGCCCAGGTTTGCCAAATCCATTCTGATGGGAGGTAATTATCTCTTCTTTACCAACACCCCGTCTCACTTCTAAACTGTCAATCTAGTCCTACGTTGCTTCGAAGCAGTGCTCGACGAGATCACGTGGTGTCGAAACCGCCAGCCAATGGAGCACCCTGCATTTAACTGCAGCCTCTTTGGCGATGCATCGGAGGCGCTAACCTGGACCGCAATATGGATTCGTCTCCATCGCTGCATGCTGCTTCCAATGGCCGCAGAAAAAAGGTAACGGGCTAGCATAGACCGTAGGACAAATGGTAGGGAGTATTTTTATCGAAAACAGCGATGAATAAAGTCTCGGCCGTTTTCCGACCGATTAAGGCGTGGTTCTGACAGTTGGAGGCGCAGTATGCACTGGCGGGCGTTACGACAGACGGTTCAATCACGCCTTAATCGGTCTCGACGAGGAGACAATCGGGTTGGTTTTGGACATGCTTCAAGAGTGCTCCTACGACCGCTTGCATGGGCAGCTGACAAGACGCCTTTCAGTGAATGAGGAGGTACGACTTAATCACTTACTGAATGAGCTTTCGCTAGGTGACCGTACCCCCTGCCAGCTGAATCGTGAAATGAGGCAATTGGATGGAGATAAGGTTGGCTCGGAACTGGAGGTGTTGTCCGCCACGGCCGATCAAATACACGAAGTGTACGCGCGCCCCGTGGTCGCGGAAGTTTCCCGAGACCCAACTCGGGAAGTGGACGATCTCAAGTCAATAGTGACGACATTGGCTCACGAGATCACGTCGGAGTCACCACTTTAGAGGAACTGCTTTCCCCCAAAAATTAAAAGACAGGAATTGCTAATTATAACCATATATTCCAAACTCCACTTCTTCTTCTTTTTCTTCGTCCTTTGTCCCATTCACAAGCGGGGTAGGCTCGTCGTGATCGGTTTCACTATTTGGCCTTGTCAAATGCTGGATCTAGATGCAATCTCGAGGCTTTTTAATCTCCATCCAGCGTATCAAGCCACCGTTGTTTTGGCCGGCCTTTTGGTCGTTTACCATCGACTTCGATGTTCAGACCAATCTTGGCAATGGATTCTCATTAGCGCGAATTATGTGACGACGCCTCTCTCGTAGTTTTTCTATGATCGATGCAACCCCATAATGATGGCGGATATCCTCATTTCGGATGTGATCAAAACGTGCCCCGCCACTAGTCCAACGCAAAAACATCTTCGTTTTCATTACCGCAAGGCGCCGTTCGTTGTCTTTTATAGTTGGCCAACACTCAGGACCATAAAGGGTGACATGACGGACGACATTGCGGTAAATTTTAGATTTGAGACGTTCGTTGATACGTCGATCAAAAAGAACGCCACTTCATGCAGACTGCGTTAATGCTTGAAGCAACTTCATAACGCAGTTCTCCATTGGCTCATAGCGTTGACCCGAGGTATTTAAATAGCCCAGTCCTGGGCAGATCACTGCCGCTGACAGTAACAGTGCCTGTTTCATGGGGATCGGTTCTCAAAAATTCAGTTTTATTCAGATTCAGTTTGAGACCGTATTGCATGAGGCATTCTATTTTTGGACAAGTTGCTCGAGATTCAAATTCCACTTCTAATAGCTATATCACACTCTTGTTTTAGTATCGCGACTTTGACTGACCTTTAATAATTGGTTCTTTTATAATACATTTATACTTTTGTTGTTCTCTGGCCTTCTCTGCGGCCGGCGGTCGAAACTTCAGTCTTCACTGTTTTCGTTAAAAATCCTCCCTGACATTTGTCCTCCAGTCTTTACCATTAGTCCATTACCTCTCATTAATCCGACATTTTTCAAAGAAGTCTCTATTGTCTCGACTAATTCATTAATCCACCTGACATGTTCAACCTAACACACATATCACACCTAACGTTCCCCTACTCAGAACTCACAATCCCTACTACTTTGCTATGCAGCAAGGGCTAGAAACATAAGACGACTCAACCCATCTTCAACCTTGACACCGAGATCAATAAGTTATTTAACAGCTTCACCTCACACTTTGACACAAAACTCAGCTCCTTCCTACCTACCTATATTTCCCTGCCGATGGAGAGCATGTCTAGCACTCCTTTCTTCCTCTAGAGAGTATCTCCTAGTAATGAAAATTAAAGGGATATTGGGATAAAGGAATTTTCCAACGTCCTTAACATCTAAAAGTACAACCGGTTCCTTTTCAACGAATCTGAACTAATCCTAAGCATACGTTTTCCATCCCCAACTACAATACTTTGGCTCTGACCATATAGACCGCCAAGACGGAGGTACAACCATATTGGTAGCAGATCCTTTTACCGTCGAGCGAATCTTAATCTCCGTTATAATGGCCCCATGTATCCGTCGTGTCTGTGTGGCTCAAGTGGTTAGAGCGCTCGGTTGGCGTAACGGAATGTCACAGTTCAAATCTCATTGGTAAGAATCTCGGGCGAGCGCAATGCTGACCACATTGCTTCCTACGGTGGACCCTAATGTACGGTTACGGTCTTAAATGAAGAGCTCTAACACACTTCAAAGCACTGATCCAATTGGGCTGTTGCCCCAATGATTATTATTATTATAATTGATCTATCACTCGAGGCAACAGTTTCCTCCATCACTACCCACCCCTCCATCATTTTCGTAACTAACCTCCACCGCCCCGAGAAAATCCCTTAATTCATCTAAAATCTCCAACCAAACTTATCACCTCAGCCCCATCCCAATTGGCCAAAATGAACGCTTCTTCCAGCATACTAGGTGATGACCTAAATACAGCAAAATTCATGTTATAACACCGCCATCAAACTCGATGGCAATATGTTGACTAACCGGCACGCTCAACCCTTCTAACTCTCTCCAATTAAGCCTCCATTCCATTACGCCCCAAGTCTTCTAATTCCCCCAAAGCTTACCAACCATGATTAGCTATGAAGATTTCATCCTGCACAGAAACACCACTGATCGCCTTCGCAAAACTTGACACAAGCTCCTTCCCAACTACGCTGTCTAATTGGTACCTTCCCGACCAGAACCTAGCAGACAGCCTGTCATCTATCCACCCCTTAACCACCCAGCAGGCTGCAGAAATCAACCCCACCGTTCAAAATTTCAAGACCACAATACAATACCACAAAGATTATGTCACCAAACCATTCTCATCTGACTTTTAAACTAGCAGGGTCTGATTACCTCCAAGACCTTAACCTCATCAAACAAGAAGCCACTCTTCACCGCCAGCCCCCCCCCCCCACATAGATACGCCCCTAGTTCAACTTCCTTAAATCCCGAATACATTCCCTATTACAGCTTATCGAGTCCCTGAAACAAACAATGTACGCAGACCACTACCCCATCAATCATGGGGGTATTTTACTCAACTAACAGCCATGTAACCAGCTGCGAGACACAGTCCAACGCCTAATGAAACCCCGGGCAGCGGTTTTCTCCACCACAATACTTCCCCCAAACCTATGCCAACCTCATCGCAAGCAACTTCCTTGTCGCTCTTCACACTACATGCCCACCCGCGTCCGGAAGACGTTCGTCCTATTTGGAACATGTGTGAAGGAGTCGAGATCCCCAGACATGCCCGCACCGCCTTTCGAGTGGTGGGCAGGTGGTGCTGGCTTCAGTTTTCCCACTGCGTCCTTCGGTAGACACAACAAAATCGGTGTTGTTAAGTCCCGACCTAATATCGAGTGCAGGCTCATTGAAGAACTTCAGGTTCTCTTCGTAAACCAATAGCAAATTCTTCACGAGTGGCCGTCCGGAATCCAAGTAGAACGAGTGGCAGGACTTGTGACGGAGAAGGGTCTCCTCGGGCCATTTTAGCGGTCTTCAGCGTCGTCTTCCATCTTCTAAGCATCCCACTGGACTACGGTTTTTACGCCGTTGACTCCAACTGCATTCTCTAGCTATTGAATATAATTAACGGCACACCAAAGTGTAGTATCCACTCTCGGCAGAGCGTCTAAGCACAAGATTGTACAAAAATGTCCTTCAGAGCTATCGCCTTTGGCGACCACGTGAACTTGATGATGATTGTGAGGGAAAACCTGAAACCGTGCAATTTTTGGAAAGTGGTAATTAAATCGGGGTGCATTATGTAGAAACGCTTGGGAAACCGAGGGAACATACTTACTTCTTTCCGCACATGTTTCGTAGTCTTATAGTCCTGGCATTCGATGTACTGTCAGGGCCAGAAGCTAATATCCTTGCCCATGGATGGCCAAATATATTCAATTTGTTGTTCGGCTGATTGGTTGCATATATGGCCTCGGTCCTTCCTGCAAGGTTTTGCAGTATAGACTGGATGTTGAGCCAAACTTAGGAAACTCCCTGAAAGTATATTTGAAGTCAGTCATAAGACTATGAAGAAGTGCATCGTTGTTCCACGCATCCGTGATTATCGGAAAGCAGACGATGACGGGAACCTTAACCTTTGCAACACTTGACAAAGCGTCAAGTACTACGTTATCTGATCCAGACTTAACAGATTCGGAAATAAATTGGCTCATTAAGCTTAAGTTACGAAGTTCGCAAGGAACGCTTTGTCAGGCTGGCAAATTTGAATCACCTTGCGGTTAAAAGCAGCACCTAAGACTATGTTAGGGGCATCGACGAATACGGCTAGGGGTTCATATTGCTGGGAGAATGCCAGAAGGGTAGCATCTTCCTGCTATTTCTTGGTTGTCTTAATAGCCTAAAGAGCATCTGGGGACCACGTAATCATACTTCGGCTCAGACAAGGAGGTTTGAGGGATTGATTGATAGTGGACAGCCTTGAGTAAGAAACGACGATAAAAGTTTTGCATGTTCAAGTACCTGTTCAGATCCTTAACGCTTTCCAAAATTGTTTACACTTTGCGATTGTTCAAATTTACGAAGAAATGTGCAAATACGTGAAGGGAATTTGTGGGGTCTATGAGGGCCCGTTGTATAGAGATCTACTGGCGAGTTTCAACTCCCAAAAATCATGACTTTGGACTTCATTGACTAGTTAGTTATGTCAGCTGAAGGGGTGATAAATTATGAGGCGACATGGTACTGCACTTTGAGTAGCCGTAGCAAGAGCTTCTGACAAGTCTAGTTGTTTTATAAGAAAGCGCAGCGGCAGGTATTATATATTTCGTAGCCTTTTCAGCGAACCCGCAGGAGTGCCACCACCAATATGCCTTGGTACTCGCCGAAGGTCCGGACAACGTACTACGCGATCGATCTTTTCGGGAAGCATATCTAAGCTTTGCTCCTGCCTCACTTCTCAGACGCTTCTGACAACTTAGAAACGAGGGCTGTTAATGCTCCTACCGTCTGCTGCAGCTGAGCCATCTAGCATCACGTATGATGAGACAGCTCGCCAACGGACTTTGTCTCAACTTATCGGCTTATATTCACACAGCAGTTGGCGTGAAACAACGTCAACTAGCGGTATCTCTTTCAATAAGTGTCTAAGTTTGACAGCCTCACTTACTGATAGGTGCTTTATAAGCTGGTCCTTTAGTCTCTTGTAGGAACAGTTTTCGAGTATGTCGGAGACAAGTAGTTTTGTTCCTCGTCTAGCCCCACCAGCGCATGACTAAAGCGTGTAGCGTCCATTGTGCCGCAGGCCAAAGCGAATTTCACTGACTTTGAAAATATTTTTTTCTGTCGAAAATTGGTTTTGGAACTTATGACCGACTCAGTAGCAAATGCATGCGTTCTACGCGAAAGTTGGTCGTTTCGCCAGATAGTCACACCCCCTGTCCTTCTTATACACCGCCGACATCCCACTGCAACACCCAATTAACATCCATCAGCCATCCAATACGGTGACGGTCTGATCCTCTCTACCTCCTCCCGAAGAATGCAGCCAGCATAATTCCGAATAATCAATTCCATCCTATCCTTCAATAAGTTCCTACATTACTGAATTTTAAAAAGTGCAAAGCTAGGTAGCTGAAGTAGACCTTCCTTTACCCGCAAGATGCTAGTCGGCACAGATAACTTCCAAATCAAAATTGGGGCAACCCCTATTCCCATTGTTCGATCCACCAGGCATCGTTTACCATCAGTCCCTCAGATAAACTCTTTCCTCCCCAAAATCCTCGCTGGTTTCATCACGCTACGGTCCATCCTGAAAGAAGATTCCGCTTTCTGTCCTGCATTCAAAATCATCTGCTACAAACAGGTGACCTGGGCCCTGATCCCATATGACTTCGTCGCATGGTGCGAGTTTTCTTTCTCCAAATGGAGCGACTTCGAGTTCGTGAAAAGAGGCTTATCTGAATTTCCCTACCTCCATCCCATCAACAAATCGACCAAGCTATCTATGATGATGTGAATTGCATCCGAATTTTTTGACCAAATTGCATACCAAATGCAAATATCAAGACAACGATCTCGTTTGGTTCTACTTCAACCTACCTCGAACCTCTTCTACCTACCTCCTAAGTCAACGTGTTCAATTTCAGTCACAAGCTATTTGTATCTATTACTGGAAAATAAAGTGTTTGTGTTAGGGGGGAAAACGACATCTATTTGAAAAAGTTTTATAACCAATTTAAATTTGGCGCCCAATGTGGGTCAGCCGTAGCTTTTTTTTGCAAATTACTTTCTCATCACATAAATTCCAATAGGTCATCTCAGCTTCACCTCCCACATCACATGCAGATATTTTGTCAAAACAAACAGTAAATCCCAGGGGAAAAGTCTGCAAGTGGAAGAAGTTCAAAATTAACTTCAACCTGTCCAGGGGAGGGACTGGTGCGGAAGGACGCTGTTGCAGTACTTTCTGTGGTTTCTGCGGTGCATGACTCCACCACTTCTAGGCAGGTCATCCATTGGTCGGGGGCAAGCTAATTAGTTTTCAAGCGAATCCAAACTATAAACAAGTTGGACTTCTCGGTTGATTTATGATATAGCAGTTGGGAAGTTACCCGGTGTGATTATGAAAACGTACGGTCGTGAATGATTGCAGTTTTGAAATACAAGCTACAGCTATAGCCATGAGAGAATTGAATGCAACTTTTAGTTGTGATAATAGGGAAAGTTGCATGGACATCACTTCACATGAAAATGATAGAAATGGCACTGGTTCGTGTAGTATTTAATTGCACCTGACAACTTAGAGAAGGTTTATTTCAACAAATGGACTGCCTGGATAAGAGTCAATTAGAAATGAATTCCCTTAAATCAGGCGGAGACAACATGATGGATATGATATATCGAGGATATCAAAGCGGCAGTAATTTAAATAGAGGACGACCTGACAATAATCTGTTTCTTCTTTCATATTTGCCCCCTTTAGAAGCAGGCTCGGTTCGTCGTGATCGATTGCTTCATTTTGTTTGGTCATTCGCTGATCCATCTAATCCGCGCACGGTTGTTGTCAGCCAACAGAAGAATCCTGCGAAGAATTTTTGGCCCCCTACATGAGGATGGACGATTTCGTAGCCTACATAACGACGAAATCTATGAGCGATACCATGACCGGGTCACTTAATCCGTATGGATGAGGATGATCCAGCACGGAAAGTCTATAAGGGCAATATCTATAGTAGAAAAAGAAGACGAGGCAGACCCTGCCTAAGATGGAGCGATGGCGTAGGTCAAGACGCCAGACAGCTTTCAGGGATATCGAATTGGCGGACCTCGGCGCAAAACCGGGATGCCTGGAGTTCCTTATTAAGGCAGACCTAGACGAGATACCGGTTGTTGCGCCGTTGATGATGATAATTCGGTGATAACAATGCAGCCGCCAGGCTTTAAAATTACCAGCGCAAAAAGAAACTTCTGGGATAATAGATGGGGAGAAATGTCGGACCAGACCGGCCACAAACAGTTTTGGCTAAATATCGCGAGGTTCAAAACCTTTCAGCAAGAATCTAGGCAACTTACATCATGAGAAAAAGACATGAAACAAAAATTTCTCAGAGAAATAGAAGGTAACTATGGCAGAAGATCTGTACCTCTAGATGCAACGCCTTATGCCACCTATTACCATGAGGACTTCAGTATGAATAATCTAAACAAAGTTCTTGCAAAGCACAGAGACAGTGCGCTCGAGGGAATGATAAGATACTTTACTTTTATGAAAAACTGGCTGAATCAGGAAACCAAATTACACTTTCTGAGCCCGCTTAATATTGCTTGGAGGGCCCTTCAAACACGACAAGGATGGAGGAGAGTCAAGATTATTCCAATATCAAAAAACCACATTGATCTGAATTGTATGAACTTTAAACGTATCTCTCCAATAAACACTTTCGCCAAAATTCTCAACAGCCGACCACAACGTGTTTAAACAACGTTTTTAAACGATCAGTTACTGAAAATATCTGTAGCCAAGAGTAAGGGCAGAGTCGTGAAAGCGGTGTCTTTTGACATCATCAAAGCGTACGAAAGAGTGGAACCACTCATTCTTGCTGAAACTATGAGAGAGAAAAGCGTGTGTGGACGAGTGGCTGTGCTCGTTAAATAAGGGGCCTACCCCAAGGAAGTGTTGAAAGCTTCACTTCACTCTAAACTCAATGACTTAGCTGACATCTACCAGTACGCTAATGACTTTATGATCCTTGCTGTGGGGACAGGAGATGATGAGGTGGACAAGCTACTATGAAACAGGTTAACCTTTTTTGAATATATGTGTCACCCTGAAACTCCCAGTGGGCGGAGATAAGTCTAGCGTTATTGCTTTTAGAAGAAATTATGGCAAACCATGTAAAATTTTTGTACATCAGTCTCGTCTTAAATAGGTACCGGAGATAACATTTATGGACAGGACAATTACGAAATCCCTATCCCTGAAAGATCACGTCAATAATGCAATCATAAAGGTGAAATAGGCTTCGAGGATAGTAAACTTTGCGATAGGCTTCTCATGGGGATTAAACCTGAGAGAGTCGTAAAACTGTGTATGATCACTGTGAGATCAATACTTGATTATGCTGCTGTCTCGACGTTCTTGATGCCTAAATACCTGGATAACAGAATAGCCACGATTGTGACGTCTCAGTTCAAAAGACCCTTAGGTTTTACTAAGTTGTCACCGCATCATGTTGGCATGCCCTAGCGGACGCCCCGCCCTCCATAAGTTTAGAAATGTGATATTGACTTCTAATGAGCTGATAAGGTTCAAAAGATCTGTTCCCTCCTCTTATACTTTAGTCATAGAAAATCCCCTGGCCAAAAATACACTATCGATAACTTATGAGAATTTACAGCAAGCCTGTGAGGAGGAAAGAAGAGAAGGAAACCTGCTGATTTGGAGTAGGTCAGGGCAGGGAGCGAATGGGAACAGAAACGGTTGGGTAAATAAAATCCAAAATGAACTAACCGAACTCAGGAACCAACGGTTTTGCCCTATATGGAACTGATGCAGCAACATTGGCTGTGACCCCCATCTGTGCGGTGGTCTCTGACCACCTTCGAGTTAGAGCTGGCTACAGGATGCAAACAATAACAGTCCTCTCTGCTGAACTGAATGGGATAAAGAAGACCACGCAAATGGCAAAGGAAAGATAAAAAAATAAGATGGAAATAATCACAGACGAACGTCGATATTAAAAGGCAAAGTTCTTGCGGCAATTTTTCCGGAACTGCCATTAAAATACTAGCTTTTATCCCAGTAATTAGTTATCATAGAAACTAATATAAGCTGACATAATAAGAAAACGTGTACTGGCAAATTATGCAAAATCTTGAATAAGCTGTCCTGCCTGTTCGGACACAAAACGTACTGAAACCTGCGTGGTTTACCTAAACTACAACTAGACTGGCAAGATAGGGTCCAGTGTCCGAAAACCGAGTGACAGTTTGCACATATAGGCCGAAGGCCTGGCCAATTCACGTCCCCAAGTATGATCATCGTGGGCCGGATCAGAAAATTTAGCCCTTTCTGTTAACCCGCCGGGACGTCATGGGGCAACTAAAGCCTACAACAACAACAACAAAATTACCTTTCAACGTTTCAAGCCACCGTTGCTTCGGTCGGCCTTTTGATGGGTTACCATCGACTTCGATGTTCAGGCCAATCTTGGCGAGTGAATTCTCATTAACATGAATTATTTGACCATTCCACGCCTCCCTCGCAAGTTTTCCATAATCGGTGTAATCCCATGTCGATCGTAGATATCTCCATTTCGGATGTGATCAAGAAATGTTACGACACCGGTTGAAAGCAACATCCTTGTTGCGACGTAGGCACGAAGCTTTTCGATACACCCGCCACAAGTTTACTTTTCGGATCGTGGTAGAGTAATTGAAACCAGCGCATGGGACCTTCTGGGTCGTAGAGACCATATAGAGTGTGCGAATAAATGGGGAAATTTATGGCCGGGACCAGGACCAGGACCGTCCTGACGAGTTAACTGAGGTGAGCTCTCTAGCAATTCTCCGATTGACAGGATCTCTCAATACGATCATTTTGTTTTTAACGCCATCTTGGTCGATCTGTCACGGAACCTGTCACCAAAAGACATCAGGTAAGATTTAGCATAATGGAATAACTCCAACTATACATGTTATGTTGGTTTAACCAGTACGTAGCATAGGCGGTCAAAGGATAGTATAGGTGCCAGGTCGAAACGCGGATTGGTACCCATGATATATATATATATAGCTCTCTGTTCCGTGGTACTCCTGCGGCCTTAATTTTTGGTACTGACTTGTCAGTCGGGTAAGACAGTTTACAACAGTACTCGAAGTCAGCAAATTGCAAAAATCTACAGTTTGTATAGTAGGTAGAGAGCGTCTTTGCCGTTCTGATGAGAAAGTTTTAGTCGACATCGGTTGTTTGTCAAAAGAACACAGTAACCGCTATGAGTGACTAGTATGCGAAGGGCTTTAAAGCATTGCTTCTCTTTACACTCTAAAAAGGGCCCAGATGTGGTATTACGTGACTGTCAAGAATATTTAGAAGTCGAAATCGTTTGCCGATAAGTAGGTACAGCAGCACAAGCAGTGTCAAAAAGCATTGATGATTTTCCAAGAGGAACGGAAACTTTCCTTATAGTTTAAAGTGGCGAAGTGCAGTGAAGAAACCTCGACTGGATCATTGAGGAGGACAATGGGCCAAAATATCGCTGCTGAATCTGCACAGACTGGAAACGGGAAAATGGGGCTTCCTTAATCACAAGATGTTAATCCATCTGCCGGGGCCTATATGAAGCGAAAGCTCTCCAGAAAACGTTTGTTAATCTTCAAGCGGTTTCTCCCGAAAAAATCGACGCATTTGGAAGTTACTTCCACCGGATACGTCAAACAATGTATGGCTCTTAGGAACTAATGGATTTTCGGTTGAGTTTGTTGAAAAACTTTTATATATCATACATTATCCCATATACCGTTTTACTTGACTGTAAAGTCCAGACCCAAATGAGCGGCCTTCGTTAGTGGTGGTTATTAGAGGGACTCCGAATTGGAAAATCTAGTGTACGTGCGTATAAAGCACGATCAAGTTTGATAGTTCTATCATTTTCTGTGATATAGCTTCTGACAGTCAATGAACAGTGACAGTGAACAATGACAGTCTAGAAGCTTCAGACCGATGGAAGAGTTCCTGCGAAAGCCCCACCGCCGGAAAAATAATGGCTAAAGTAACTTGGAATGCATTAACTCGCAACTGGGCACCAACAGGGAGCAAGTCCATTGTGGAACAGCGTATGGCGTTGAGGTTTCTAGTTCATTTGCTTTCGCCTAGGATTCAGGTCAGCAATATTTTTGGTAGGATCACTTTGGCCCATCTGGAAGTTATATTCCACATCATGAAGGAGCCAACCCGAATTCATGGAGTACGACTTTCAAGCGATGATAGGAGCATCCTGTAGCACGAAAGAACACACTGTTCACGTTGAATTAACTCCAAGGGTACCAATGATAGACACTGTTGCACTGCAAGCTACTCCTAACATCTTTCCGGGCTTCTGTAAGTCGCTTCATCACTAAACAGATTCGTTCAAGGGGGCATATCCTTCAAGGTAATCTATCCCCCCGACCATCAAGTAACCCTCTCTTTAGCCGCGGGGGGTTCCCAACAAACCTTACCATTTCACTCTGTTCGAGCCCTTGACTGACTTTATACCATTCTACCTAGTTTGCATCTTTGTTGCGCCAGGAACTTGGTTCAAAAGTATAATTTAAATATGAATCCTTGCCGAACAGCATGCTAGCTGAGCCTGAGGTTTACCCTCTCTTCTCACAGTTTCATTACAGTTCGGCGGACTATGATCCTTTTATTTAATTAAAACCAGGTCCCATTGTGCAAGCTGCCGATCCTCATTTTTCCATCAATATTTTCTTTGTAAGTACCCTAGGTACTCGTTCCCAAATTTAGGCCGAAATTGAGTCTGCAACTCTTGGATTTGCAACCATCTTGTTGTCGCAGGTGGATTTTCCTTGAGCCCTTTACCCACTGGAGGTATACGCAGCCCGTACTGGATCCGAAAATGTGCGGGAGTTAGAGCCTGAAGATCGTTGCAGTTATCCCTTAGCGGTTACAACGGTCTGCTGTTGAGTATGGCCTCTCACGAGCATACTGCCGTATGAAAGTCCTCGTAAGTCAGGTTCGCCACAGAAACCATTTTCAGATAGCGTTTCAAGCTGCCGACAGCGGCCTCAAACAACCCTCCATAATCGCTAGCCCTTGGGGGGCTGCGCCATATCGCGCTCAAAGCTGGACAGCACTTGCTGCCAAGTTTTGTCTAGAACTCAAGCAGCCCCTACCAAATTCGTACCGTTGTCAGACAGGATTGATTTCGATTGACCCCGTCTGCTTGTGAATCTTCGGAAAGCATTCAGATACGCATTTGTACTGAGGTCAGTACAGACTTCCAGATGTAGAACCTTGGTAGACAGACACAGAAAAATAACCACGTACACCTTTATATGTCTAGAGCTCCGGAGAAACCCACTTTTTATTTGGAAAGGACCGCATAAATCGGTCCCTACATTTTCAAATACGAAGGAGGACACTGGAAAGACCGCCATCTTAGGCTCCACCGTTTGTCCCCTCAATCGAGTACATTGTTTTTTGTGCGGTGTTGCAGGGAGGAATGGAATGTTATGAATGAATGTAAAACTTCTCTCTAATCAATGTCATGGTCAGCCCTATACCACATTGATCGTTGGTCTCGTGCACCTGTCTAATCAATAAATCCGTTAGATGAGATTTCCCACATGATAATAGGGTGCTTTTGACCAAATGGGATTGGGGCGTTACTTAATCTTCCACCCACTGGAAGAAGACCGGTTTCCTTGTCCACAGAGAGATCGAGAGCATTCAACCAATGCTACCTCTCTACATTAAGCCCTTGAATTATTCTTGCTATTTGTTTCCAAAACAGCTCCTGCCACCGGACTATCGCTTCCTCCGGCAAATGCAACTCTTCAACAGAGAGAACACCGGATCTTTTGGTTCTCCACCTCAAACATCGAGCAACCACATTTATCAACCGACTAAATGATGAGAACCGTGTGATCCTTGTACTAGGGGGCGACCTAAATGCCAAACATAACACCTGGTATAACACCACTATAAATGCCAATGGCAATAGGTTAGCCAACTGGTACTCACAACACTCCCACCCTCTACAGCTCACCCTCCTCCCCACCAACCAACCCACCTACCACAGGCATAATACCCACTCCTTCATCGACCTCTTCCTGGTAAGCAACCACCTTCTCGTACACCCCAGCACGCCTACCTCCCCCCAAGACCTCCCAACCATCCCCGGCTTGAGCGACCATGACGGAGTGGTTCTCCACTTCAATATCACCGACCGCCTCCCCAAATCCCAGCCTAAATTCCTTCCCAACTACGCTGCCACTAACTGGCAACGCCTCAACTACAACCTAGCCGACAAACTCTCCACCATCCGCCTCCCGTCCAATCCGTCTCCTACCGAAATCGATTCAGCCGTGGAAAAGCTCACGGAATCCACACAAAAGGCTTGCGACGAAACCATCCCTCTCAGACCACTAAACTACCAGGGCCTAATCACCCTGCCACCACACATCCTAGACCTCATCAAACAAAAATCAACCCTACGACGCCAACTCCACAGGCACAGGTACGCTCCTCAATTTAACTTCCTCAAGTCACAAATCCACTCCCTCACACAACGCATCCAATCCCAGATCCAGACGCTATACGCTGATCACTACGCGGTAAAGCATGCGAACATCTCGCTTAATCAGCAAACATGCAATAAACTCCGGGGTACCTGCCCCCGACTAGCCAAACCCCGCTCTGCCAGCGTCCTCCCACACAACACCTCACCCAAAGCCCACGCCGACCTGATTGCTAACAGCTTTCTAGCCGCCCACCACACCACCCAACATTTGTCCGACCCACCCACAGAAACAGCGGTGCGCCAACACATGCACAACATCACTACCACGCCAGCCATCCACACCGAATTCCCGATCCCACCATCCGAACCTACAACACCCTACTGCTTACCAATACAAGCCGTCACACCCCAAACAGTTGAATCCATTATCCTCTCTCGAAACAATAAAAAATCTACGGGACCCGACCACATCCCCATCATCATCCTCAAAAAATGCGCCAAAACCCTAAGCCCCTTTCTCGCCCAACTCTTCAATCAATGCCTCCTCTCTGCACACTTTCCCACCCCATGGAAACGAGCCCACATCGTCCCAATCCTAAAAAAGGACCAGCCTTCAGCTTCCCCGGGCAGCTACCGCCCCATCTCCCTCCTCAACGTGACATCGAAAATTTTCGAACACGTCATCCACGATATCATGCTCCAACACATCACCGACCACGCCATTATCCCCCCCTTCCAGTTTGCCAACAGGCGCGGCCACGGCACCTCACATGCCCTCCTAGTCCTCAAAACCGACATCCTATCCCAACTAAACAACAACATCCCCACCACAGCTTGCCTCCTCGATATCCAGAAAGCCTTCGACGCGGTCTGGCACGACGGCCTCACCTACAAACTCTCCCACACTTTCAAATTCCACCCACAATTATGCAAACTCATCCTTAACTACCTGTCTGATCGCCAATCCTTAGTCCGTATCCACGATACCCTGTCCGACCCTTACAGTCCTCCCGCAGGCATCCCCCAAGGTTCAGTTCTGTCAGCAACCCTCTTCTCCCTATACACCGCCGATATCCCACTCCAGCACCCTACCAACTCCCCCCAAGCAGTCAAAACCATCCAATACGCTGACGATTTGATCCTCTACACCTCTTCCCGGAGAATAAAATCCGCCCAAAACCGCATCAATACCTCAATCCAAACCCTCAACAAATTCCTCCAATCCTGGAAACTCCTACTCAACCCCTGCAAATGCGAAGCCATCGTCTTCCGCGGTAGAGCCACCTTTACCCGCAAGATGCTGGCCGACACCCGCAACCTCACTATCAAGATCGGACCTTCTACCATTCCCTCCGTCAAATCCACTAAATATCTGGGAATAACCCTCAATACCCGCCTATCACCCATACCCCAGGTAAATTCCATCATTTCAAAGACCCTAACAGGACTAAAAACCCTATGGCCCATCCTTAAGAAAGACTCCGCCATCCTCCCCAAAGTGAAACTCTACTGCTATAAGCAGCTAATCCGTCCCTTAATTACATATGGATTCGTCGCATGGTGTGACGTCTCCTCAGCTCAAATGGAGCGCCTTCGGGTACGCGAAAGGAGGTTCTTCCGCCTCTCCCTTTCCCAGTCCAATATCCACTCCAACCAAGCTGTCTACGACGAGGTAAAGTGCTCCCGCATAGACCAGATCCTCCTTACCTCACTAACCAAATTCCTCATCAAATGTCAAGCCCATGGAAACAACCTCATCCAGTTTTACTCCCACATACGCAACCATAACACTAACCCCACATACCGCCACCATCCCCTCCCTTCAGACCTCCTAACCCTTTCCTCCCAAAACAGCAGTTATCGCGGCGGGAAGATGATCATATTCAACCGCCCATACGATCGACATCGCCCTGGCCTCGTCTACTCCACCGCCCAATAACACCACCTTCCCCTATATGTATCCTTCCTCCATCCATTCATGCAACACAATTATCCAACGAACAAACAACAACATAAGAGGGGTTTTTCCTGACTTTCCCCTCTATAGCATTAGCCATAGGATAAATTAATACCACCGTAAATTAAGTCTAGTATTAAGCAAAATGTTAATTTCTAGGTAAAGTTAAGCTGTTAGAGATAAGTCTAGTATTAATTTTAGTCATAAACTACCTGTAACAAAATCAAACAAAATAAATTGAATGTGTTAAGAAAAAAAAAAACCGTGTGATAATGTCATCGGAGGGGGCATGGTCCTCATTATCTATAGAAACATAAGTTACAGTTGCATCATCCAAGCAGAAAGGCGTGGTTGGTAACTCGTCTCCCAAAAACGGAGGCCCGTTAAACCATAAATCATGGCGCACAAATTTCAATGATAACATGCTTCGGCGAGATTACCTTAAGAATAGCTGTAACCCGATGCTTCACTACTTTATTCTCAATCTCTTTCGGGCTGCGAATCCAAGCGAGAGTCACCTCCGAATCAATGTAAGTTATAAACCTCAGCGGAATATCGCCCAGACTCCCTCTTACGTGATGAAATAATGCTGTTAGTAGGACAATGCTTTCTAACTCCAATTTTGGAATAGTGCAGCCCCGAGATTCGTGGCTCAACCTGGTCCTTAAGGGAGTAACACGACCTTTGGCCGCGAGCAAGCGCGCGACATAATCGTTGCCTATTCTGACGCGACTATATATCACCGCTGTGTATCCATCCTTTGATGCATCGCTAAACCCGACTAGTTCAGTCATGTCCTCCGGCCTACTGTACCCAGGCCACCTAGTAATCTGGACTCTGCACTCCAGGGAAGAGAATATCTTGAGAAGCCATCCAATTGGATCGTACAGAGAGGCGGCAATACTTGACGCCTTCCTTTTGGTGAGCATCATAACCTGGGTGACCTTTATGTTATACTGGAATCGGTCCTCCGGTCCTCCGGATTATAATGCGGTCCGAGAATTTTAAGGTCACTCTCGCCCTTCTGTAAATTAACGTAAACGTCCACGTGAAGTGACTTGTCTATACCCTCAAATATGTCTCTGCTGTGGGCGGCCCATTTGGTCAGGAGGAGTTTTCCCTTCTCCAAAGTTATTGATATTCTCCGAATCAACGTCTTAGCAGCCTCCGGTGTTTTTGCTTCATACAGCAAATCGTCCATATAAAATGCATTCTTAATCACCCACTTAGTCTCCTAGTAGCCAGGCTGCACAATCTATTCCGTAAGTGACGGTTTTTAGAAAGTATTCTGTAATGGGTTGCACGGGATCACTCCTCCACAGAATCCTTAACTTAATTTGGTCATGCGTGTGATACTGTCAAAAATCTGATTCTGAAGCCTTGGACCTGGAAGAATCTTCTGATTCAGGCTGACTCCGTTAGATGTGGGATTTGAAGCATTAAACACATTTCTGAGTTTAGTGGTTATTGCATCCTTACGAAGGATGCTCAGATAGGTCATATAATAGACCTCCCCACTGGTATCACTTCGGAGCTCCTTAGGAACCTCCTTCATGTGTCCCGAGTCTCGATATTCAGACATGAACTCGTCCGATTTTTGCTTGAGCTCGGAGTTTCTCATCCAGTGATTTTGTCAGCTTCGGAGGGAATACTGATCCGAACAGGAGACGAATTAACCTTTTTGCAGTTTCCCATAACAATCTTTCTCTTTTTCCTTAATCCTTTTTTATTTATGCACTCGCATGCCAGCTGGGAGAAAATTAAATTTCCCTAATTAACATTAAATTTTATACTTGTCAGCACTTTCGGAAACCATGTTCAAATGTTAATAGAATCGATAGTTGGAGTATCTAATTAAATTGGAAAACTGGACTAATAAGTTGAACAATTTACTTCTGCTCTAGCAAATTGGAAACTTGTTTCACTACCATCTCACCCGGCTCCCTCTCTCATCTATAACTGCGTCAATTCTGTTCCCTAAACTTGTCTTTTCTTCACTATGTTCGCCTTCCAGAAGTTGAAAATTTTTCTCTATTTTAGAGTCATGCTGTTGTTCCACTCTTTTTCAACCATCTTTGTCTGCACACATATACGAATGTACATATAATCAGATATTTAAATCTAACTTGAATTCTTGTAAGTTGGAGCAGAAGTGCGAAAAAGTATCTTCTTGAGGATGTCGAAACAAGCTTGAAACATGGCATGCAAATACGTCGTTGTCGTCAACCCTTCGTGGCAATGTGGAAAAATTTTTGGACGATACGATCTAACAATGGGAAATGGTTGAAAAATCTGAACCGGAAGAGTGTTATTTCCGCTTGGTCCTGAAAATGTCGATTCGAGAAATTATATGTAGGACAGTCAGGGTGACATTAGTTGAGTTGGGGGTGACAAGAAAATGCAGTCTTGGAAGTAGATATAAAGCCACTGGGGTTTTTTTCTGGGATTCATTTGTTTTGAAGTTTCTTATAAACTCCTTTTAGTACTGTCAAACCTCTTTTTCAAAGAAATAATAATGGCAAGTCTTCAACTGTGCATGCATTAAAAAGAGGAAGCAGAGCAACAGTGTAGTCTTAATTTCCATTTCATTGTAGTAAAGGATATCAGGATTAACTTCTAATTTCAACTGATGAAGACGAAAAACATTTGGAATGAACATTTCATCATCATCATCATCAACGGCGCATCAACCGGTATCCGGTCTAGGCCTGCGTTAATAAGGACCTCCAGAAATCCCGGTTTTGCGCCGAGGTCCACCAATTCGATATCCCTAAAAGCTGTCTGGCGTCCTGATCTACGCCATCGCTCCACCTTAGACAGGGTCTGCCTCGTCTTCTTTTTCTACCATAGATATTGCTCTTATACACTTTCCGGGTGGGATCATCCTCATCCATACGGATTAAGTGACCCCCCCTCCCCCCACCGTAACCTATTGAGCCGGACTTTATCCACAAAGTATCGTTCATAGATTTCGTCGTTATGTAGGCTACGGAATCGTCCATCCTCATGTAGAGGGCCAAAAATTCTTCGGAGGATTCTTCTCTCGAACGCGGCCAAGAGTTCGCAATTCTTCTTGCTAAGAACCTAAGTCTTCGAGGAGTACATGAGGACTGGCAAGATCATTGTCTTGTACAGTAAGAGCTTTGACCCTATGGTGAGACGTTTCGAGCGGAACAGTTTTTGTAAGCTGAAATAGACTCTGTTGGCTGACAGTAACATTGCGCGGATTTGATCATCGTAGCTGTTATCGGTTGTGATTTTCGACCCTAGATAGGAGAAATTATCAAAGGTCTCAAAGTTGTATTCTCCTATCCTTATTCTTCCTGTTTGACCAGTTGATGTTGTTGGTTGGTTGGTTTTCGGTGCTGACGTTTCCACCATATACTTTGATGTGCCTTCATTGATGTGCAATCCAAGATGCCGCCTCAATTGTCGCCTACTCGATCTGGATGAAAGCGGTTTGTACATCTTGGGTGGTTCTTCCCATAATGTCGATATCGTCAACATAGGCCAGTAGTTGGGATCGTACCCCTTGCATTCACCTCAGCATGAGGCATTACGGATCACGTTCTCCAGGGTCAGGTTAACGAGGAGGCATGATAGGGCATCCCCTTACCGTAGACCGTTGTTGATGTCGAATGGTCTTGAGAGTGATGCCGCTGCTTTTTTCTGGCCTCGCACATTGGCCAGAGTCAGCCTAGTCAGTTTTATTAATTTCGTCGGGATACCGAATTCTCTCATGGCCGTGTACAGTTTTACCCTGGTTATGCTATCATAGACGGCTTTAAACTCGATGAAAAGATGGTGAAACAGATGGACATACTCCAACAGTTTTTCCATTGCTTGCCGCAGAGAGAAAATCTGATCTCTTGCTGAGTTGCCTGAAGTAAAGCCTCTTTGGTATGGGCCAATGATGTTCTGTATGGGGCTACCCGGCCTAGCAAGATAGCGGAGAATATCTTATAGATGGTACTCAACATCTACTTCTGTGCGCCAAAATGCACCAAGGATATTATTTTGATACCCATCCGCATGATAGATACGATCTACGAGCGACCAAACAAGCCGAAGTGTCGGGTGGACAAGATAATAAACAAAGAGATACCGTGGAAGGAACTAATGGCACTAAAGAGCTGGTTACACTTGAGCAGCAAACCCATCATTGCTTCCGTAAGATATGATGGGTGATGGGACGAGATATCACTGCAAGGTGTCGGAGGTACGGAAAGTCATGGAGATTAGCACAACGGAAATAATGCCTGGCAATTTCACCAACTAGAATAGTTCATTACCGCATGTCCCCGCAATCGCAAGGATTGGACAGCAGGTGTTCATCAAACCAACTACCGAGGTCGACCCAATCAGCCAGCTGAACGAAGAACACGGCCAGCTTCACTACCACATCACACTGATTTCCGGGGCTGTGACAATGCTCCTTGCAGGATTAAGTTTGGCAGGCTTCATAAACAGTTGGAGATAAGGAATATTGGCTTGATGTCCAAAACGACCCACACAAGCGGAAATATAAAATGATCTTGCACCGGTTAATGAAGGAATTCGACTGTACCAGCGGTTACAAGACTTGATCGCGCGACCCCTAGCCTTTTGGATCTCCTTGAACATAGATAGTATCATGCATATGATCACAGGGTAATAATCTGATTAAACATAGCATAGCAAACATAGCATCATTTCAAGACATTTCGCTGACCCGTGCTTCGAGACATGCGTAGACATTTGCAAAGTTTTGCCCTTCCACAAACCTTGGTCAACTCCGCCTTATACACGACCGTGTAAGGTTATCAGGCGCATCTATGTCAAATGCTACATCAATGAAGTGGATTCGCAATACATTAGCAGCCAAGGCAAGAACAGCCTAAAAATTGCTTTGAATATTGTTAATCTAACAAACCCAGGGTTAAGACTAACATCAGGGCCATTTTTGAAGGACGAAAGAAGAAAATCGTCCTAGTCGCGTGTGGTCTCTAGATCGAAAATTCACATATTAAAAGAATAGTTACTGTTTGGTGTCGAGTGCAAGCATTGAATAAAAGTAATATTTGTTCAAAACTTTAATTTTTTACTTAATTTGATGGAGGTAGGAATCTTAAAAAGACGGTGCAACGCCAGGCTCCAGCAGTGTGTGGGATTCTCACCCACTACAATCAGTCCCCTCCGCCCCCCATTTCTCCGCCCACAATCCCGCGGGAGTACTGTGAAGTATTATTTCTCGAGGAGGGCTTTCGTTTACACCAGCACAGCTAAGTAACGTGTTCGTCGCGCTTTCCGGGTTCGATTCAGTTTTTGCAACTTTTCCGGTTTCACAGCTGATGTTTCGTATATCGCACTCAAATTTCCTTCCGGCCTCAGAGGGAGGAACCCTCAGGCGACGGGCCGGTATGCCGAACTTACCCTTGGTTCACTATATTATCTAGTGCACAGGAACGATTTCACCATCACTCCGATAAGTTGCCAGCGATTAGATTTTGGCCCTCCAATATTAGGCATCATCCTTGCTAGAGATAAGCTAGCCTTTGTTGCCTTTTCGCGCACATAATCCAGGTGCCCTTTGAAGCTGAACTTGTCATTGATCATTACCTCAAGGTATCTAATGATCGATTTTGAAACGACCTTATGCTTACCAACCCGGATTTTGACATTTTCCTGTGATTAGTAATAAGGACCTCCTCCATCTTATCTTCTGCCGGGTCCATTTCACCATTTGGAGCCATGCTTTCATGGCATGAACAGTTTCACTTCCATAAAGTTCCATATTGCAAAACCAATCAATATTGCCTCAATCGGCACGCAAAGGCCGAGCACTCATTATGTTCCACAGCACGGACCCCGGTACGGAGCATTGGGGAATACCTTCTGTCACAACATATTCCTTTGATCCATCGTCCGTCTCGTACCAAAGAAGCCTCTCCGATTATCCGAGTTAGGTAACAAGGGACACCCAGTTTAGCCAGAGTGCCCTTAATTCAAAACCCCCGTTGGCCGAGTTAAAGGCATTCCTGACATCCAACGTTACTACCGTGTAGCATTTACCAGCATGCAATTCCTCTCGAGTCAGGCCTGCGACCGTTGCTTTGCACTGACAGTGGACCCTGCTCTGCGAAGCCCATATTGCCGCTCCGGTAGAACACCAGCTAGTTCCACGAATGGAAGCAGCCTGCTGTTTATCACCCTCTGTAACATCTTCCCCATAGTGTTTAAAAGATAGACAGGTTGATATGACGCGGATGCGCTAGGTGGGTTTTGGGGCTTTGATAGCAGAAAGAATCTCTGCTTTTCCACTGGGTGGGAAACACTACTTTCACCATCCACGACTCAAATGTGCTTATGAACCATGTGGGCTTGATTCTAATAGCCAACTTCAGAGCTTTGTTCGGAATCGCATTCAATCCCGGGGCCTTATTATTCCCGATTCGTCCACAAATTTCTCAAAATTTCTCCTCGGTCACCTCGGGGATTGTGAAGGCATCCTGTTGAATCTTTGGTTGGGGTCCACTTTCTTCCTGTTGGTGGGAAAGGATTGCGATTATTTTAAACAAGAGTGCTTAGTCTTCTTAATGCTACTTCGAAGATCGCAGTGTACTTTCTTCAACTGCCGATGTTCTGGCTTCCTCCTTGTCCTTTGGCTCTTAACAGTGCGATTTCTTGCTGCCAGTTTGGCTTCCTACTATTATGGAACTGCGATCGCGGCACTGTTGAGATGCCTTAGTTACCCGCTGATAAAGCTGGCTCACTTTTCCAGCGCCGTTCCCGTTGGGTCATGACCACCTTCTAATGCCGCCAGGAAAGTTTCTTTCTCGAAAGCTCCGGTAGACCACCCAACTATCCTGGTTTTCCCACTTTTGTTGCTCACCCGACCATCACCTTCCTCGTTTTTTATGTCCAGATAGACTTCTAATGACTTCATTTCTATATCATCGACTATACCCGGTTCCCTAATATAAAATCGAATAACAATATCTTCAAAAGTTTCTCTCACCCGATAAGATAAGTCCTTTTCCACGTCGTCCTTGTCTTAGCTTCACACCAGCAAGAAACTAGGGTGATACAGAGCTGACCTGTTTCGAATCCTCGAAGTTCTAACGTGCAAAGTACTTGAATAGCACCGGTGCCAGACAGTACCATTCAATTTCGGGTAAGCTGCAGGCTAAAACGCGGAAAGGGTCCCCAAATAATGCCACTACTGTTACCATTCCCTTGGTAAATAGTTAATGCCAGTCGAAGAGATGAATTGCATTATTCAGTTTTGTTCATTCTGCATTGAGTACAGAGCGTGAAGTTTTTCCTAAAGTTTTTCTTTGCTGCAACGATAAAGCGCTTTGTAAGTTATCAATATGCAAGGAAATCCTTGAAGGAAGAAAGGACACAAGGATGGTGTCGAGCAAATTGGGTCGAGTATTATGCAATTTTGAAAGTTTTCGAGAATTTAAATGGAGATGTTCCTAGTTCGACGACGTCGTACTTTTCCGAACACAGATCCTGTGGAGACCTGAGAAAAGTTTCGACCCCGAAAGAATTCCGAAAGTATTCAATCATAATTTTGAACTCAACAAGTAACATCAATAAATCCCCTCAATGCGTTTTAAAATATTTTAAATTCACTGAGATAAGAATGCCCTGGAAAAGATTCTTTCCGCTCGATTCTCCTTTGGGATTAATATTTCCTTCAGATGTCCGCAACTATCTGTAGCCTAGCAAGCTATCCTGCCTGGCCTTTTAGCCTCGTTTTTTACACCCTCAATAGACGGTGCTAACAAAATAAATTTTCTTTTAAATATAATAAATCTTCGTGTCGTGAAAAGACGTTAACGTGCCATGAAACGAAAAGGATCGTGTCATCCTTAATTAGTTTCACTTCCCAATCTTGGATTTCTGGGAATATGCGAGGCCATGGAATGAAGGGAATTTCCTTTTCAAAGCTTACGCCGCGTCGGCATGACCTTCCTCTCGCCTTTTTCAACATTTTTTTATTCTGTAATCTTGACCCGTGTGTACCAGTGAAGCACTTTGCTCCTTGTTTCCAGCTTCCGGTCAGAAGCCAGGAGAAAGTCAATAGGGATTTTTAAAGCAACTTTTGAGTATCAGAAAATATTTGGGATATAATTTCTTGGCTCCGACTGAGAAAATCAAAGGAATTCTGAAGAAAGTCGATCAAATTTCATCTCTAGGATATACACAAATATGGCATTTTGTACGTATCCTTTTGAAGAATCTGTTCCAGAATTGAACACCACGTAATAATTTGCAGGCGGTCTAAATTGGTTTGGTGTGATTCTGCAGCTCCTTAATATTTTTCAGCCCAAATAGATTCGGGATTATGTGTTGTAATTGGAGAAAGAGAAGGATTTCACTATTATTTACCAATTGTCCTTCAAACTCCCTCCAGGTAAATACTCTGACCAAAAGACCGTACTACCCGAAGAAAGATATTCTGGAAGCCCCTAGAACTAAGGAATAGATAAATATTCATTACTTTCAAGTACAAAAAATTTGATCTCAAATTTCAATCTTCAAACAGGAATAAGGGTAGGTTTCCAAAGGGATGTTTGCCGTATCAATATTTGCAGAGTTACAGGCTGGATATTTTTGTTTAAGGTAAGGTAAAGTGCTAGTTCTGCTCCGGATTTTAGTAGACTTCCCGGAAATAAGAGATGGTATCAAATAGAGTCCGGAATGCAGAATGATAGCGAATTCATCCAGGGTTACATAAATTATGATAGCACTAATCCATGTTGTTAAAATACGAAGCGAGGAAAGGGGTGACTTCCCTCCAAAAATGGGCCGCAACCAGAGTTTTGAGGCAAATATTTAAACATTGAAGCGTATCTCCGTTAATATTGAGAATTTCGCAAAAAGGAGCTTTATTCGTGATCACTACTATCGGGGAAGGGTCTGAGCTTCACAACGGTATAAACGTTGGGGGGTCTGGATGCCAGGAATTTTGCTGATTTTTGGAGGAATCTTGGCAAAACTGGCCCTCAGAGGTCGTTAGCGACTTTTAACTGGTTGCTTACGATCCGGAGTGTGACGTCCCCACGGTGCCCGAGTAAGTAGTTCTGATCCCCTAGCTAGCAGTATACCTGCCAAGGTGGTAGTTGTGACGTGTATCAGTAGCTAGCCCCTTCGGGACCCAGGTTGGGAAGTGTGCATTGAACCGATATTAGCAGACCGTGTTGCCCCGAGCGAGCGCTGATCCGTCCGTGAATTCCGGGATTAGTTAAGCGTAGGTCAGACCTCAGGGAACTGGGGTAGGGGCTGCATCCCCCAGGGTACACCCGCTCCTGACTATTGCGGCCCGCTCCTTTGCACACGATGCGCTGGTTACTTTATCATGGAGAATATACATAGAAAAAATCGGCGAAATAGCAGGAAAGGAGGAAGAGCTGACTGCGTTTGGGCGGAGCACAAAAATGCGTCGTTCACCCCAGGGATCAGCGAGAGAGGCAGCAAGGGCTGGCAAACCCGATGTGACACCGGGCAGCCCAAATATAGAGGAAGCCTTATCAAGTGGCGCGACTGACCGTGCGGAGATGGTAACTCCAATACCTTGCAGTGCCCCTATTCCGGGAGTAAGCTCAGTCAGAATCGCTAGTCCTGAGTAGATGGATTCGGACACAAACCGAGTGGAAGTGCAGTCGACCGTCCTCGCTAGAGCCGAAGAGGAAAGGCTCATCAGAAAATGCGCATCAGCGGTGAAGCGTATGCGGTCGGCAACGTTTCTCCAGAGGAACATCAGCATTGACGGGCTGATGGAACTGTAGGAACTAATGGACCGCATCTCCTTCCATAGGTGAACGTGGAGAGCAGAAACAGGTGCACTTCCCGCTGAGAACGCTGCTTCCGTCAAACGGACCGCAGATAGCCCACTGCAAAGCGAACTGGGGAAAAGCGGAAAGAGGACGACGTGCCAAAAGGAGACTTTATCGAAGTAGTTTCCAGGGCCCAAAAAAAAGGGAAGGCGAAGAAAGAAAAAAAGAAACAACTGACTCCGCCGCCAGAGACACGTCTGTCCAAAACAAGGAGGCTGTCAACCAATAGCCAGGAGCAGAAAAGACGAGGAAGCGAAGATGCTCATTAAGCCGACGGAAGGCAAGACATTTGGTGAAGTCCTTAGTGAAATGCTCTACAGGATGAAACCGAAAAACAACGGAACAGAGGTGTCTTAGATACGGAAAACGAGGAGTGGCGGAGTTCTCGTCGAACTGGGCCCAAAGACGACTAACAGGAGCACGTTCTGCGAAGCGGTCAAGGGGCTATTGGAGCAGAAGGCTCTTGTTTCCAGCCAAGAGCTCATGTGCTCTGTAGAAATCCGGGATCTTGACTGCCTCACAGTGAAGATCGAAGTAGAGGAGGCGCTAAATCGTGAATGTCCAGAGGTTACCAATGACCGGTATCACCCCTGTAAATGCTCGAGGCCACTAACTCGCCGTGATGGAAGTCCCCGAACAATATGCGAGAAAACTCCTTAGCAGCGGGAGAATCAAAATCGGATGGGTAGTATGCAGGGTGCGAATGCGGATAGTCCCCACCAAGTGCTACAGATGTCAGGACTATGGACACACGTCAGCAGTTTGCAAGGGTTCGGACAGCAGGACAGTATGTCGGAGATGCGGCCAAGTGGGTCATCAAGCGAAAAAATGCAAGAAAAACGAGAGTTGCGTTCTTTGCAGGGATCGTGGCGCTTCTGGTAAGAGCGTCGCACACACTGCAGGCTTGGGACGGTGTCCGATCTTCAGGGCGGAATTGAAGAGTGCTAGGGTGCGAACGGCATGATCCGCATTTTACAAATTAACATGCACCGAAGTACAACCACTAACCAGTTGCTAACACAGTTCGCTGCGGAAGTAAATGCTGATCTAGTGCTGATTAACAAGCAATACCGGCATCTCGACTTATTGGGCACCGCTGCCATCTGGGTTCGGGACGACGTTCGACTTCGTGTTCTTGCCGAAGGCTGGGAGAACGGGTTTGTCTGGATCCGGTGTTAAGGGATAAGGTTTTTTAGCGTTTACCTGACGCCGAATGAGACGATGATGGACTTTCGGCCCAGGCTTGATTCTCTGGAGGACGCCGTTTCGAGCACTTAGGGACGAATCCTGGTTGGCGGTGATTTTAATGCCAGGGCTCTTGAATGAGGCATGCCTCAGTCAGATTCCAGAGGGAAACGGATTCTGGAAATGGCAGCGAAAACCGGGCTCATAGTTTTAAACACCGGATCCACGCCAACATTTCGGCGCCCAGGTTATGAAGGAAGCATTCCTGACATCACTTTTGCGTCGGAATCTCTAGCATCATCGGTGAACAGGTGGCGAGTCCTAGAAGACTTCTCGACAAGTGATCACCAGTACATCGCGTTCAAAGTGAAGTGAATGTTGCGAGGGTGAACATCGGGAAGTTCGTCGTAGCTCTTGGAGCAGGCAGGACCGCGCTGAGGGGCACTCCAGGGGGTGGTAGTGTCGCAGCTGACACCGTCGTAAATTCAGTGATGAACTTGATAACGGCGGCGTATGAGGGTTCCATGCCCCGGAGGGGCCCCAGGCGCGACAAGCCTTCTATGTACTGGTGGACGCCAGAAATTGCCGAACTACGGAGGAAGTGTCATATGCTCCGCCGTTTGGCACAAGGTTTGCACGCCAACGTTGCCATAAAGGCACAATATAGATCAGCAAAAAGGAGACTCGCAGCGCTATAAATAAAAGCAAACCTCGCGGCTGCAGAACCTTGTTAACGAGGTAAATGGGGACCCATGGGGACGTGGCTATAAGCTTGTCACCCGGAAAATCGGGGCTCTGCGGAGGCATACTGAGCACCGACCAGATGGACCGCATCGCACGATTATTATTCCCCAGACATCTTGTACGGGTTGATGTAAATAGCGCGGAAAGCGTCGAGGATTGCTCTCTTTTCACAATTGGACAACTCGAAGAAGCAGTTCTCACTATGAAAAATCGGAAGGCGCCAGGCACTGATGGCATCCCGGCAGAAGTTTACAAACTGGTGTGCCGCCAACGGTCAGTATTGATTCTTGAAGTGTTCAACGCTTGCTTGGAGAAGAGTATTTTTCCTTGTCGCTGGAAAGTGGCCAGACTCGCGTTGATCAGTAAGGATAAAGGAGGCCCAGAGCTCCCGTCTGCATACCGACCGCTGGTTATGCTTGACACGGCCGGAAAAGTGCTCGAGAAGCTCATCAGGCTTAGACTAGTTGAAGCGATCCATGCTGCCGGGGACTTATCCACAAGGCAGTTCGGGTTCAGAACAGGGAGATCTACAGTGGATGCTGTTATGGAGGTCGTAGATGCGGTTCATCGAGCCGAGGCACGCAGCCGCGATCTTGGCGGATAGTGCTCCTCATAACACTTGATGTCAGAAATGCCTTCAATTCCGTAAGATGGGCAGATATGCTAGGCACACTAGAAAAATCTTTCACGTCCCGAGCTATCTCTTGCGAATATTGAGCGGTTATCTGAAGGACCGCTCTCTGCTCTATAGGACGCTAGAGGGCCAAAGGAGGATGGAAATCACGCTGGAAGTAACACAGGGATCCATCATAGGGCGAGACCTCTGGAATGCTTCCTACGATAGTCTCCTGAGACTTGATATGCCCGAAGAGTCGTGCGGCACTTGTTGCCAGACGGACTGTTGAACAGACGCAAAGCAGACTTGGCATATTGACGCGACGGGTATGCGGATGGATGACTGCTCACGGTTTCAGCCTTGCGCTTGAAAAAAGCGAAGTAGTCATCCTGACCAGAAGGAGAATCCCGACCCCGCGTCCCATATCGATCGGTGAGTTGACTATAGAGTCAAAACCAGCGGTTAAATGCCTTGGTTTAATGCTCCACTCGAAGATGAGGTTCTTCGAGCAAATCAAAGCAGCAGCGGACATAGCTGCAGCTGGAGTCGTGACCTTGAGTCGGCTAATGGCGAATGTCGGGGGCCCTATATCAACTAGGAGACGTCTACTTATGGGAGCAGCACAGTCGGTTCTTCCCTATGCTGCGGAGGTATGGGCTGATGCCCTTGACAAGCATCCTAAATGATTCGCTCAAGTGCAGAGACGGGGAGCTTTGCGAGTGGCGTCTGCTTATCGCACCGTCTCCGAACCGGCTGCGATTGTGATCGCGGGAGTAATCTCCGCTTCTTTCCCTACCAAGGAGCGTAAAGCTGTCTACCGCCGTAAACGTCAATGTACCCTTACCCAATGGTAACTTTCTTGGCAAAATGAGCCAAGGAGCAGATGGACTGCGCGCCTTATCGACAAATTAGACTCGTGGTTGAACAGAATGCACGATGGAATTGATTACTTCCTTAACTGTACAGAATTGGGAAGGCGCGATCTCCTGATTGTGTATGCTGCAATGGAGTGGCAGACGATGCTAAACATACCTTTTTCTCTTGCGCGAGGTGGGACGGCTTTCGTTAGCAGCTTTATGTAGACACAGGGGAGCTCTCTCCAGACAACATTGTCAGAGAGATGCTGAAGAGCGCTGGCAGGTGGAATCGTATTGTGCATTGTGTTCGGGCTCTTCTTAGTGCGAAGAAGATTGAATTCGACCGATGGAGGGATCGGACGATAAGGGGTTTCCTGAACTAACAACAACTCCTTTCCTCCCCTCCTCTCCCCTCTTGTTGGTGAAAGGAATTCCCTGACTTGAAGGCTCCCAAAGTTGGGAGGGCGGTAATGTGTCAAACTGTTCCAGGCTAGTTCCCTGATGACAGGGAGGTGTTTAGTTGTTAGTCCGCCAGCGTGCTGTTCCGGGCGTCCAACACTCTGTGCGTAAAAGCATTCACCCATCCTACTCCCAAAAAAAAGGAGAAAATATTGAGAATTTCGGAAAAAGGAGGTTAATTCGTGGTCACTGCTATTAGGGGAGGTTCTGAGCTTCCAAATTGTATATAGGCTGGGAGTCCGGTTGCCAGGAATTTTGCTGATTTCTGGAGGAATCTTGGCAAAAACTTTAAACGCTTATATCTCCTTAATATTGAGAATTTCGCAAAAAGGAACTCAATTCGTAATCACTACTATCGGGGGAGGGTCTGAGCTCCAAAATGTTATGTAGGCTGCGGGGATTGAGCTTCCAAATGGTATATAAGGGGGGTCTGTGTGCCTGGAATTTAGTTGATATTTGGGCGAATCTTTGCAGAAAATTTAAACCCTTATATCTCCCTACTTATCACAATCTCGGCAGATGCCGGGTTTTACCAAATACTAGCACTAAGTGCCAAGCAAGGACGATCCCACCTACTTAGAAAGCAAAGGGGCGCTGCTGATGGTGGTGGACGGAGGTATGTTAATGGGAGAATCCGTCGGGAAGTCCCCGCAACAGTGAACAGGTATGCTGAATTGAGTACTTCTGCATGGTTTGAGCCAACCTGTGCGAAAGCCCTAGGACATCAAGGGAAGCCGTCAGGGATTTAGGTACAACACTTGTAGCTGGCCATATTATGGGGACTACAATCACCTGCTCTTGACGTCAAATTTCTTTGATTTTCGAGCCAATGGCTCATAGTTCATCTTCTTCTTCACGTATTTCCGTTCGATGTTGCTATTATGGAGATAGCAACATCGGGTGGCGACCACGCCGTCCTGAACGGCTCACATGAGCCCCTCCGTCTCAGCAAAGAGCTTCCTAGCACACAGCCATCTGTTCGACAGACGCAAATCGACAAATGGCTGCCAAAGACAATTCACGTGTTTATCGTGCATTGCCTTCGACTTCCTTTCATCGATCCACTCTTGGTCCGACTTCACCGCATTCAGAGGATTGAAAGATCGATCCTTCAAGTTAAGTGGAGTCAATCCCCAGTCTGCCTTACAGACAGCCGCATGCAAGGGACTCGTCTGCTCTTTGCTGTAAAAATAAGCGCCCAGCGAGTCGACTTGGGGATGATGTTGTCCCACCACGTCAGCCACTCCCTACCTATGATGTCACGAGACAGGTTCATCCGCTCCACGGCAGACTTTGAATCATGCATTCGGAATTTGGACATAGTTGTCCGTATTCGTCGCTGTTCGCTGGACGTTTTCCAGATTGGTCTTCGTCCTCGGCAATACTCCGAATGCATAAGCCAGTGAAGGGATAGGGAATATATTCAATGCGCTTATTTTATTCTTCCCCGATAGATGCGATTTCAGCACCAGCTTTACACGTCGCAGGAATTCGGACAGCAGAGCATCCTCCAGATCACCAACTCGAGCATGGGTTCCTTGCAGAATTGCTAGGTACTTGTAGAAGTCTGTCTCGATCATAGCTTCGATGTGGAGGTCACCAATGCTACGTCCGACATGCGGCTCGTGATGACCTTTGCGGATCTCCATCCGAATATCACGGCTGAACATTTCTACTATTCGCAACAGACTTCTAAGATGGTGGTCAGTACCAGCATACAGCTTGATGTCATCTAAGTACATCAAGTGTGTCAGTCCACACTTAGCACTTAGGTTATATTTTATTACAAAATCATGCCCTCTAGCATCATTCAGTAGCCATGAAAAGGGGTTCAGTGCCATGCAAAGCCAAAGGGGACTCAACGAACCCCCCTGGAAGATGCCCCTCCGCATAAGGAAGGGGTCTGAGGTATTAGCACCCTCAGATGTACGCACTGACAAGGTAGTATGCCACCCTTCCATGACTGTCGCCAAAAACGTTATTAGTTTGGGATTGATGCGATACGGATGTAAGATATCGATTAGCCATGTATACGGAACGCTATCAAAAGCCTTGGCATAATCGATATAGCAACTGAAGAGGTTTCTTTGGCTTCTAGTTGCTTGTCCTACAACTATCGAGTCGATAATGAGTTGCTTGACCCAACTCGGCAGCCCTTCTGCTCCTCGGACAGAATGTTGTTGGTATCGAGGTGCGCATTGGCCCTTCCACTAATGATCGACGTTATGAATTTGTAGAGGGTTGGTAAGCAAGTAATCGGTCTTGTGTCTGCGGGGTCCAGCACCGTGTCCTTCTTAGGGATAAAGTAGATAATCCCTGCAGTGAGGAAGAGTGGAAATTTCTCCGGCCGACTCATGACCTCATTTATCCTGCGTGCCAACCGACTGTGTACACTGGTAAATTTCGTAAACCAGAAATTATGCATCCGATTCAGACCTGGGTTTTATGGCTCGTCGAACTTCGTCTTCGGTAACATCCGCAAAATTCATGCCAGGCGTATTGACATGACGGTTGCCTTCGGCGGTGATCCACTCAGCATGCTGGACGGGTAACCCCCAAAGGCCACCCCAATACTCTTTCGCTTCCGTCACCGAAAACTGTACTGTCTGGACGCTCGTTTGGGATTCGTTGAGAGATCTGAAAAAGCTACGCTGGTTCGTCGCGTATGTTGTATTCTGGACACGTCTGGAATGACTTTCGCCATACCGTCGTAACCGACTGCATATGACAGAAAGTTTCTGTTTTAGTGTGTCCAGAATTTCAACTACGGGTGTCTCACTGGGGATGGCATAGTTCCAGTAAACCCTCTACACTTTATTTCTCACCCGCCTGCTGGCATTGCCAGCACTGATTTGAATTAGTCTAGCAATGTTTTGCTTTAGCTCTAGACAAATTTTCTAGGGTGGATCTCTCTGGTCACTCAAACCAATAACATGAAAGTGAGTCTTCTGACTCTGCAATGTGATAGCTGCAACTGCACCACAATACACAAGTGATTGTAGTTGCATCAGCGACATATCAGCACACAGCCGAGATGCAATCTCATCATTGATTGAGAATTCTATACACGCTCTTTAGAATTCGTCCCGAACTTCAGCGGAAACCTCAGCTGGACGATGGAGAAGAGTGCTTCGGCGAGTACTGAAACTGTTGCCTGCAGTGCGGCGCGGTGTTATTGATGCCGCCGCCTCTGCTCCCATCGACTCTCGGTCGCCAGTTTCCCCGATGACCTCAAGTCGAACACGCTCCCTGATGGTGGAGGGGATTGTGTCGCTACTGGTCTGCGACTCGCTGCACAGTCACGTGCGCGAATTGAAACGCTCGACGAATCTCTGGTGCAACAGGGGGCGGTAAGATTTTGTTTGCCCCCTCCCCCCCCCCCGGTTATTTCGTAGTGGGAGCGGATGATGAAGAGGTTGATTTCTTCAGTCCACTTCATCCGCTGTCTACGCAAACCTGCTGAAGTGGTCGCCGCAGGTTGTGGCGAAGAAGCTGCAGCAGGCAGAGCAATGCTCCTGGTCGCCTTGGCACCTAGACGTTGAACCGGCCTACGACTAGCGGTTAAGTGCTGTCCACTACGGGAGCCCGACCAAGGCATCAAGTCAGACGACTCCCGCCGGTTGTCCGTATCGGACGTTACATTTCTTCTTCTTCTCATATATGGATTTGCATTTTATACCTAATTGCCAAGCGTGGGGATAGCTTCCTCAGTGAGTAATCTGCAAGACTGCAAAGTTCCTGCAGTTTCATTACCTACCACCTGAGACGCTGTGGTGGCATATTTTTTTTTTTTTTTGGGGTAGGGTAGGTGAATGCATTTACGCACACAGTGTGCGACTCCCGATTCGGTACGTCGTCGGACTACCAACTAAACACCTCCCCATCGTCAGAGAGCTAGCCTGGAACCGTTTGTCACATTACTTCGGGCCAGCCACCGAACTCTCCCGCCTTGCGGAGCCTTCAAATCAGGGAATTCCTTTCACCAACGGGAGGGGAGAGGAGAAAGGGAACTGTCAGTTCAAGGAACCCCCTGCCATCCGGCTCCTCCACCGGTCAAGTTCTATCTTCTTAGCAACGAGAAGGGCCCGAACGTAATGGGCAACACGGATCCAGCTGTCAGCAGTCCTCAGCATCTCTTCCACAATGTTGTCTGGAGAGAGATCCCCTGTGTTTAAATAGAGCTGCTGACGAACCCCACCCCACCTTCCACAAGAAAAAAAAGTGTGGTGGGCATCGTCCACAACACCACAGCTATGGTGGCATATAGCCATCCAGATTGAAGCTATCCATCCCTCCTCCTTTCACAACCGGGCTTGGGGCTGGCTGCGGAGGATATCTCCGTTATTATTGAGAATTTCGCAAAAAGGAGCTTAATTCGTGATCATTCGGGTGGAGTAGAATTAGACCTTCTAAATGGCAGAGAGGGTGGGGGTCTGGACGTTGGGAAAATGCTTGCTCAGGTAAGGCTATCCAAATTCATTATTAAAAGTCACTTTTGTTTAATTCACCAATTATTGGCCTCAAAATAAATTGACTGAGAAAATTTCTACAAATCTTCAGAACTCTCCGAACCTTCAAAAGTACAGCATGGTCACCTTCTAAGAAGGAAATTTGCGAAGAATGGTTTTCCTTCAGCTCGAAAGCTTTTAAACGAAAACGGCCTCCATTCGTGTGCTTGGTCTACCTAACAAGAAGCAATATTTGGTTTTCATCTGGAATAACATTTTCAAGAAATTTTCGCAATAATTCCATCCCCTTCCCCTCGCACACAAACATTATTTCGGACAAATTTCTTAGGATCTGAAGTTTTGAATTTGTATCAATTTTTGAATCGGTTTGAAGTGGAAAACAGCCCTTTAAAATTCAGCTCCTGCGATGAAGTAATCATTCCATTTAACATTTATTTCAATCTCGCCCTAATTCGGTAATATTTCATCACAACCCCCTGCCACCGGTTGATTTTCCGATCCGCCGACTGAACTCTCATCCGTTTAATTAAAATTTCTGCGTAAATTTTCTTATTCTCGCATCCTCAGTCTGGGCTTTTGCTGGCTGTTCTTGCGTCTGGCTGGAACCCTTTCGTCCTGCAGATGATAATTTTCTTAACTGTGTCTACTTGCCCCGATTTGATTTGATTTTTTCATGTTTTGCAAAGGGAGCGATGCCTCAGAGATTATAATTGGCAATCAGTCAGCTGAAAAAATATTTTATATAATTTCAGGAGCAACAAGTCTTGCATCTTAAGATGGAGATATTCCCATAGAATTTCCAGGAATACTATGACCTAGTTATATTCAAATTTCATTATGGGGTGATCTTCGTTTTGAGGATGAAAGCGAAGGACATGAGCTGTACGTATGCTGATAGGTATCATAAGAAAACTCATGGCATTTTCCTTTGAATTTGAGCTTTCAAAATGCTTTCAAATTTCTCTTGGTATGATTTTTTAAGATATGCATCTATGATTTTGCATCTTGATTTGGTTATAGAAGGACGTTCAACGTACAGGACTCAAATTTCTAATAGAATGGCATTACTTCAGTCTGAGACTGGAAAATAGACTAAGCAGAGACAGAAGAAAGGGCAAGCAGGTCCTTTAATTTGAATGACTATGCAAGGCTTGTAGATTGTGAACTTTGCAGACATAAATTGTCCCAATTGCGTGGGCTCTCCACGTAGACATAAAATAGATAACCTAACAATTAAGCAGATATCGTGGCATTTGATGTTCTAGGCTGATGGCTGGATGTACGCGCCCTTGCATACTTGAAAGGGTATTTGTGTGATATTAGACGCTGGTCTTGAGAATTACCTGAGGAGAAGAGTGGGAGAAGGCGTGTGTGTATGGCGCCCCATCGGTTCCCGAAAGGAGCGTTCGGGTAGACCCTCATCGGCCTCGACGGTTTGTTGGAAATACGGAACCTACGCGATTAGATGTACCACCGGATGCACGTTTAGCGCAACATAAAACTATGACCTAAGCAGGCTTTTCTTCCTGGTCGACACGGGCGCTAAGGTGTCGGTTCTCCCTGTACCCCGTCCGAACACCCTAATTCTTCAAAATCGATGACTGGCGGCCTCGAACTATTCTCCCATCCCCACCTATGGCTGTAGGCAGGTGACGTGGACTGCGCCGAACATTTTGGTGGCGTTTTGTCCTCGGGTACCTCCCTTATTAGGCCTAGACTTCCTGTGTCACTATGGGCTACTGCTGGACTTGAAGAACACGTCAACGACATCAACACTACCGGCTCTCCAATCTTCTCAAAAGTGCGTCCACTTTCACCCCTGTTGCAAAGAAAGAGTTTGAAAACTTAACAAAACAGGGTATCTGCAGACCATCCAATAGCTGGTCGTCCTCTCCACTTCATTTGGTCCCTAAGACAAAAGGTGAATGGCGACCATGTGGAAATTATAGGCGTCTGAATGCTCAGACAGTTCCAGACCAATATCTCATTCCTCTCATCCATGACTTTCCGCACATGCTAACGAACTGCCATGTTTTTGGACCTTGGCCAAGGACCAAGGCGCACCACCAAATCCCTGTCCCTCCCGAAAATGTTCCGAAGACGGCTACCTGCACACCTTTTGGATTCGTCGAGTTCACCAGGATAACTTTCGGCTTGTGCAACGCTGTGCAGACTTTCCAGAGGTCCATCCACTCTGTCTTACGAAACATGAAGTTTTGGATGATATTTTTGCTACTTCCTGTTCAGAATCTGATCACTTAAAATACCTCGAGTGCATTTTTTAATGTCTCCTTCAGGCTGGGCTTGCACTCAACTTTGAAAAATGCAAATGAAAACTAAAGACTCCCGCGAGATTCCGCGGTCTGCTGAGACCGTGCATCTGTTTGAGTCGGTCAATCAACAGTTTGTTGATGCAACACTGCTGGCATTTCCTCAGCCAGATGCATCCCTAGCTGTGTTCGTCGATGCTTCAAATACAGCGATAGGCGCCGCTCTTCACCAACAAGTGAACCAAATCTGGAAACCATTGACCTTCTTTTCAAAACAGCTCAACCTGGCTCAACGCAACTACAGAACCTACGATACTTCCGTTTCCCCCTTGAGGCCAGGCCGCTCACCGTGCTCATGGACCACAATCCCCCTACTTTCGCGCTTAGACAAAAGCCTGAAAAAAGCATCCCCTCGCCAACTTCGGCAGTTGAGGTATATCACCCATTTACTTCTGATATCCAACACGTGTCTGGAAAAGACTAGAAGGTTTGTCTCGAATCTCGGAGGCCACAGTCCCCATCGCGGTCGATTATACGGCAATCGCCGAGATACAAAAAGACGACGCAGAGCTTCAGAGTCTGAAGGCGCACTCCAAATATAAATTCTAGGAGTTTCCTATTTTCGGCTCCAACCTTTATTTACTCTGCAAAACCTCAGATAAGGGACCCAGCCCATTCATTCCGGCCGATTTTCACAAGTAAGTATTTCACGCAATACACGCTTAAGCACCCAGGTATCAGGACGACAAACCGGTTAGTCACGGAAAGATACTTCTAGCCGCCCATGAACAAAGATGTAAACTTTTGGGCCAGACAGTTCGAAAGTAAATAGGTGTATTCCCTCGGTCAACCAAGCGCTTCCACATCCATCTCGACATCATCGGCCCTTTGCGAGACTCAAGTATTGTCTCATAATCATCGACAGGTTTACGCGGTGGTCTGAAGCAATACCTCCGCCTGACACTATACCACAATCATGTGCCGAGGCCCCCTGTTGAGAGTGGATTCCGCACTTTCGTGTTCCAGCCGTTATAATCACGGATCCAGGAATGCAAAACTTTTTGGTTTCAAATGGCAAAGGACAACTGAATACCATCCACAGTCCAATGGTATGGTGGAGCGATGGCACCGGACACTGAAGGCCGCCTTAATGGATCGCGACGATTAGTCGTAGTCATTGTCCTTGGATTTCGTCCTCTTCGGCCTCCGTACAGCCGACCAAAAGGAGTTCACGGCCAGTTCCAGAGAAATGGTGTACGGACAGAATCTGCTTTTTGCGGAACCTGTGCTGGACATTAGGGCTGGGTTAAGCGGCCAACTCACCTTTCCGACACGCGAGAGCGGATGTCAACACCCCCAGGGATCCTGAGACGTCTACGTAGTTATTCATTAGGGTGGAAGCTCCTCGGAGGCCGCGAACATACGAGGGGCCTTTTAGAATGCTGGAACGAGGCGAGAGCACTCGTTCCAGCGTGACGTCCGAGGAAGGCTTTGTCGAGGATGAAGGCATTTGACGAGCCGCATACCACTTCAAAAAAGCGCATGTTACTTTGCTGCAATATCTTTCAGGGGTATTGCCTCAAGCCGCCGTGTAAACTGCTCAATGATCTTTAGGCATCTTGATCTTGTAACGGTGCGAATCTCTCAATATAATGTCGTGATGTATGGTGTGAAAGAGCATTGTAGACTTAGGAAATCCAATTAATTCCTTCTTAGCATGCCTAGTACCAGCCCAGTGACCTTACATCTTTGGCTTCTGGTACACTCTCTGGCCCAATATGTGCTTCTTAATGAATGACCAGAAGGATTTGCTGGCCACTAGGGTTTCTGGCATGGCAGCGTGAAAACCCTTGCATTTCCGGAATATGGGCCGTGTCCTCTTTCGATCAATGCATCGTTCGCGAGAATCCGATGATTTTGTATTTTTGACCATTTTGTCGACCCGGGGGTCGTGGAAATTTTCAATTATCAAGGGTTTCGGCCAGCCTTTCAGACGGCCGCGACCCCTTGCGATCAATGCATCGTTCGCGGGAATCGGGCGATCTTGTATTTTTGGCCACTTTGTCGACTCGGGGTCGTGGAAATTTTCGATTTTCAAGGGTTTCGGCCAGCCTCTGCGATGGCGATTTTCCACGATATCTCGCGTTTCTGGCATCGCACCGTCTCTTGCATTTCCGGAATCTGGGCCGCGTCCCCTTTCGATCAATGCATCCTTCGTGGCAATCCGACGATTTTGCATGTTTGGCCATTTGGCCGGGGGGTTTCGGGCAACCTCTCACGCGGCCGATTTTTCGCGATATCTCACGTTTCTGGCATCGCAGTGAAAACTCTTGCATTTCCGGAATCTGGGCCGCGTCCCCCAGCAATTGTGTTTACCTAATGAGTAGCTTCCCGCTGGTGTTGGTATCTATTGGTTGGATAGCGTATTCGAGTGCTAGGTTGAGGTGCGTCAGCACCAGTCCATCACCCTGCTTCAAACCCTTCTATTCTGCAGGATTTTCGTCAGTAATTTCTAGGCCGAACAGAGTAGTGAAATACCACCATAGTTTTGACAATGCGTTCTTTCTCCCCCTTTGTGTATTGGGCAGATGATGCTCTTACCCCAGTCATCTGGGATCTCCTTGTCCTCCCAGATTCGCAGCAATAGCATCGGATTTTAACAGCTCCACTGGAATCTCCTCCGCGCCCGGGGCTTTGTTTGATTTCAGTAGCATATTTTCTGCACTCATCGTCAAACCAGGCAATTTTCGCTCGCCGGGGAACTTATCCCACGACTTTCCCGGTTTTAAGTCCTCCACAGAGCCAGTATACATCTTTGTTGCTGCTTTCGTGCAGCGTAGGTGATAGTTTTTCCTCCAGGGCGGCTCTAGATGCCTGTGCCGTAGTATCGCTCAGGAGTTTATCAGCCGCAAAGGTTTTGGTAGGGCTGATTCCCGATTGCTGCACTGAGGGGATCCTGCACCAATATGTTGCCTTTACCAAGTGATGGTCTAAAGCTTGCAGTTTGTTCCTCGATAGGGTCGTACATCCAATACATCTGACGTCCATCTTTTATCAAGGAGGACATGGGCAATTTAGTTGACGGTATATGCGTCTGGTAATTTCGAGGTCTGTTTGTGAATGCGCTCAATTAATCGTTGACCATTATGAAAACATTCCTCATTGAGGCTGAGTCCCCCAGTAGTTCCCCGATGCCAGCTTTCGTTTCCGATTTTCACATTAAAATCCCGCAACAGTATTTTGACATTATTTGGTGGGAATGAGCCAGAGTATCCAGACGTGCATAAAACTCGTCTTTCACTGCATCTTCCTTGACTTCAGTCGGGGTATGCACGTTGATGACCCAGAGATTGGAAAAACCTGTCCTGATGGGAATCACATGCAACCTTTCGTTGATGACGTGCGGCTTGAACTGTTTGCTCACTATAAATGCTCCTTCTCAAAATTGTGTACGAATTCATGGCGCGTCTTTCGGTACCAGTCAATTTGTTTCCTGGACTGCAATCATACTCAATTTGTAAATCTCCATCTGTTGAAGGAAGACCTTAACCCCCCCGCTGGTTTCCTCAGGAAGCCTACATTCTAGGGTCCGAAAGAATAGTCTGTTAGACGTTTGCTTGGTCGTCGTCATTTATCCCTCAACTCCGAGGAAAATTTTCCAGGTTTCCTGACATTGTCGGCCCATAGCAGAACTCTATCCAGAAGTGGCCTCAGTAATAGCTGCTTCAGGTGATTCGAAACATGCCAGAGTTTACACAACTATGTTGCAGGTCTGGCTACGTAATTCTTGACACCCTACTCACCCGAGTCTCCTAGGTGTAACTCAGCCATTTAGGCTGCGGCTATCTCTCCTTCCTTTTTCACAACCACGGCTCGCAACAGGCTGCGCTGGAGTTGAAACATTGTCTTGACTCTCCTGATTTATAGCCCAATTATGTGTTCCTTACTGTTGCTCCTGTATCTTTGGATATTGGTATTTTTCTACCCTCAAACAAAAGGGGACAACCCGGCTTTCTAGGTAATTACTTGCTAGGTTTATGTTCTGCAGTCAGTATTGTGCGTTCTTTGAGCTTTGATGGTTAGTCGCTCGATTCAAATGGGGTTGCTTCAAATCCTATCTTTGCTTGGGGTTTTTGTATTGGTCTTTGTGCTTGTCCGCCGTTGCAGAGTTCATGGAACCTGGTCAGAATAGGAATAGTGTGGAAGGGTTTCATTCAACAATTCTGAGATTGTCAAAAATATTTGAAGACGGACAACTGGTGCATTTTGTCCAAAGTTCTCTTCAATTGGTGCAGTCCATCCCCCACTAGATGTAGATCCATAATTTCCAAAAGAAGCAACCCTCAAGTTGGTCCATATACTGGTATTAGGTAGTAAAGTGTAAAGTTTCACTAATAACTCCACATTTGCTTCAAGGGGCTCTATTTATTCATACCAGCTGCTCGCTAGTTACTGTTCCGAATATTGCCAGACTCGGAGCTATTACTTCATAGCAGAAAATATGTCAGCCCCTGAAATCCTTTCCTTTACATTCTCGCTAATGGTCGATTTCCATGTGAAATGGTCCCCAAGTTACCCACTTTCAGCATATACCATTTCATTTCGTCTTGCCATTTCCTTCCACATGCAAATATACGACTGCAACCGTAACCTTATTGCAGAATCACAATTTTACGATACACAATCCATCAGAGAGGGAAGATTCCGCACAACGTAAATGTATAACAAGAAATTCACATTGCATTTAATATATACGGAGTGGTGTCATCATATGTGCGACAACATGCAAAAAGCACACACTCCACAAGGATCCTTATGTAGTAACGTTTTAGCATCAACTTCCTTATAGTGTTCAAATTTCAGGCACTTCGCTTCACCCTCTGCTCATGTTGTCCCTATGATCCCTGTTGCTCTTCACTACTCACTTATTCCTAGAAACTCGATGACACAACGCGGTAAAAGCTTTTATGGAAGAATCCACTTACGATTTTATACTCAAGCGAACGTGACTACTGAAATGGAAATTGGTGGTGATGGCAGTTTTCCACGATTACGATCGTAACTTTTTTTACACGCGTCATGAAAATTACGCAGGACGAAAAAGGAAGTCCAAGACTACGTTGCACGGACTAAATGATGGAAAAACACTATTCTCCTAGTTTGTAGTTTATGGCTGCTGCGGGCATAGCAATTCTCAGTGCGTCTTCAAAGGGACGGAATAGTCCAGGGGAATAAGATGTCTAGACGTGCATTATCCCCCGCAGGACTATAAATCCACTTTCCTGGTATTAAAACACTTGCGAACTGTCAATAATTTTTCCGGTCTGGAAAGTAATTTGAATGCTGGATGCATCGACTAAAGACCTTCTTCAGATCGATTTTAATTTTCATTAAATTTCAGTCCTCCACCTGGTCCTCAACCCTGATAGTGCTAATCCACTAGATTCCCCATAAAGTGTTAATAAAACTCAAATTCTCCAGCAGAATTATTTCCGGTAGCATAACTTTAAACTTCACCTAGTCTATTTGGAATGCACAGTACTAATCTCATCTGGTTGTGCCGTCTGTTACATTAAGACGTTCTTACAATTCAACCCTTCTCCGGTTGGAATCCAATAATTCCATTTATCTCGTTGCGCCAAGGAGGACGATAGTCCTTCTCTATGAATTTAAATGCCAGTCCCATTCCAATGTCGTTGTTCGGTTTTCGTTGTCGCTACTATCGTTCTGACTGTAATATATCCAGACAAAATTCGGGGGTGGATTGAACTCCCTCAGGGACCGCGATATCTCCAACTAGAAGCGAAGCTGTTGCAGCCGATAGTACTGAATATTTCCCAATCCTTCCCTTCCCCAGCAAGTCCTAACTCATCCGGCTTTCCTTTTCTCATTTGTGCACGGAAAAAACCCTTAAACTTTAGCACAAATAAATAGATAACACTCAAATGAACTCATCTTCTGCTTTCACACACCATTTAGCTTCCGATGTCTTATTTCGTACAACCAAGATATTTCTTAAGAATTTATATCTAACACAATTTACCACGGTCAGAAATTACCCTGTGGCTGTGCCTGGAAAAAAAGACACACCACACGAAGCTGGAGTTGACGGGAGAATGTAATACTTTTCGGCCTCGGTCTTTCGTCGTGTTTTACCCTGGCTAACTGGCTACCCTTCCTGGACACGTAGTAGGAAAAGCATGATAGGATCATATATGTGTGGGTGAATGGAAGTAAGCAAATAATTTTTTTGCTATCTTTCATTCTCACTCTGAATATTAAGGTGCCAAGGGTTGGTCACAGTGGAGGTTTTACTTCGGCGGTAGTGGAATAGTTTTCTGTTTGCTTCGCATAGGGTTTTGTATAAATTCCATAATGCCGGAAAGATTATAGCTGAAGTTACGTGAGCCCTTGGTAATAAAAAATGACACCATTTGAAAGGGGTAGCTCAAGCTATGAACATAGATACGAAGGTTCCAAAGCAAGTAAAGCTGGAATATCTCACACATCAGCAACTGTTCCTGATATCTAGGAAGTTTGACAGTAGTTCCGCACGTTTCAGAAATGTTTAGAAGAATACGAAAAGCCTTTACTGCAGTGGCAGAACGTTTTCCAGTAACTAGGGGAGGTGAACTTCGTTTCGCGATCAAACAAAAATGTCGCAGGTTTGAATTTGATGGCATCGAAATTGATGTTGTTATTATGGTGAAGTCTGAAAATTAAACGAAAGAGGAGATGTCCAATCCCTGTCCATAAAGAGGTCTATATATTAAAAAGGCCATCGTTTGCCATCCTCATCCCTAAAAGTGCTAATCAGCCAAAAAAGAGAAAGGTTTGAACCAAAAATGCAACTTTTTAAAAGTGGCGCCCAATGTGGGGCACGAACTCACAGTCTTGAATTTCATCCCCTATCGGCCGAATTATTAAAGGTGACTACCGTTTATAATGATTGCCTACTCGTGGGGATATTTAAGACACTATTCCTGAATAGATTTTTAAAAACCACGATTCTTAACTCGTTTCTAATCAGCCCTAACCCAAGGTATATACCCAAGATTTCAGAAATTTGTTTTCTAGTAATTGACTGAAACTGAGGGCTAATGTTTGAAATAATCCAGGGATGGAGTAGATATTTGGATGATTTTTCCAGATTTATCTTTTGATGCCCTCCAAGACTTTAAGTTCTAGGGTCCAAATTCATTACAAAGACAGTGGTAAAGTGGAAAAAAAGGAGAGCAGTGCAGGAGAAGAAAACAACAAACGCGAAAGCGGCCACTGGAAAAAACAGCAAAAAACCCATTTCTACAAAATGAATTTCACACTTCGTCCTGTCTCAGAACAGGATTTTGAGAGGATGAAGCTGATCTCAAAGGTAAGAATAGATAGATGACGGAGGTGTTCAAAAAAATTACAGGCAACGCACTATGAAAAACAAAGTGACTGCAAAATATCGAATCCAAAATTTAAAGGGCCAAGCATGTAGGCCTGAACAACTCTGTAGTTGTTCTTGGCGAAAGCGAGGATGATAGTAGTTTTTTTAGAAAGAATCTCGCACTTTGAAACTGAATTCAATTCAGAAAATCCATCTAGCCCTTGCCCGTTAAAGAAAATTGATGCAGTGTGTCCATCTGTTTGCAAGGTATGAAAATAAAAAATTTGGACAGAGCATTCCGCTGAGCTGTATTCGGGGACACATCGGTTCCCACTTTTTCCACCTAAAACAAATTCTGTTCCTATAGAAACTTCGCACAATAGGGTCAAAGCTCTTACTGTACGAGGCAATGGTCTTGGAAGTCCTCATGTATTCCCCGGAGACCTGGATTCCTACCAAGAAATAGAAGAATCCTCCGAAGAATTTTTGGCCCCTTATACGGGGATGGACGATTCCGTAGCATACATAACGACGAAATCTATGAGCGATACCAAGTTGTGGATAAAATCCGGCTCAATAAGTTACGGTGGGTGGGCCACTTAATCCGTATGGATAAGGATGATCCAGCCCGGAAAGTTTATAAGCGCAATATCTATGGTAAAGAAAGAAGACGAGGAAGACCCTGCTTGAGATGGAGTAATGGAGTAGGCCAGGACGCCAGATAACTTTTGGGAATATCGAATTGATGGACCTTGGCGCAAAACCGGAATGTCTGCAGTTTCTTATTAAGGCAGACCTAGACCGGATATATGTTTGTAGCGATTCCAATGACAATATTCTTCAAATGATTCTGAAGATCATTGCTTTATATCCAGTAAATTTGATGGTTATGATGTATTAAAAGAGATTTGAGGTGGTATTGTTATTCAAACTTGGAGTATACCAATGAAGTAGTGAGCATTGGCCTATATTCCGACATTCATCAATGCTAAGAGGCACCATTGTTACCAGTTGGTGAACGTGAACCCATTTTCGAGAACCCACTTTTATTTATGGATTTGTATCCGTGCAAATGACATTCTTTCGACAACCATCTCCCGCGACACGCAGGCAAAGTATCAGCTGAATACAGACCCCGTTCCTAACAGCTGCTGGAATCTCTAAAAGGAAAAGCAAGATGCAAAGTTTCATTCTACGACCTCGTAGAATGTATTCTTCCCTGTAGAAGTACGAATGTCAGTGAGGTTTGTGTTACGAAACTGTCTCGGAAGTGCAGAGTGGATTGTCATTTATTTCCGGTTTAAAAGTTGATTACAGCAGGTGTTTTCTTTTTGACTGACAAGGAAACCTGTCCCATCCACCACGTTTATGGCAACGTGGTGACTTTAGCCCTGTATTGCGACAGCATGTCAGCTAACTGCTGAGCGGCTTTCCATCTTCGCAGAGTGTATACGTTCCATGGGAAAATGTGCAAATTGTTTGTCCATTTGCTTTGTCGGGCCCATCGTTCGTTCTGCAGTTTCTTGAATGACCAGTTTGTTCAATTTGTCCCCTCTTTAGATGCAGGAGACTCGCGTTCATCTTTTTCCGAATGCAGTCTTTTTGTAAGGAACTTCAAGCGATTACCACCTGAAGGCGGAGATAGGATTTGATAGTAAAGCTGCTCATGTTTGTTCCGCAGGCGTTTACCAGGTTTTTTATTCGGCATCAACCCCTATTTTTGATCCCGCACCTACTCTGCCCATTGACCCCCTTACGAGTAGATAAAATGGGTTAATATGAGTTGCCTCCATGTATGTGTACCTCTGGGTGCGGATCAACTTGATGACTGCAATATAAACCATAACTGCTCCAGAAGAGTCGACCTACTACCTACTGAGGCAAGATTTGTTGTACATGCGAGTCAATGTTAGGTCTATTTACTTCCTCTCCATAAATTGATAGTGGCCGCGGTACAGCTTTAACTTCAAAAGAGCGAAGTTAAACTCTCAAACTCCCCCAGAAGAATGGGCGCGATTAACCTTGTCAAGAGCATTATTCTTCCTGTTTTATTTCTAATTGAAGCATTAGCTCCTCCAAAAAGATTCTCTCTTATTCTTCTTTTTCTTTAGCCTTGATCTGGGTGCAATCTCGAGGCTTTTAAATCCCCATCCAGCATATCAAGCCACTGTTGTTTCAGCCCGCCTTTTGGTGGTTTACTTTGCTCAATGCAACGGCATTTGTGCGTTTTAGTATGTGTAGCTGCCAGTTTTTCACTTCTTCTTGCGCTCGATATTATCTACAAACAACTTTAGGCCTCTATTATTCTCACGTTAAGTGCAACAAAAGAGGACCCAAGAGCAGCCGAACTGAGAACACAGATCTTCAGCAGAACAACAGATAAGTGAAGTGTGAGTTAGTGCCAGTGTATCTTGATTAAGAATTCGAAAATGAAACGTGTTGCTGATAAATTTGTCCCAGGGTTTCTCATCCAAGATAGAAGGAAAAACCAATCGATTAATTTTGGACCAGGAGTTGAAAACAGAGATTCAAAATAATCCAAACCTTCTGTCCAAACTATTGACAGGTGATGAGAGTTTGTATTATGGGTATGACCCAAAAACCAAGCAAGCGTCAAGCCAGTAGATGACCCTTAAATTCCATAGACTAAAACAAACAAAACAGGTGGGGTCGGAGGTGAAAATAATGGCCCTTTTTTATGTTGGTAGAATTAAGAATCGGAGATGGAAATTTGTTTTTCCAAACTTTGCTCTTCCCTACTGGCTTTTCTAAAGTTCACAAGTCGAGTACCCGCTTAGTTAAGAATTGTAGCAAAAGGATCAAACTTAGTTTCCATGTCCTCGTGTGTGGGCAGCAATCGGCATAACCTCTGCTCGCCAGGACCTCCCAATTGGCATTAGAAATCCTTGTAACTTCGGCCTTCATAATACTCCTTGCCCCTGCAGCAAAACTGGACCACCGGTGGGTTATTGTGCGAACGTTTTTATCACCAACAATTAACATAAAACTTAATGGGAATTCATATGATATGATGTTTCTCCTTAGTTCTGATAACTGACTATCGCACCTGATTCAAATGGTGGAAACTTGTTAGTTTTTCCACAGATGTCCGTTTACTGCCAATAAAGTCGCTTGAATTTCCGCCTAGAACGTTATTTTTCCGTGAAGTCAGTTCCATAAATGAATTTTCCGAAAAGTCTCCAGACCCCGATCCACCTTCTACAACTATCCGCAGTTAAAGGCTGTTATATCATCAATTCTAAAGATCTCCTGCTGTCTGAAGCCCATTCTTCTTTTTTAGGCGTTATGACTTACTATGTCTTCTTAAAAACTAATCATACAATCCGCAGGTATCAAAAATAAAGTACTGTCCAAGGGTTTTCAGATTGGCCTTCCCAAGTACCAATGGTACCCAATCCATGCGTTGGTTGGATACACACAAACCGTGTTCACAAAGATGCCAATAACTGCAATAACCATTTTTCCAAAAGTCAAAAGAAGGTATTCAACACTCCAACACTGCAAGCGTAGCGTCGGGTACTGTTTGTCGCAGACCTTTCATATTTATTCAGAAGGATTTACTTAGGTTTGTCTTATATAGATAAGTCAACACTACTTTTAGTTCCAGGGTTGGAGGTTCACTTAGAAAGACATTGCTTTGTAGTTTAGCGTGGCTTACTTGCCTTAGAAGTCAACAATTGTAGTGTACTGAGACAAACTCCATTCCACAGACTGTTTTACAATTAGACCTATTGTATTTAAGTTGTCGATGCATGATTTTCCTCATTTGGAGGAATTGGTCCTTACCGTATTTGTGTTCTATGTGCTGTTCTCACCTAGGCCTTCTTCATTCAGTTTTAGAGTGTAGTCCTCCTAGAGTCGCGTTTCCCTAGTCAAAGATGCAGGCGTCTAGATCAGATCGGCTTTGAACAGTTCTGATTCCCTCGACAGCTTCGGCCTTCTATAATTAAGGATGGCATCATTTGTCCTGGGTGAATTTCTTCCTTTCAAAATTTTTGCTGTATTGACTTTGAACATGCTTTACCTGCTGCCTTTCAAAGTTACTACCAAACACGGTAAAATATTTCTTCTAGCATTCTGAGCCCCCTGGTCTGAGCCCTTTTCCCAAATGCATAAGGTTGGTTTCCGCGTTTGTTCACGTTTATCGGAAATCCCACTTTACTGTGCGGCGTCCTTGAGCTGCATTTCTTCACTGCCTACCAATAGGTTCCTTATCCGAAATAACCAGTACACAAAGTTACAAAACCCTAGCACTCCACACCAACATCCTTGACTCTCCCACTTTTTTTCACGCATAACTTCCATAACTTTCCACTTACAACACCACAGGAAGGATATTAGATTCGTTGTCGGAAGACGAATTATTTATGAGAGTCAAGGCAGCATTTTCGTCCAGCAGGATTATCACGACAGTGTGGCTATTGTAAAGAGCCGTCACCGAGCAGGAGAGAAAGGACCTGGATTGGGCCAAGGAATAGTTTGAAATAATCGTGTAACAGAAGATATCCCAAGAGATATTATCAAACTTCTTAATAATTTTGAAGTGTACTCAAGCGCTACTGAAGGAATGCATTTACTTTTTCGTAAGGCGGATCTTTGTCTAAAATCTGGCAAAGAAAGCCCTCGAGACGGTGAAAGAGTAGGAAAATTAGTCTTTCTCACTGTTTTTGAGTGGTCGTTTCATATAAAGGAGAGTTAAGATGAAATTCATGACATAAAATGAGACTGTCAAGTTGATGTTTGTGCCTGAGGCTTTTGTTGACCAAGTTCATTGATATTTAGTAGTTTTGCAGGATTTTCAAATATAATAAGGGATTATCCCTCTATTGGTCGACCCCTTGTGCTTTGGAGTTGAATCAATACTGTTTCCTGGATATTTGCCTAGATTTTCAGTTTTGTTCAGCATGAACAGTCCATAGTTTCTCTGAAAGTGAAACGGAAAAAAATGCAGGAAGAAGGACGAGGCTTTCTGTATGAACTAGGGTCTACAAAGCTGTAAACAGGAAGTTTGTCTATATTACTGATAACTTTTGTGTTTTCGTATTTAAATGATATTCAAAATTATTTGAAAATATATGTAATCCCTTTCTTAAGTCCGTTTGCTGCGCTAATAACATAGATTTCCATAAAAATTAAGTTTAAGTTTTTAGCGCCCAATGTGGGATGATTTCGTTTGAAAAGAAAACTCGAACAAAATCCCTCTGCTGATTGCTAAGCTTCCGAACCTGTATGCCTATCGCAGAGAGAACCTTTGCAACTTCACCCTTCAAAGTACACTTGACAGTGGTAGACATAACACCAAATGTTGTATTTTGTGGTCAAATCTTTGGTAAGCCAAACTGTCAGCCTTCCCATTGACAGCGAGGTTCGGGTACCATGAGACCTGCATCAACTGATGGTAGACCCACATCAACGACTTGTTAAGATATTGCTGTTTAGGATTGATGGAGCTGATTGACTGTCAAAACAGATTCGAATGATTTGACCCTGCAATTTGTGTGCCAGATATTCTTCTTCTGATGAAATCGCCACCTAATTAATGGGTTAAAACAGGGATGAAGACGGCTACGGTTTCTTACTAGGGCACATGCAACTCTTCAGGTGCTTCCTCTGCCCTGGGAGCAGCTTGACCGGACCAAATGGAGAGTAACTTGCTCCCCCTCCCATGGTGAGGCAGCGTCTGAAGAGTTGACTCTGCCCTAGTAAGAAACCGTAGCTGTCTTCGTCCCTCTTGTAATTTTGCAAATTGGTGACGGTAAACCTAAAAAGAGGATTCCGTGGACCATCAAGTGTGGGAGCAAGTTGCATCAAGTCCGACATCATGTCGATGCGGACTTAGGCCTCTCGAATCTTTAAAAAAAAAAATAATGGGTGTTACTACCACGATCCGTGAGTCCTTTTGTCTTCGAGCATGACCGTGACTAACCGGTTATCATATCTGCAATTTCAAAGGGCTCATGGCTATTTTTGGAGCCAGTATGTCTTCTTCAAAACAAATCAGAAAACCATATAATCAGCAGGCATCAGTGCCACCTGACCATGTATGTTTCACTCGCTAATAATATCAATCTCAAATTCGTTGTTGGATGTGACATTTCCACGTTAGCTTGGAGTCTGCACGCTCTTGCACCAGTTTGATTTCCATCCTCAATAAAATGGTTAGCGTGTGGTTGTCCTACCTAGCGTTCCTAGTGAACTTAACTAGTTGAGTCTTCCTAGCATTCCCCGTCCCCGTTATAGAGACACCAACTGTGGATTAGCTGTAGAGTTGCCCTAAAAGGGTCACGCGCCGCATTAGCAAACTTGACGATAATGTTGTAATCTAAATAGCAAATCGAAATCTACACAGCTATCTCCAAACAACGACCTCAGCAACGGAGGCATGTACTACAGCCTCCCTAAGGTTAACCAGGACTAAGGTTAATCAGGACGAAAAGTTACGATTCGGCTGGAACAGCGGGAACTCTTTCCGGTTCCAGAGTACGCTAGTAGCGAGGCACTCCGCGGGCAGGTCAGAATATCGACACCCTATCCTCCCCCAGAGTTGCAGTGAAATCATTCATGGCAATGCTGGAAACTTCCAATGAAACTAGACATCGATGTTCGAAAAGAGAAAGAAACGGACCAACATAGCAAATAAACAAAACATAATAATAGTTACTGCAGCTAGATCATCCGACCATATTGTGGACTTGCTTCACTCTAAAGTGAAAGAATGAAACTGACTAATAGCGGATTGATTACATGCTACCGCGTCATACTATAAATCATTGCGAGTCATAGTTTCCGGATATCACCTTTTCTATTTTCATCGTAAGCTTGTAGAATAATGTTTGCGAGGATTTGCCCTCGATAAATAACCACGGTACTCGAGGCCTCTTCTTCACAATTATAGATTTTCTTGGAGGTAAGTCCCGTGACGGTTCTCACAACTGATTTGCGATTAAAAGGTAGGAAAGGGTAGTATAGTTCCCAAGAAGAAACGTGGATTGGTACCCACGATGGAGCATAAAACCTGGGAAACGCCTACTGAACCAACAGCACTACTACCAAGGCCTATCTCCACCTCCACGTGGTGACCGCTGGGAGGTCTTTCTTAACGAAAAGCTTATTCAGTTAGCAGTATCGAACGAAATGCTTGTTGGAAGTACCTGGTTTGCGCGGAAACATACGTGGGCCTCTCCAGACGGGACCACTTTCAACCAAATCGACCGTGTGCTGGTCGAACGCCGCCACCTCTCAGCCCTGATGAATGGCAGAACATATAGGGGCCCAATATAGACCCGGATCACTATCTCGTTGGCATGGTGCTCCGAGCTCGAATAACAATACCACCTAGAATCCCTTCTGACAATCAGGTGAGAGTGAACACTGAAGCCATCCACAACACAACCCTCCGCGACACATACAAGAGGGAAATGGATGCCGCGATAACTGCAGTCAACAGAGGACCTGGAGATGAAGCATCAACAAATGATCTTCACAATCACTTGAAGAGCGTTATCATGGATACGGCCGCAAACATACTTGGCCCCAACCGCAAAAGGAGTCGGAACGGCTGGTTTGACGATGAATGTAAGCTAGCAATGGAACGGAAGAATGCCGCATACCGAGTAATGTTGCATTCTCAAAGAACGCGGGCACGCACAAAGACTTATCACGAACTCCGTCGAGCGGAGAAGCGACTTCACAGACGGAAAAAGGAAGTCTGGGAGAACCATCAAGTCTGTGAACTATAAAAGTACAGGGAGCAACCGCACCAGGCGCGGAAGCTTTACCAACAAGTCAGCAGGATGAAGCCTTATATACCTCGATGTTCATCCTGCCGAGACAAAGAGGGAAATCTGATTTCCGACAGAATGGGCATATTGCAGCGATGGGTTAAGTACTTTGATAAGCTACTGAGCAACCAGAACATCGGCGAGTTGGAGGTCCCCCCAACTAAAGACAACGGACGAATAGGGAGGAGAAACAGTCCATGAAATTCGTCGGCTCATAAGTCATAAGTCGCCAGGGACCGACCAGGCCAGTTATACCAAGGGGTTCATAAACTTGTGCTCAAGGTATGGGAGAGCGAATCAATGCCTGACGATTGGCAACGAGGCATTCTCTGTCTCATACATAAAAAGGGAGATATCACACAGTGCAGCAATTATAGAGGTATCACGTTGCTGAGTACAATCTATAAGATATTCTCCGCTATTCTCCACTATCTTGCTAGGCTGGATAGCCCCATGCGCCCAGAACATCATTGGCCCATACCAAAGAGGCTTGACTCCAGGCAAATCAGCAACAGGTAAGATTTTCTCTGTGCGGCAAGCGATGGAAAAACTGTTGGAATATGGACGCCAGTTTCACCATCTATTCATCGATTTTAAAGCCGCCTATGATAGCATGGAAAGTCTATAAGGGCAATATCTATGGTAGAAAAAGAAGACGAGGTCGACCCTGCCTAAGATAGAGCGATGGTGTAGGTCAGGAAGCCAGACAGCTTTTGGAGATATCGAATTGGTGGACCTTGGCGCAAAACCGGGATGTCTGGAGTTCCTTATTAAGGCAAGCCTAGACCGGATACCGGTTGTTGCGCCGTTGATGATGATGATGATGATATAATGAAGCCTAACCTAACTTATCATAACCATTTTGGAGGAAAAGTCGAAAAAACCTCCTTTCGTTGACCATATTTAAAAACAAGGTGGGACGGGGAGCGAAAAAGGAATGGGGTAGGATGTAGGGGGGTTGGGAGTGAAAAGCTAGCAGGGGCGCTAACGATGAGTAGGTTTAAAAAAAAGTCAGAGAAATGGCCTGTGTAGAAGACCACTCTACCTTGGGGGTCAAAAAGACGATTCTGGACGGACTGGAAGGATGGATGCGATTGTTGGAAGGATAGGAGGATCTGGGGAAACAGATGAGTCCGAAGAAGGTTATCTTCCACGATGTCGATCTGCATGGCTTCGGAGACAAGAGGATTGGGATGGGATTGACACTTGACCAGCAAGTTGAGGGCATGACGCACAAGGAAAGCATCGATACGTTGGGTTTGGCGGGACACGTAGAGGATCAGGTTGGAAATGTACTTGAAGCGATCTTCATTTTCTAAAATGTTGGCGCAGTGGCGGAAGATCTTGAGCTTTTTAAGGCGGAGTCGTTCCATTTGAGATGGGGAGCAATCAGACCAGAAAATGAAGCCAAAAATGAGGACGGATAACAAAACAGCTTAATCCTTTTTGAAGTAGGGATATTGCATTTTGTTGCACGGCCTAGTGCCTTCGTTATATGAGGGACGTGGGAGAGGTGGGAATTAATTGTCACTCCAAGGTAAGTGACGTCTTTTACCGTAGGGATGGGATCGTCGTGGATTGTCAGTGACAAAAATCTAATGTCTCTCCATATTTTCGGCATTATTCTCATGTTACGATAGAAGACAATAGTCTCGCATTTGCTGGGGTTTAAGGAGAGTTTCCAACGGGTGATATAATGGTAAAGCTCAGACGAGGATATAAAGGATTAGGTCATCCGTGTATTGAAACATTCGGACAGGGTACGGGTGACGAGTTGGTTTGGGAATGTCTGCGGTGAACAAGGAGAAAAGGGTTGCAGAAAGGACTGAATCCTGGGTAATGCCGGCGGGGCAAGTATAGGACGAGGAAAGGTGCTGTTGGATGTTGACTAAGGATTTCCGCAGAAGCAGAGTGACCGAAGTGGCTGGCAAGTGTTATACTCTCCCTTTTATAATTCGCAAAACACGACAAGGGTATGAATCGGACCAAAGTTTGGCCGGAGCTAGAACATTTTTGGTTAGGGATTGAGGAGTCCTAAGGCCGCGTCCACCAGACGGCTATGTACGAAACCGTAGCCGTCTTCGTCCATCTTTTGATTAACTTTGGGTGTTAGACCTAAAATGTGAGTCCGTACACCATAAAGAGTGGAAGTAAGCTACTCTTCATTTGGTCCGGTCCGACATCAAGTGGATGCAGACTTAGGACTCCTCAATCCTTAAGCAAAAATTCAAGTCCATCCCCTCCTTCCTACAGGTGAAAAAAATCTCAAGGGAGTGGTCTCTAAGTAGATTGTGACCACTCAGAAAAGGGTCATTAGACATAGGCAAACCACTGCTATCAATGAGTGGCCAGAGAGAAAGAGAGACCATTCATAGTCTTGTCCAGTATTTATCGGGCCATTAAGGATATTGTTATTAGCTGGACATGTTTATATCGTACCCTTCACCTGATTTTCCAAATGAGATCCCGAAGGACTCAGCGAACATATTCTTCCAGTACCTGACGTTTGTGGAAGAAAGGAGAAACCTAGGGGAACCTGCAGGTGCAGTGCTATCACCGGAGTATGGTGGAAAGCCAGTAGGGTTGGGATGCGATCTGCCCCATGATTGCAATGACAAGGAGTAAACTGCGAAAAGTGCAAGAAGTCTGGAAGATGCTTTTACGAACTCGACGCAAAGAAGAAAGGAAGTGACGTGATACCTAATGGTAGCCCCACGAACCAAGGAGGGAGTCGGTGGTGATTCCAGTGGTTCGGAATCCCAAACATCTGGGTGTACAGTTCTTTGCAAAAGTTAGCATTACTGCCTAGGGCTGCCAAACATTCAGGTGGGTCATCCTCTCATAGATCTATATATGCATTCTAGGCACTGTGGGCAAAATGTTAGAGGAGATTACCTGTAATAGGTTGCTTCTGATTGTTGACTGTCAAGGAGGCCTTTTAAATCAGTAGGACGGGTTTTGTACAGCAAGATCAACCATTGAGGTTTTCAAATTAGTTACCGGCTTAGCCGAACTGCAGTTCAAGGAAAGGGTAGTTATTGCAAATATTGTGTTAGTGACTCTGGACGTGAAGAATGCATTCAACTCGGCCAATTGGAGCCGTTTCTTGCTGCTATTGCCGATAGCAACTTGGAAGAAATACGCTGTCCTCGGATGTATCACACAGGGTCTGATGCTGGACTGTACTTAATCTTTCGAATGATGCCGATTGAGATCTTGGCAGACGAGATAGCAAACATATATAACGTCAAGTACACCTCTCCATTATCACAGGTGAAATTAGATGGAAAAATCTATAAGTAGATGGTAACAGCTATTCGATCAAACAAAAAAGGATCATTGGATACACTGGGAAATTCCTGCTATCGAAGAGTTCCTGGAGAGAAAGCATTGAGATGTAGCCAACTTATTACTCTTCCAATGCCCGAGGTTTATGCAAGAAGTCACAAACCTAAAGGAAACTGCAGATGAAATGCTATCACCGGAAAATTTTGTCCGGAGTATTGTAGCATGCCAGGAGATGGGATGCGATCAGCTCCATGATTGCAACAGTACAGGATAATCTGCGAAAAGCACAAGAAGTCATTAAGGCGAGTTTGCGAATCCCGCGCACCGAAGAAATGGGTGATGTAATACCTAATGGTGGTTCCACGGAGCAGGAGGCGGGGTCGGAGACGGATCTAGTGGGTAAAAGACACACACTCGTTTCGAGTCCAGACCAGTGTTTTTTGAAGATCCTCATCCCCTTAAAAAACTTTAAGGCGTAATTGGAAAGAGCTAGGGTGCGAATGGGATAATTCGCATTTTACAAATTGACATGAACCGGAGTGCAACCGCTCACCAGTTGCTAGCACAGTTCGCTGCGGAGGTAAATGCTGATCTAGTGCTAATTAGCGAGCAATACCCAAACAGGGACCCGGCCTAATAGCATTTCGACTTATCGACCACCGCTGCCATCTAGGTTCGGGACGGCGTACGATTTTGTGTTCTCGACGAAGGCCGAAAGAGACGATGACGGATTCTAACGCCAGCTTGATGCTCGGGAGGACATCGTTTCGAACACCGAGGTGCGAATCCTGGTAGTTGGTGTTTTTAATACCAGTCAGACTTCAGAGGGAAACGGATTCTGGAAATGGCGGCAAGAACCAGGCTCAAGTTCCGATCCACGCCAACGTTTCAGCACCCAGGCTGTGAAGGAAGCATTCTTGACATCACTTTTGCGTCCGAATTTCTCGCATCATCGGTGGACGGCTGGCGAGCCCTTGAAGATTTATCGGCAAGTGATCACCAGTACATCGCGTTCGAAGTGGTTCACGCTACTTGCCGGCGAGCACCAACGCGACGCTCACCCTACCTGTGGAATGTCGTGACGGTAAACATCGGGAAGTTCGTCGAGGCTCTTGGAGCAGGCAGGGCCGCGCTGGAGGACACTCTGGGGGTGGTAGCGTGGCAGCTGACCCTGTCGTAAATTCAATGATGAACCTGATAATGACGGCGTGTGAGGCTTCTATGTCCCGGATGGGCCACAGCCGCGACAGGCCTTCTATGTACTGGTGGATGGCAGAAATTGCCGACCTACGGAGGAAGTATCATAAACTCCGCCGTTTGGCACAATGTTTGCACGCCAACGCGCGCATGGCGCTATAAAGGCACAGTATAGATCAGCGAAAAGGGGACTCCACACCGCTAAAATTAAAAGCAAAGTTCGCGACTGGCAGAACCTTGTCAACGAGGTGAATGTGGACCCGTGAAGACGTGGCTATAAACTCATCTCCCGTAAGATTGGGACTCTGCGGAGGCCCTGCATACTAAGTATCCACCAGATGGGCCACATTGTATGGAAATTGTTCCCCTGACATCCTGTACGGGTTGATGTCAATAGCACGGAAAGCGTTGGGGATTGCAATCTTTTCACAATAAGAGAGCTCGAAGATTTCCGTTTCGAAAACCTGGTCTGGATGTGCAATCTGCAATGGCGTGCATGCGGGAAACGCTTTGCTAGATGTTAGCCTTTTCAGGTAAGGGGATCGTTTGGGGTAGGATAGGGGTTAGTTGGGCTGTTTTGTCCAGGCAAGGATAAGTTTTACTGATTTCCCTGAATGTGCCAGGGTTCAATTCGATGTTGGAGAGGCGTTTGTGGAGGTAGTCGATATATTAGGTTAAAATTCGTTCGCGGATTGACCCGTCAAGGTTGTGGATTTCTCCACTGAGGTAAGAGAACTGCGGAGAATATCATTTTCTAAACAGTCTCCGACGACGGGCCTTTTTGAATTTGATATCGTTGAGGATATCATTGGGGAGAGAGATAAGTTGCGGTAGTTGGGGAGACGAGTTGGAATCATTGCATACTCGCTGAATTACTTCAGAGTACTGACAACCTGTTTGGCCGACGGTGTCGTTAGATATTATGCTGTTAGATGGGAGCAGTAGTGCATAAAGTTTAGACTTAAGGATCCGGTTAATGAGCTTCCAGTTCGATCCAGATATGAATAATAGTAACCTTTATGGAAGGTGGGAAAGACTGGGCTAAGGTTCGATCTATTATAAGGTACCAGGCTTTACCTTGTGATCTTGGTTGGGAAACGAAAAGGATTAAATCCGCTGGAAATTGTTTGTATCGAGGGACTGGTCCGAACAGTGGACGGACAGAAATGAGAGTAACTTCGAGTGATTTGAAGCTGTTGGTGGGTGGGAAGTATTGATAAGATAGGAACTTCTCAGCGATAAGGATGGCTGTACCATCGTCGATGGAGCGAGGATTGGATTGTGGCTGCTCATTACGGAACAGGTTGACGTTGGAAAAGCTGGGTTTGTCCCTATAGTTCAATCTGGTTTCGCATAGGATTACTATGTGGGGCTTATGTTCGCCAAGTGATAGCTTGAACTTCTGTCTGCGGGCTGGATGGAAGTCAGAATACCAACCATCGAATTGAACATCTGCAGGCAATTTCCTGGCAAATTCAAGGAAATCGGGATTGAGTACATTAATGGGACCTACTGGGTGAGACTGGGTTGGCGCTGCGATGCCACTTCGTACGGTGTCTACCAAGGACGGAGACTGACATATGAAAGCCGGGTTGGTAATAGGATGGCTCGACGTTGGAGTGGTTTGAATGGGTGGGAGACGAGATGGGGTGGGGAGTGGGAGATGCCATGACCCTAACCACGCTTGGACAACTTCAGTAGTTTGCAGGGTGGTCGTTGCTCCCGCAATTAACACCCTTTAGCGGCTGCTCCGATATTTTGCAACATTCGCACGGACCGTGAACCTGGTCACAATTAACGGAGGGGTAGTTGGATGCAGCATGACCCGCACGGTGACAGTTATTGATTTTTGTTCTTAATTTGTTCGAAGAGAACTATGGTATGCTCAATGGCTTTAACCATTTTGATATGTTGTTCGGAGAACATTCAGTCAAATATGACCAGCCAGACGTCCAACTGGATATTCATCGTTTTTGCCAATGGTGTGATGAAGGGTTTAATGCTGGACTCTCACTGCTCACCTTCGGTTCTTCAGCGATTTTTTATCTGGAAAAGTGGAATCAAAGCTTCGGAGGATAAGACTGGTTGTCTTTTCGGAGGGAACGGTGTAGGTAAAGAGCTTATTATTGTTCTCCACCAGGCCATCGAGTAGTCTTCGGGGATTTTGGTAATGATATGTTGAGAATTGCTGACTTTTCAATTAAGTAATTATCAAGATCAGTTTAAAATCATTCAGAAGTTTCATTACAACAAGTAGTGGAATTTTTCGATCTAATTTCTTGCTTCTAGTCGTCGGCCGTTGTGTTGCTGCGGGGTTCTCGTTGCCTGCTTGATCATCCTAGCTTGGGTTGTAGTTGGTTAAGCACGATTTTATGCTGCTTGATTTGGTGCTGTTGCTTTTGCAAAAGTTTCTGCACAGCGTCCTTTCTCCACCATTTCTGGCTGATGTTGCCAAGTTGCTGACATCGTTTGTGGATTGGGACCCTTAAATTTTCCTTTGATAACCGCATCAAGAGAGATGATGGTCGCTTAAAACCCTCGGATGAGGGCCTTTCGGGAGAGCGCCTCATCGAGTTTCCTCATAAGGCGCGGCTTTTGCTCCTTACCAACTGCAGTGGGTTCATCTAGAATTTCGCCGCAGTGCCGTGGCAACTCATTGACCGTTACGACCACTGACTTCGATTCGCTCTCGGACTCGAGTACTTCGGGTGGGGGAATACCACGGCGCTTTTTACTGGTCGCTATCTTGAATGGGCTCTCCGTTGAGGGTGAACTCATTCTGGCAGCTGAGTTTTTAACATTTTCCCGAGGTGGGATTCTGTTAATCCTGTCATTTTTCTAGTTAGTATTTTGGTTATTTTTCACGACTTGTATGGAAGAATCCACTTTACAAACACTATTCGAAAATTTACTTCCGTAAGTTATGGGCTCTGCGCCCTTACCTGGAAGTCCTAGGAGGAAAAATGAACACATTTAAAGAATTCGTTCAATTTGATTAGAAATGCTCGTAACACGACACATCATACTGGGTGGTGAGGCACGGACTGCCGACTTTTGGACGACCTGGCGGTTTTGGTGCCAGGACGGGGCCAATCATCAGAAACTGCCTCATCTTTACCTTGGTGATATTGGTGTTGTTGTTAGGATTATAACGATTGAAGAACGTCAATTAGGGTCTACCTAGTCTAAGCCCAACCAAAAACTCTCGTTTTAGGATGTGCATTAGACCTGAGCCCTCATCTACTCGATGACTAATTTCAAGTACCGAAACCCTCGTTCTGTACAAGTGCCAAATTTTTAATTAAAAAATTGTAAGGGCAGAGTCAAGTCTTCAAACACTGCCAGATGAGGCAGTGTTTTCCTGCAGGTCAACAAAACTGAAAGCGGCAACGGCTGTTATTTGCTCCAGTTATAGTAATTCATGAGCATGATGTGGATGTGAACCATATCGACTGAAATACCATTAGTTCTAGCCCTAGCTGGCCTAAACCCCGGCAAATAGTTTTTTTTGAGGGTTTGAGTTGGTTCTGAGTCCAACATATATAGTACTTGATGGCAGACCGCACTAATTTCGAGGAACTACTGATTCCTACCCTCTAGGTCCGGGACCCACAGACGTTGTAAGAGATGACCCACCGTTTGAAGAGTTACCTTTGTCCTTGCGACGAAATCGTCTGCAATCCTTAAATTAAAAAGTTGAATGCCTGCCCAGAATGATTAGTCCGGAAAAAGGAAAGTTGGGGGTCGTAGCTACTCGAAGAATTTATTTGGTAGTAAAGTAGTAGCTCCAGGGCTTAAATACGTATAAATTACAATGACGCGTAATTATAAGGAGGCGTCAGTTCAGTTACCTCTAAATAGTGGGAAATAAACACTGTACACTTTCCTCACGGTTGGAGGCCAAAATGCTGATTGTCGTAGTAGATCCCTGAAAACGGCGTCCCGGGGAAGTTTCCATCAGAGTGCAACCCCCCCCCCCTCTCCTCCTCCTCCTTCTATCCCCATTGCAGTTGCAATAAAGTATAGTTTGCTTTTTGATAACTCACCCCTTTCAGGGCCATACACCACCCTCGAAACCCGCCTTCCTTTAACACTAATTACAATCCCTTTTGATCTTTTCAAAATCATTAAAAATTAATATTCGCCCATTCTCATAGATTGGATATTTATGACAAAAACATTTATCTTGTCTGGAAATTCCCCAAGGAATTGCCTTCAAATAAACATCAATATCAATTACTCGTTGGTGTATCTTCAAAAATTTGTTCATTTCATGGAAAATTTCGCAAACTAAAAAATTCCCATTAATCATTGTCCAGTCAGAAAGCGAACGAAAAACCATAAGCACAGCTGCTCCTCCTGCCAGGCTCCTCTCATTTTTCAATGCCAAATTGAAAGGCAGGCAAAGCAACAGCTACCCTGTTCGGGGCTAATAATTTGAACTCCCCATCATAAAACCCCATCCAGTTTCATCCCCGGCCGGTTATCACCAACAAAAACAGTACATTGAAGAGATTTGGTGAAACTGCCTGCCACTACCCCCACCGCAACCACTTTATGATATCTGATCCGAAATAAACACACCATTAACTCATATCGGCCACAACCCCCACCGCAACGGTATCAGCCTGCCGCAGCTATGATTTAGTTATGCCGCACACTCCATTTATCTTCCACCTGGGCTAAAAGTCTCCTAATTTAAAATAATTAGAGCTTGTTAATTTGGCAACACACTTTGACAGCAATTAGCAGTATCCTTACCTTTACCTTTAAGGATACATATTTCGGCAGAAGGATATATGGAGCGGATGGCGGAGGACTCGCTGCGAGATGCCGGGCCCCGATTTGAAGCGATGAGCTGAATCAAAATTGAGCTTTGTTTAGAGGAAACCAAGGGTGGTCCTGAACAGAGAGGGATGGGCTCACATCGCGAGGGTCGGAATTCCGTTGATTCGGTGTAGATACACGCGAGTGTCGTGACAAAATCGCGTGGAATCAGGTGCTGCAGTAAAATGAGGTTTAATTAAAACTCAATTTATGCGATGCTTTACTGCTGCCAGGAGCTCGTTTGCTAGTTAACTTTGCCAAGTATTTATGCAGGTGTAGGTTAGAGGGATCGAAAACAAGGATATAGACGGAATCAGGTGCTATCTGATACTGCTAGCGGAGCAACCTGATCTACGAAATTACGTTTGATATATACGACGGACGGTTCAAGTGGATTGCAAAGGTGTGCTCGGTTCTGGGGAATTTGTGGCTCTTTCTAATATTTCCACTCACGATTAATGTTTTAATTAAATCTTTTATTTAGCTTGCATTCAGGACGAAGCGTTCGGCAGGTGCGAATAGATATTAGCCTTAACTGTTGCTATGAAGGCAGAATATAGAGCACGAGACTTCCAACGAAGACGAAGGATTTGTTTGTATAAGGAGCGATGTTCCAATATCCTGCGGGGGTTCTTAGCAAAGTCGACGGATTGTGAAGGAGTTCAACACAATATTGCATACATGTAGACGAAAGATAATTATCTGATATACTATCAATCTGCAATCAGAAAATTCAAGGCTCCAAAACTTCACCTACAACCAACAAGACGTCCGGCCCTACCTTTCTCCCAAGGACCCAAAGCACCACCCTCCCCGGAAGACTCACTTGCAGAGCGCCTTAATCAAACATCACCCGACGTCTTCCAAACAAACATCTTTATGGAAATTTAACAAGCTGCTAGCATCAGATACGTATAGACATTGTTAACTAGGCGAAAATGGCATCGTTCAATCCGCAACGTTATTGCCTATTCCATGGCCCTTAATGGTCTACTCAACTATATTGTGCCAGTTGACTGACAATATGATACTCATCCTTGAGGTTTTCGTTTGAATTAAAGCCTCGCAAGGACTACGCACAGAATATAGATTTCTGGGGGAGGGGGATGGTCTTCACAGTTGTAAGATTTTCGAGCTCAATTTGAATCTGATATTCATCGTCGTTATTGGATGAGTGTGGCTAAACACTTAATTGAGAGTCCGGAATCGAAGGCTATTACCATAAATGTTGAGACATTAATAAGGAGCTAGTTTGAGTCTATTTGTTGAAGCCTTTAATATGGAGTAAATTGTTGTATTTAGTTAATCAATAGCTGAAATATGGGCCATGCTTCCAATTTAATAAAGGTGAACTTTGACTTTAATGAGGGTAGGGTTCAATATCTTGTGAGAGGGTCGAAGGCAAATTGATCTTAGTTAAGGTATACAGCCCGGAAACCATTAAGTTGAGTTGAGAAATTGGAGCTGGCCCTGATGTTCAAGGAGTAGAAAAGGGAGCTTCCCCGATCTTTTTGCAGCAGATAAGTATCTCCAAGCAATTAGCACCGTCACAACACTCCCCTACCAGTGATTGAGCGCAAAGAAATTACGATGATTCAACTGGCCGTGTTGTGACGCCAGCTATGGATTTGAGGTGCTGCTGCTTCTGATACCTACGGTTCGTCAGCGACCTTTAGGATACAGGGAGTGACGTCCCCGAGGAGCCCGAGTTCTGACCACTGGCAGTATACCTGCGTCCAAGTTTGACACTGCCTGAATTCGAGCAAATGCTTGATAATCTTGTTCTCGACGCAAGGGGACGAAGTCCAAAGGTGATTGCTGGTGATTTCAATGCTTGGGCCCTAGAGTGGGGTAGCAAGGAATCAAATGCTAAGGGGCGCAGTCCATTAGAATCTTTTGCGTAGATGGACATGGTTTTGGCTAACGAGGGTGCTGTAAACACCTTTCAGAAAGGGGGGTCAGGCTCGGTTGTAGACCTGACTTTTATCACCACCGCGCTGGCGCGTGGTATGTCCTGGTACGTCAGCGAACGCTACACCCACAGCGATCACCAGGCAATCTTCTTTGAGACATGTGTCGAGCCACAGGGCAAAGAACTATCGTGCCCGAAACCGAAAAAGGTTTCAGGCTGGTTTGCAAAATCTTTGGATGAGCAGACCTTCATACAGGTGTGGTTAAATCAACCTGATAAAGCGGGCGCCTCTATGGAAAGAGCCGTCCATCTGGCTCAATGCATCGCCAAAGCATGTGACGCGTCTATGCCTAGGAGGTGCTCATTCCCCAGTAGAAGACCAAACTGCTGGTGGAATGATGAACTGACAGGCCTTCGATCAGCCTGCCACCGAGCCAGAAAAGCGGCTCAGAGGGCGGTAGGTAGAGTCGATCAGGGGCAGAAAGAGTGCGCCTATAAGGCAGCCCGCAAAACCCTCAAGCTCGCCATCCAGCGAAGCAAGACGAAATGCTTTAAGGAGCTCTGCTCAGAAGCGGACATAAACCCGTGGGGGAGTGCTTATAGCCAGGGGTTATTCTCCCAGCAAGAGGAGAGCACCGACATATTCCAACCACCTCTGAATGTGACGGCAATTCCTCCGGTCACCAGAGACGAACTGCTGGAGATCTGCGGCAGAATAGGAGACAATAAAGCGCCGGGTCTGGACGGAGTACCGAATAAGGCCCTTAAGCTTGCCGTGAAATCCAGGCCGGACATGTTCGCTGAGTTGTTCGCAGCGTGCATGTCCGAAGGAATATTTCCGGCGGCTTGGAAGCGACAGAAGTTGGTACTTCTGCCTAAGCCTGGTAAACCTCCAGGTGAACCATCGTCATACCGACCCATATGCCTTTTGGACACGGTGGGGAAAATGTTAGAGCGGGTAATCTATAATAGATTACTCCCAGTTGTTGAGAGCCAAGGCGGCCTTTCAGATCGGCAGTATGGGTTCCGAAAAGCCATCAAATTGGTTACTGGGTTGGCCGAAGATGCAATTCACGGAAAGGGTAGTACCAGCAAATATTGCGTGGTAGTAACCCTGGATGTGAAAAATGTATTCAATTCGGCCAACTGGAATCTAATACGCAAATTCCTAGCGAAGGTTGGTATTCCCGCCTATCTCGCTGCTATCGTCGATAGTTACTTAACTGAAAGGAGGCTTTGGTATGACACTGATGACGGACCGCAGGAGTACGTTGTTTCCGCGGGTGTCCCACAAGGCTTCGTATTAGGCCCACTACTGTGGAACATCACGTACAACGATGTACTTAATCTTCCCCTTCTGGAGGAAGCCACATTGGTGGGTTACGCTGACGACATAGCACTGGTTGTTGTCGCGAATCATCTTGAAGATGCTGAGTTATACTCAAGCGAGGCAATCAGTGCTGTCAAATGCTGGTTGGAGAGCTCTGGTTTGACGCTTGCGGAGGAAAAACAGAAGCGGTCCTTATCACGAAGCGCCGGAAGAGAAATTACGCCTGTGTTACAATCGGGAATCATATCGTCACTTCCAAACCGACCATCAAATACTTGGGCGTGGTGATAGACAGGAAGCTCAGCTATAAGCAACACTTACAGTATGTTTGTGATAAATCATCCACTGCCAGTATGGCCCTGGCGAGAATGATGCCGAACGTGGGAGGGCCACGGTATACCCCTAGGTTGCTTATAGCCAGAGTGATGACCACAATCATGCTCTATGCGACCCCAGTTTGGAGCGAGGCATTGCGGATGCGAGTTGACACTAGCAAACTGAATGCAATCTACAGGCGGACAGCTCTGAGGGTATGTTCTGCCTTCAGGACTGTCTCAGATGATGCAGCATTCATCATCTCTGGAATGTTGCCGATTGACATCTTGGCAGATGAGATGGCGAATATATACTCCAATCTCTCCCTTATCGCAGACGAAGAACACTGAGAGGGAGAGATCCATAAATAGATGGCAAGAGCGGTGGGAACGCTCGGGAAAGGATCGGTGGACTCACAGGCTCATTCCTGCCATCAAGGAGTGGTTGGAGAGACGACACGGTGAGATTAATTATAATCTCACTCAGTTTCTCACGGGACATGGAGGATATCTCCAATACCTCCACAGGTTTAAATTGGAGACCTCATCCGACTGTCCAAATTGTGAGGGAGTCCCAGAGGACCCAGAACATGTATTCTTCCACTGTCCGAGGTTTGTGGAAGAAAGGAGGAATCTAGAAGAGACTTTAGGAGAGGTGCTGGCACCAGAAAATCTAGTATCGAAAATGCTAGCACATCAAGAGAATTGGGATGCGGTCAACTCCATGATCGCATCTATTCAAGATAAATTGCGAAAGGCAGAGGAAAGGAGAAAAGCGCGGTCACGTGCGCCGCGTATAGAAGAAATGGGATTAAGCTAGAGTGAGCTGACTCCGCCCCGTGATTTAATACCTTATGGTGGTTCCGCGGGGCAGGGAGGGAGTCGGGGGTGGTTTTAGTGGGTAAAAATCCCACACGCTGGTTTGTCCAGACCAGTGTCTTTTGAAGATTTCCACCTCCTCAAAAAAAAAAAAGTTACCTGCGTCCTAGGTAGAGAAAGCCTCTCCGTGCAGAGCGAACCACGAATGACCTACACACGTCAGGACACATTACGAGCCTCCAGAGCTATCGACAGCTCCCTGTCGAGATGGTAGTTCTGACGTATATCAGGAGATAGATCCTTTAGGGCCTTGGTCGGGCAGTGTGCATTGAACCGGTGTTAGCAGACCGCGATGACCCGAGTGAGCGCTGATCCGTCCGTCAGTTCCGAGATCAGCTAAGCGTAGGGTCAGCCCTCAGGGAACTGGGGTAAGAGCTGTGTGTGGTACACCCATACCTGACCATTGTGGCCCGCTCCTTTGCACACGATGCGCTGATAAAATTCCCATGGAGGTTAACCACAACACAAAAAGAATCAAGGAAATAACAGAGAAGGAAGAAGAGCTAACTGCGTTTGAGCGCAGCACAAAAATGCGTCGCTCACCGAAGCGAAAAAAGAAGCGAGGGTTGAAATACCCTTTGTGGCACCGGGACGTCTAAATAAAGAGGATGTATTACCAAGTGGATGACGGTGCGGGAACACCAGTTCCCTGAATTGTGCCTATTCCGAATAAACCCAGTCAGAATCGCTAGTTCTGAGCAGATCGATTTGGACATTAATCGAGTGGAAGTACAGTCGACCGTCGAAGCTAAAACCAAAGAGGAAAGGCTCATTAGAAAACGTATGTGTGGTTGGCAACGTTCCAGCAGAAGAGCGTCGGCAAAGACGTCAGAAGCGGGCTAATGGAACTGGAGGCGAACATGGAGAGCAACAGAAGACGCGTGGAAAGTAGAAACAACCGCACTTCGTCCTGAGAACGCTTCAAGATTCAAACGGATCGCAGATAGCCCACCGCAAAGCAAACTGGAGAAAAGACGAAAAGAGGAAGACGAGCTGAAGTAGACTTTATCCAAATAGTTTCCAAGGCCAAAAGAAGGAAGGCAAAGAAGAGTAAAAGGAAACAACAGGCTTTCCCGCCAGAGACCCATCTATCTAAAGACAAGGAGGCAAAACATTGGCGGAAGTCCTTATTGAAATCCGATACAGGACGAAACCCGAAGACAACGGAGCAGAAGTGTCTTCCCTACTGAAAACGAAGGGTACCGAAGTACTCGTCGAAATAGGCCCGACGTTCATCGTTTCTAGTCCAGAGCCTATGTGCTATCTAGAAATCGCGGATCTTGACTGCCTCAAAGAAAAGGTCAAAGTAGGATAGGTCAAAAAGCGTGAATATCCAGAGGTAACCAATGGCCGGATAATTATCACTTCTGTAAATGCTCGCTGTGTGTTAGCGATAGTCCAGTGCATCGGCGGTGGGTGCGATCAATGCAATGCACTGCTGACAATACGGCCGATGGTTTACATTTCCGAGACGTCCGAGACATCACTCAGCCCTCAACTGAAACCGTACGGGTTCAGCGGAGGAACCTGGGACGCGATTCGGCCAATAGTGATACTGGGCGAATCTGAAGCTTTGCAAATGCTTTGTGGAAGCATCCCCTGCTTCAGCGAATAATTTCAGTCTCGACAGCGACGCCCATTTGGGCCCGTCCCGGATATATGGCTTGTAAGGAAGTTCCCGACGCTCCAGGACTTTAGGCTGCTCATATAATGCTTGTAGCGGTTTCCGAGAAGCATCCACCCTAATAAGGATACACGAGCATGTCTCGAGGTTCCTAGTGGTGTCGACCTCCGGCGTCGTATGTCAGAAAGGGGAAGTCAGGAGCAGTAATCTTAGTCAGAGATATTGGTAACTATCACCACTATCAGCGTAAACCTTTCGATGATTGTGAGGCAAAACTTGCAACCGTCCGAGTCTCGCAAATGGCCAATGACGTCGAGGTCGATAGTAGGAAAGCCCTTGGTCGGCCGAGGGAATGCACATACTTCCTTTTTTAAGTGTTTGTTCACTTGACACCTCTGGCACGCAACGCACTGTCTGGCTAAAGGGTTTGCGTTCTTGCTCATGAACAGCCAGAAGTATTTTTCCGTGACTAACCGGTTCGTCGCTCTGACACCTGGATGCGCAAGATAGTGTACTGTGTGGAATACTTCCATGCGAAATTCAGCCGGAATAAATGGAACAGGACTCTTTTCGACAGCTCGCAGAGTAATAGTTCGTTCCGAAGATAGAAAACTCCTTGAACTTGTATTTGGAGTATGTCTTCAGATTCTGAAGCTTTGTGTCGTCCTTCCGCGCCTTGGCGATTGCCGTATAATGGACCCTCGGCGGGGACTGGAACCTTCGAGATTCCGTGTTGAACATTGGAAGTAAGCTGGTTGATAAAGCTCAGTTTAAGTTGGTGAGGACACGCTTTGTCCGGCTTTTGTTTAAATGTCGAACAAGCCCCTTAGCCCATGATCACAGTGAACGGTCTGTCCTCAAGGGAGAAACGGAAGTATTTTATAGATAAGTACGCGGAGAGTAACTCACGATCATGGGTACTGTAATTCCATTGAACTGTCAGGTTTGGTTTACCCGTTGGTGAAGAGCATCGCCTACTGCTGGCATCAACGAACACGGTTGGATGCGATGAAATGCCAGAGGTGTAACATCAACAAACTGTTGCTTAATGATTTCAAACGCCCAAGTTACCTCTGAAGACCATGCGGCCTGGCAAGAGTTTTTTTTGCGTTCAGACAAATAAGCGTTAAGGACCCCTTATTGGTGAGCGACTTTGGCCAGGAAACGGCCGTAGAGTTTAGCACCCCCAAGAACTGCCGCAGCTCCTTCGCCGTAGTTGGTAGGGCAACGTTTTTAATCGCTGCTACCTTGTCTAGGCCTGGTCGAATTCCGTCAGGGGTGATCTTACCCGCGAGAAATTTCACCTGCTTTTGTAGGAATTTTCACTTTTTAACGGTTAGACAAAATCGGCCTCAAGGAGACGTTGAAAAATGTACTCGAGATAGAAAATGCTCAGATTCGCATCATCCCTGTACACGAAACAGAAGCCACCGTAAGTTCGAGTGTAAGGTATGAGCGTGTTTTGACGGTGTACGAAGAGAACTGACACTTCAGCGCCCGTGTCGATAAGCAGGCAACGTCTGGTTAGAGGGTTAAAAATTATAAGACGACGTGGTACTACACCTCCGGTGGCCGCCGCCGAGGCACCCAGGAAACTTAGATTTTTGTTTTGAATTCGGGAACCGGACTTCGACCATGACTGTGATCGAGGTCTATCTTCTGAACGCAAAGTAGCTACCTTATTTCTTGTAGCAGCTGAGGGTTCCTTATGCACGTGTATAGGTATGCTCTCAAATCTGTAATTGATGAGGCAGTTACGATGATTAATTGCTTCCAAGGGTCTGTCATCTACTCCGATCATGAGGGATTTGCTTTTGCTTCCTGCCTTGTTCCTAAATCTCGCCATAATTGTGCATCCTTGTTTGGAGCGAAAAGGAAGCGCAGAATCTCCCCCGACTTAATCGCTGCGGCTTTGCGAAAGTAGACCGTCACCATGTGTACCCCTGGTATATAGCCCCCAGCACATGCCGACAGTACCGTTCCCTTTTATCCTAGCAGCTTAGCGATTATAGTCCTAAGTCAGTCCGCAGTGTCCTTACCAATATAAGACCTGGTCAAAAGGGTATACCGGTGAAGACGAACCTCTTATTTCACCCCTCAGACATGTTTCTCCACAACGATGAGATCCCCAATTCCTTCCTGTTCCTCACAAGTGTGTATTTATTCCAGAAATACTTTCGGCAGTATGGCCAGTCACATGCTCTTCTCCGCATTAGCATAGGGCGACGAATTTTCTGTCTTCTACCTTCACCCCTGATCTCCCGAAATTTCCACTCTATTGGGTTTATATTTGGGTATCTTGGCCACATTCCCCTATCACGAGCTGATCTATTCTAATTCCTGTTTTCTTGGCTCTTACGCTGAAGGGTTCGATCTATTCTGAACCTTCTTAGGGCCCTCTTCTGGTTTAAGGGCTTCACATAGCTTTACCATCCGCGCTACTGGGGCGTATCCCCTTCTTGACTTCCGACATGCTGACCTCAGACGAGTTGTCACTGGTCCCTACTTTTGAGCAGAGATTTTTATTAGTGGAGATCTTAGCAGTAGACAAAGACGCAAGAGGGTCAGAGGAGAATGGAGTTCACATCGGGGTAGCACAGGGATTCATTCTAAGGACAAATCTCTGGAACGACCCCCACGATAGTTTGCCTAGACTCGACATGCCCGAAAAGTCGCCCTTGGACGATTATGCGCTTATTGCTGGACGTACTGTTGAATAGGCGTAAAGCAGACTTGGCATTTTTTGGTGCAAAAGGGTAAGCGGATGGATGACTACTCATGGTTGATACTGATACTGAGTCCCATATCAACCGGCGAGTCAATAATCGAGTCAAAATTAACGGTCAAGTACCTCGCACTGTCTCTTGACTCAACGATGAGCTTTTCCGAGAAAACCAAAGCATCAGCGATCAAGGTTGCAGCTGGGGGGTCTAAGTCTAACCGGCGACGTCTCCTGATGAGTTCAATGCCGTCTGTCCTGGACTAGGGCGCAGAAGTATGGGCTGGCGCTCTTGGCAAGGAGGTATTTCGTAAACATATCGCGCAAGTAGAGGGGCGAAGAGCTTTATGGGTGGCGTCTGCGTACCGCATTGCGTCTGAACCGGGAGTGATCCGTGTTCTTGCTAAGGAGCGTAAAGCCATATACAAGTGCAAGGGACGTTCCTCGTAGAGAACAGCAACGTCCACTTGATGAGTGGCAACTGCCTTGGCAAAATGAGATGAGGGGCAGAGAAACTGCATGGCTCATTGACAGCTTAGGTGCATGGCTAATTCGGAAGCATGGTATGACTTACTATTTCCTTACCCAGCTCCTAAATAGGCATGCACGTTTCCAGAGTTATCTGCACAGGATTGGAAAGGCACGATCTCCAGATTGTCTCTTTTGCAATGAAGTCATGGACAACGACCATCACACTTTTGTTTTCTTGTGAAAGGTGGGATGAAGCTCGTCATTAGCTTTATTTAAACATCGGGGATCTCTCTCCAAGAAATATTGTGGAAGTGTTGCTGAGAAACGTTGACAGGTAGAGCCGTGTTGCGCATTACGTTCGGGTTGTTCTCGTGGCGTATTCGCCACGACCTCGATCGGTGGACGGGTTGGATGGCAGGGGGTCTTCAACTAACAGTTTTCGTTCTCCTCTTCCCTCCTGTTGGTGAAAGGAATTCTCTGATTTGATTTGCTGATTTGAAAGTATTGCCCACCCCTAAAAAGTAGGCAAATTTTGACCTAGGCTGCACTGCTCGTCACCCCAACTTCTCCCTTCTTGGGTGCAGTCACCCGGCACTCAATGCTGCGGAGATGTGCCTCAGCCTGATGGAGCATTTTGTGTGCTGTACGGGGTCCCGCTTGTTTGTTGTTATTCTTTGGTTTACTTGTAGGCATACTCATATGATTCCCACGAGTATGGGGGTTAGATATTCCAGCGTACCGCAGCCCTTCGTAGCAGGGTAAGGTCAGGCTTACTCACTAAGACAACCTGGTACCAGTGAGGCTCGGTTCGAATACAGTCACTTACCTTCAACTGCAAACTGCCCTACTCACACGGTTCCCATAACACTTGGATTGGGGGAGGTGTTTTTTGACCCCTCAGCCTAGACCTATGGCGTTTTGTTAATAGTAGGGGCATCTCGTTGGGCGTGTGGCTATCATCACCTACTTACGGTCTTGGAAGAAGGGAGTCTTGACCTGGGGAGCCATATATCGACGAAGGCATCGAAAGACAGGTTGGCTATCAGAGGGCTGTGTTCTGCATTAGTCCATCCAGTAGTCTCCTGCTTGACCCCTTGCGGAGTGATACATGACAGTTTTGTGTAGTCGAAATTATTGAAATTAGGTTTATTTAAGGCCCTACTAGGGTCCAGAGCATAGTTGAATTTTTTCACAGCTCCTTTTCCAACCGCCTTCAATCTTAGGCTGAACTGCTGAACATTTACTTATGCACATATGATTTCGAACTTTCCCTTTAAGCAACAGCAATGAATCCCAAATCCACCCCTCCCTTTTAACGCCCAGTCCATAGAACTGTTGTGCTGATCTGGACTAAAAGTTTATACAGAATTTAAACTGATTGTGAATTGTATCACCATTGAAAACTTTCGGAAAATTTCCTCTAATTTTCATAGTTTTTGTTACATAAAAGAGTCGCAAGTTTTCGCTTCGTTACTTGCCTGATTTCCCTACCATTCAGATAAGAGAAGCCCCACCAGGACTTGAAAGTTGTGGGTGAACTAACGGACAAAAACTAGCATCCAGCTCGTCTTATGTTGTTTAATATTGGTGCCTGCTTCCTAGCACCCCCCCCCCCCCGCGCTCAAATGCATTCCTTCCTCCAGACAAGCTGATGGTGATAGAAGTGCTGATGTGTTGAAGTTGATTTTACGTCCCTGCAATTTTCCGAAAGCGAGGCCATTCTTTGGCTAACGATGGCCTGGCTGAGAAGGAGCTGATTTCACCAATTTTCATGATTTTCTGCATTGGTAGTTGTTGCTTTGATTCAACTCATTTCGACCGATTGAATGCAATGCACCCTCCCTGAGAGCTTTAATGCATGGAAATTCCTGGATGAGGGGGCGGAATTTCAGCTTGGCTGATTGCAGCGTGTGTGTGGGGTAAACGTTAGATGGTAACTTTGAAATGAATGGAGAATAGCCAGTGAAAATTGGTTCAGTTGACAAGTGTTGGGTTAGAATATGATCAAAATTTTCAGAATTAATTTGCATTACGAATATATCGATTTGCCAGTGTGTAATGGAGGTGATTGGAGGGTATTTTATGCAGGGTCCATTTCGTACGCTTGAGGTGCGTAATTCTCTCTAAAATTCAAGGAAATGTGAAGAGCAAAATTCGAATTCCCGGTAATAACAGAGTAATATTCACAGATACAAAGGGGACCACAATGTTTGTATTGTAATACCCAACGCCTGTTCACGAAGGATGTGTGATATACAAGCGAGTCTACTCCTTATTCAATACCAAAAAAAAATTTGATTGAATGCCAGCCTGGACTGTCACAATGAAATTTATACAAAGGTCATTCTCTCGAATGAGGTTTTCCTGTTCCTGACAAAGCGCACCTTTCTTAGACCTTCTATTACCCTCTCGAGTCCAAGGAGATCCTTTCGTATACTGAAAATGAATTGCAACCCACAATCAAAGACCTAACAACCCTCAACTCCATTTAATTCCACTTGATTCGATTTACTCGTCCTGTCTGAACGTTGGCTGACTTAAACCCCGACCAGATTTCAACTGTAAAACGGGTAACACAAGTTGGGTCGACAGCCGACAGTCAATTTTTCAAAAGGACTTTTGGCAGGAAATCGCGAATAGGATTCTGCGATTCTCCTTGTTGGAATTCTTCGATGCGGAAAAGTTGCGCTCAATAAATCTTGTCATAGAATCGTCCTGGCTGCTTGTCAGGACCGCGTGCACTGTGATTGTATGTCTCTTGAAATTGTTTGTTGGCAGATGGCCTAACGCCCCCGAAAATGTCTGGAATGGATCAAAGGGACTGTGACTATATGAGATATTTGAATGAATTCAGAATGGTCTGGCAGAGAGTGTGCATGGCTCGAAAAGGGAAGATTGGGAGAGGAGGAGATCCCGCTCAGTGGTTGCCTGATGGAGCACTTTCGCATACCCACTATACAATGCTTTTTGTTGGCATATAGAAGGGACTTAATATCTGGCCCCTTCGTTGGGAAGATGGCATCCACTGGGTCTTCTGTGAATACATGCACTTGCCGTAGTTTGAATAATCTTGAACACTTTATCTAGTTATTGGGCAACTTGAGCATGAATTGTGCATACAGCGTAAATGATATTATTCTCGTTATTAACTAGACCATATAATGGCGAAATACGGAATCACTTGGGCGGCAATAATCATCTCAGAATATTCATATTGAACACATTTCCACTCTCAGCTTTGTGTACTATTGTTAATGCCATGCGATGCTAAACGTTATTCAACATTGCCATTTCGATTCAATTCTCCAAATTGAACCGATTCTAATGAAAATTTGAAACTATTATAGAAGGAAGAGCTGCCTTCTGCTAGCCGAACCTCATAGTCGCTCCTATAGGAAGACTGCATTGCTTGAAGTAATATTCTGAATAAACCCCGGAAACATAAATATCATCAGACATTTTGGTCACCTTTTCTGGGATGGAAAGATGAACATGCTAGCATTAATATGGGAAGCTACCAGGATCAGTCAACTTTTTTTTTAAAAACTTGGGTATTTACCCCAAAAAGAGGACTCCGTGGACCACAAGAAAGGAAGTAAGCTGCTTTCCAAGTGGTCCGGTCCGTCATCAGGTGTATGCGAACTCATGGCGACTCAATGACTCCTCAACAAAAAAGAGCCAATAATGTTTTGCGGGTTTATGCTGATCTTCGGAGAATCGTGTCAACTTCTCCTCTCGAAGCAAAATGTAGACTACGTCCTTGGGACTGCCACCACAATCCCTGTCAAAAAAGGGTGCCAGGTTGTATTGTAATCAATTTCATCCTGCAATTACTGAATACACCACTAAAACAGTATGACTCAGATGAGAATCATCGCCCGATTCCTTTCTCCACTTGACTACGCTAAGCCCTCTTGAAACGACCCACCTGTCAGCCGTTTTGAGAAAGTGTATTCCACTGCACGGCATAGTCCGCGACGCAATTGTCACTTCTCTTTAATGTGTGACCTATCCACTTGCACTTCCGTCTTCCGACCACAGTGCCCGGCATGTTCTTTGTTCGAAGTCGCAGGGAAACTGGTGCACGGTGAACTCCACAATCAAAGGTATACAGGAGCCACTTGGAAAAGCGGAGCGCGTAAGGACGACGCGAAGAACGGAAGGTTTAGTCGCTCAAAGCGCAGTCGACCCCGCGAAGTGATACTTTGAGGCGGTTCCGCGGTGAAGGAAGAAGGAGAAACTGGGGGTGGTTTTGGCGAGTGAGAATCCCACACATTACTGCAGCTTGTCGCGGCAATATTCAGTTTGGTGCCACTATCGGCTGACACCTCTCTTTCTAGATATTCAAACTGAACGACACTTTTGATGCTCTCCCTTGCTTATTATTATTGCTTATCATTATTATTATTATCTCTGTAAGTAGCAGACACAACATGCAAGTTACCATCAGATGGTGATCTCTTTAAAGGTCAAGTTCAGCTCTCTCTTGTTAAGCAAATCCAGGAAATAAATCCCAACTCCACTGCTGATTGCCAAGTAATCAGTCTGTTTGCTCGTACGGTATTAGCTTTGTGCTCCAAGAAAGTGCCACCCAAGAAGACTGTACACAGGTGATTCAATTCCAAGCGCATTGTTCGAAATTTTATAGTGGAGAAAAGTCATTGCGTATCTTCGTCTGCGGCGGTAACTGGGGAGATAAATTCCGCGCATGAGGTCTGGTATTGTAATGTAATGTATTTGTGAGCCCCCATGCGGTTGTGAGCAAATTACTCCGGGAATATGACTTTGCACAGCTGTTTATGCCGAGCCAAATGGGATGGGGTGACACTCACAAAAAACCATCTAACCGTCATCGCCACCCCGACAGAACAATACGTTAATCACATGTGTTATGGGCCAGCTCTGTTGGCTACCAACAGAGCCTATTTGAGCTTATGAAAACTATTCCGTTCAAAACGTCTCACTGTAGGATCAAAGCTCTTACTGTACAACACAATGATCTTGCCAGTTCTGGAAGACTTGGCTTCTTAGCAAGAAAAAATTGCGAACTCGTGGTCGCGTTCGATAGAAGAATCCTCCGAAGAATTTTTGGTCCCCTACATGAGGATGGACGATAACAACGGAATCTATGAGCGATACAATGGCCGTTTGGTTGTGGATAAAATCCGCTCAATAGATTGAAGTCAGCGGGTCTCTTAATCCATATGGATGAGGATGATCAGATATTCAATCAGTCCACTTCGACGGCATCACCACCATCATTGCTGCTAGTTAAGCATGAGCTTCGCACTCAGTTCAGCCTTCATCTTAGTGGACCTCCTGACAATCGGTTGCCGACAACGTACCCACGTCTGGTGGAGAAGTTTGAACCAGCCGCCAATATAACCATTAGGATAATTTGAACGCGCAGAAGAAGAGGTACCCATGGATCAATTGCAGAATATGACCAGGCCTCCGGCCGATTGTAGACCGGCAGTCAGAGAGAAAAGTGCCATTGGCTCCAATGGAGGGAAAATTCCTGTTAATGAAAAATAACAGAACGCCGGAAGAACAACCGTAGACCGGCTGCACAGGAGACGGAGTCAGAATGCGAACACGCCTCGACTGAATCAATGGTTACAACGCACAATGAGCCCAATGAAAACCGCGAATCCGACGACGCCGTGAAAAATCAACCTGCAAAAAAGAACGACGACGGAATTGAACAGATCACTGAATTATAAAAGCAGAATGCAATCCTCATCCGCAAGCTAAAGGAGACTCTAGATACGAATTAGTCCCTGAAACAGCTGGTCTGGGGACTGCAAGCAACGATAACCTCCCTGGAGGCCATGATCCGGAATACTCTCCGCGGACCACTTCCGAAGGCAGCCATCATCACACCGTTGTCGCAAACTAGTTACCAACCGCAGCAGAGTCAGCAGCTACTGGCACACCAAACACTACAAACACACCAATGCAAAAGTAAGTAGGTACCGTTAAAAGTAGGTAACACGCCTGTGCCACGCCTGTGTGACAATGACATCCAAGTAGCAGCAGGCACATCAGAAGAAGCAGGAAAGTGAGAAATTCCTCCAAACGTGGTCGTAGAACCAGCAGAAAATTTCAGATTGGCCCAATCCATGATCTTCAACGCGTTCACCAAGGATTTCTTGGTTGAAAAATCAGGGATCCTTCTTAAAAACAAAAAGTACTACTACGCAGCCAAGGATCTTCTCGTGAAGAATCAGGTGAAGTTCTTCACTTATACGCTCCTATAAGAGAAAACAATCCCGAAAAAATTGGTGGCCCGACCCACCCTTACTTTGCACAGGAGATCTCTGAGGAACCCAAAGCCCAAGACATCCCCAGCGTGCTATCTATTAAGCCCTTCGTCATCACGAGATCAAAGCAAGAGGACCGTAAAATGAACCTGTAGCTGATTATATTTGACACCTCTTTCGAGATCGACAATTTCGCCCCTATAAAGGCGATAAACGCACGTTGGTTTGTTTTGAGCTGATTATGAATAACCAAATTCTGCATTACAGGAGCTGCCAGTGGGTTAGTCATGCGGCACCAAACTAACACTTCCAGTATCGCTGCGTCTAATGTCTCATTGCTTCAGTAATTTTTGGCCGACCGAGCTGAATCTACGTCAGAGGCTTTCTTCTACTCTTCCTGACGTTCACCGTGAGTCCATTATGGAGGCACCAACTCTGCTTAACTGCAGTGTTATATCAAGCGGTCAAAACTTGCTGATAATTATTATCAGGCTAGATTGTCCACAAATGCTTGTGCCAAGAATTTTGTGTCCTCCGGGGGGCATAGCAAAGGAGGGAGAACCCGTCCCTGCGGGCAACCCCCAAAACACCCTGCTTCAATAAACTTTTGGCCGACCAGGATATGGTCTGCATACTGCCAGTCCAGCATGTGGAGAAAACAACTGATAAGCAGCGGATAGATTCCATGCTATCTTGCAACGTTACAAATTCCCGCGAATGAGGCATAATTGAAGGTACTTCCGATATCCATGAATGCTCCTCTAGCGTATTACTTATCGGACATCGCCTTCTAAATTTTTGTTGTAAGTTCAAAGAGTGCCGGCTCTGCGGATTTGCCTTTTATCAGGTAGGCAGGTTACCTACAGTGAAGTGGCCACCTAGGGATATATGTATCCCTAATGAACTGATCTACTAGCCTTTCCAGCTTTTTGTGTCCATGTAGGTGGTATGTATCTGTCGGCCCCGAGATGAGACTTTAGATGCTACCTGCGATATGCACTTCAAGGAAATTTTTTGGACTTTTTCATCGCTTTCTGTGTTTTTTCACTCTCTAAACGTAGATAACTCAACTACTGGCTACGTTCTTTGACAAGGATCGGCTTCAGCTTTGACGTTTCCTCAAGAGAGTTGGTATCTTCGCAGAAGCGTCTCCATGGTGATCATTTGGCCGACATTACGCTCTTCTTTAGAGCTATTTGAGTCCCTGAGCCGGCTGAATCAGATTTTAGAGCTCGGTTGAGGAGCACGCTTGTTCTCCTCTGTTTCGTAAAATCTGAGTTCCACCCCAGTGTTTTATCCTTCTTTGGTATCATGAGCTCTTTTTAAAAGCCACTCTCATGCTAGTTGTGATGATCTGAGTTGTTTTCTTGCAGCAATGGATCTGATGTATCTCCCAGGGATCGTAACTGGAGCGTTCAGTTTTGTTTTGTACGTCACCCAATCTGTCTTGTTATGCCGATATCTTTTGATGCTCTCCATTCTCCAATAAGAGCCTCAATGCCAGGGAATACAACGGTGTTCTTTATGACCTCTCGCCTGACCATGTTGAAGGAAGTGCGTTCATGAGCCTAATCGGGATCTGAAACACGGTTCTTATCAGGTACTCCAGTAGTCTCGATCCTCTCGTGTTGATGTTGGAACTTCCCTAGCATAGATGGTGGGTGTTAATATCACATCCTGCTATTATTCTTGCGCCTTTACTTTTGGCATATTGGCTAGCTCTGATGAATGTTCCACAGGGCACTTCGTCATGAGGGAAATAAGGAGAGCACCATAGAATCTCCTTATCTCCCTGTTCGCTTGTTATGGTCAGTTTGATCGTTGTGATGTCGCCACCACATAGGGCGTTAACCCGGATAGCTTGGAAGTCTTTTGAAACCACTATGCAGAAGCGGGGTGGATCACTAGCACTGACATTCAAGAAGTCAGCATGTCGGAAGTTTAAGCTCCTAATTTCTCAATCAAAAACTCATGGTTCTTGTATGAGGTGTATACATGTCTTCTAGCTATTGATCCAACGACTGATAAGCGTAGTCGACGGTTTGCAATCTGAGAAATATGGTACCTCAACTACAATTCAGATAGGCTGCACGTCCCCTTTGATAATTTTAGGGGCCGACACTTTTAATGTGACCGTCACAAGTCCGTAGTATAGCCAGCAGCCCGTTTGTTCCCGAAACTTCTTAACTGGTTGAGGGACGCTGATAGTAAAGAAAGTTCCCGGCCTATCGGCTCTTCCTCCTGCTTTGCTGCCTAAGAGCATCCAGGTCGAAGTGTCGAGGTTATTCCGGACTCCAGGTTGTTCCAGGACCTCAATACAATTAAGCTCCTCTTATGAATGCTAGAGAAAGCAGTTTTTAAACGATTGCTCAGAAATCCTCTTCAGGTTCAGTCGTGCATCCTCCCACACATCATTGAAGAAGGAGCAGTACTATCTGAGCCCCTCATTCATACTTTTGTCGGCAAAGTTTATCCATCACATTTTACAGTATTTGAAGACTCAAAGTATAGTATAATCCTTTGCGAAGATGCAGTCCATACAGCTAGGAGGAGCGCTTTTCTGTATTGTAACCAGAAATATTGGTATCGTCATGCAAGACCCATCAATCGGCTTCGGTAGCCTTGGCTGCTAATGAGCACTGGGTCGTTGCTGGCCCAGCCCTCTTTATAGCCTTTGAGTCGAAGAGTTTTGATCGTCAGAAAACCACTGCCGCTTTAGTTTCCCCTTAGCCCTAGATGCCCCTACGATCCTTTTCCTTCAACACTGGCACAGCTCAGGGGTTGTGTTTACCCGGAAATGGTTTGCCAGAAGGCGGTTTGCCCGTAGGCGATTTGGAGAGACAATACTAGTTGAAACTGGGGGTGACCTGATACTCAGAGTTCACCGTTCGCAGTCAATCTTAACTCTTGTGACCATTCAGTCTTCGGCACGGTAGTCACACCTAAGTTTAGTGTTTTGACTATTGCTTAGCTTCAGTTGTCACCTCTGGTTTCCCGGAGGACGCTCCATACTGAACTCCTTCATCACGACACGGTGGGTAATCGTCGAGGGAGCCATACTAAGGATTTTATTCAAGGGTTTTATTAACGCTCATCTTGCGTTCCGTTAAAATTGAAGGTTACCTTAAAGCCAAGGAGCTTCTTTTATGTGGATCCATATTCTGGGTGCAGCTACTGCCTCCTATGGACTATCTTGCACGGTAGGTTCTATAATAACTTAGGTCGACCAGTAACTCTTCTGGCTCATCCATTCTTCGCCACTTTAATTACAACTTATTTGTTTTCTCACTGACAAAACTTATCTATGGCGGGGCCAACTTCACAACATTCTTTCTTCTCTGACCTTTTGTACTGACTTCGTGTTTTAGGACTGCTTCTGTCAGCCATTCTAGCCCACGAGCCAGTGATGTAAAAACACCCGCCCATGCACAATCTTCAAGAGAGCAAATATTAATGCATTTATTGGTAAACAAAACGAAGGGGGCTCATTTCTCAGAATTGACAAGAATTTAAAAAGCGATCATGTATCCCTGTTGGAGAGGGGAGTTTAGAACCTGCTTTTTTGTAAAACACAAACAGGTAGATGAGTAGAATGATGGACGACGAATCGATTTTGAAAACGCTATCTCATATTTGACGATGTAGTTTACCGGGAGCGGCTCCAGCTCAATTTCCTGACACCAATTTAATTGTATAATTTCCTTTCAAACATCACCAACCATTTCCTGCAATTTCAAAGAGCCCTTCCTGTTTACAGCCAGATCAAACAAATCCTAAATGTGCAATTACAGATTTCCCTTAAATTTCTTCATCCAAATGAATTTAATTTTAACACCTTTCCAGCTTGTTCCCTTCATTAAGACACACCGGCACAATCCACATCCTCCCCCCTTGCTCCCCGGGGCTTCCTACAACCACTCGGTCTTTCAAACATCACACAAGCCACCAAAGCTGCAATCGGTATTCTATTACTAATTGCAGGATGCACTTTTTGAAAAAGGATGTAATTATTTTTCTGGTATTTTGACTTGATGAAAATTTGTAAGTCGAAAGAAAAGCAAAGTGAGTGGAAAACATTTGAAAAGTTTGTGAGTCTCGTGGAAATTACACTTCATTACCGCTTGCTTTTCAGAGAAAGCGGATGAAAAAATTGAGGGTAGTAGAGAGCACGCTGAGATAACGTGCTAATTTGAATGGTGGTCGGGAAAGTGGGGACGGGAAATGTCGGCACAAGTGTTTCAGTTTTTCGGGTAGGCGTTTTTAGACAAGTGTAAAATGGAATACAGGCAAGCATAAATTAGAGGAAATTTATTTCCATTCAACGTAAGTGACTCGTTTAGGTTATAATTGGAAAATCCGAGGTTTAAAAATAAAATGGGATTGAAAATTGTGGAAGATTAACTGGCGCTTTTGGATGAATTTTCAAGGAAAAGAAAATGATGCTATCCTTAATCCAATGATCGTGACTCTGCCTTCCAGTTTCCATAATATGAGAAGTGATGGTCGCTCTGACGGGCACAGTGGAAGTTACATTTAACTAATTCTGAAAGTAAAGAAAGCTAGTAGGGCTGCGGAATTCTGAGGAGAGGGGATAAAGGTCGCGTCCCAACTTAAACAACTATTTATCTCCAGGCGAGCGTACTGGAGCAAATTTGGTTTACTTTCTCCTCTGTCGTGTGGCAGACTGTCAAAAGACAGCAACACCGACCGATCAGCAACCCTTCTCGGAACCGGCTACCCGAAGGGTACCCCATTTTCTACTGCATGCATCTCATAAGTGTACCGGCGGTGGGGTCCTAATTGTAATAAAAAATACACTCCTCGCCGAACTCGTCTACTCCTACTCTGGCTTTCCTTTTGACAGTGTTGCTCTTTATGTCTCCCCGCCCAACTCCCCCCTATTCATTGCTTCTTGTATATATGCCCCCTGTGCTTGCCCTTCTCATATGTATGAAGAATACTTTTTGACAGTTTGGTTGAACTCTTTACTTTCAGATTCCTTTCCCTCTCTTTCTACTTTTGCGGAAATTTTAGCCACCCCATGCTCCACTGGCCTAATCATCCTGGCCTTCCAATTCCTTCCAACAACGTCTCCCATTCTTTTCTTCTACTTTCTTCCTTTATGAATACTTGCTCCGCACTGAATTTTAATAGCACCAAAAACTACTTTGGGCCACACCCTCTATCTCTTTCTTTCCAACCTCCCTTTATTTCCTTGCACATTCCCGTATGTCAAAACTGACGCTCACCACCCCCCACTTGAATTTGAAGCGGAGCTCCCTCGTTCAAACTCCAAAACTGTGTATAAATCTACTTGTTCAACTTCCACAAAGCCCACTTTGACGGTCTCAACTCAGCTTTAGCGTCTATCAAGTGGATTTACATATTAAGCAACTCAACGTGTGATCAAACTCTTAGCACCTTTTACAATATCCTATCCGATCGTCTCTCCTGTTACGTCCCGCCAACCCCTGCTTATCTGCGTTCGTACCCAACTTGATTCACAACGGAGATCCTTAATAACACTCGTTTAAAGCATCCACTGTGGAAAAAGTTTCGGGATTCTAAGAATGACGCTGACCTTGCTCACCTTAAGGCTATGCGCTCCATGTTAAGTCGATATCTAAAAAGGCGTATAAAAGGTACTTGTTGAGCGTCGAAGCCGCCGTTGCCTGCGGTAATTTGAAACCCTTTTGGTCTCACAATCCCTATTCTCGTAATGTTATCTTCTATCAGTTTTGCTGATTCCACTGCCAACTCCCCACAACAATCCTGCGACATTCTCTGCTCCTACTTCTCTTCCATGTTTTCCCTCTCGACTACTCCACCCTCTACGCCTTTTCTATACGCAGGATGCTCCGAATCTCTGACCATCCCTCTACTTACGTCTTCCTTGATTGAGTTCCTCATTGGTAATCTTGACCCCAATGTCGGACCTGGCTCCGTTGAGTTTCCTAGCATCTTACTTTTTAACTGCTGAAAACACATTTCTTCTCCTCTGTGTATAATCTACAACAAAAGTCTAGAAGGATACTTCCCCATTTCTGGAAAAGGGACCTTATCATTCCTATGCTCAAAAGCAGAGAGCCTTATCTTGCTGTGAGCTACCGCTCCATCTCTCTACTCTCATTTTACTCCAAAATCCTCGGGAGATACCTCAAAGGCTGGCTAACCATGTACTTTGGTCACCTCTTTGCTAAAAAAGAGCATGGTTTCGTGAAACATACATCTACGGCTTCAAACCTTGTGGTCTTTTTTGATGTTGCTAAATGCTTTAATTTACGACAGGAGGTACATGCTATTTCTATTGATTTCTCCAAAGCCTTTGATACGGTTAACCATAATATCCCCCCCCCCAAACTTTCTCTAGTCAACTTTCCTCCCTCAATCATCTCTTGGCTTTCCTCCTTCCCCTCATGCCGTTCTTGCAGAGCTTCTTTTCATGGTTACACAATTCGATTCATCTCTCTTTCCTCTGGAGTTCTCCAAGGTTCTATACTTGGCCCCCTACTCTTCCTGTTTTTTATCAATAACCTCGCCTCTACTATCAGACGCAGACGACCTTAAATTATTTTATTATTTCGTCTCCCTTGTCAGAAACATCCTTGAATATTACCGTGTAGTCTCGTCCTCCTTCCGCATCTGTGACTGTCGCGCTCTTGAAATTGAAGAACGTAAATTCACCGAGCCCCTTTTTTTCAAAAAGAACCTTCCATGGGCTGACTCTGTCACGGCTTCGCACCCTCAATTTCCTTTCCTTGCAGCAACACCGCATCCTCCTTGATATGTGTACCCTTCTCAAACTCTTTAATTGCCTGATGGACTGTTCTGCCAATTTTCCGCACCGCCTCTCATAATAAACCTAGTGTGGACCTTTTTGAAGTTCCCTTCGGCTACAGTTTGGCTCGTTTGACTCTGTCTCCTTCCCTAGCTTTAGCGAAAGGTAAGCCATTGACTTGCTCCTCCTTCTGAGGACGATATGTAACAAGGAATTGGTTTTCTGTATATTGTCCTACTTAAGTAAATAAATAAATTTAGTAAGAAGTAGGTCAATTAATTTAGTGAAGATCGTTTCCAATACTGAGTTCAGACATCTAAGTTTAGACGGCTGCGAAAAAGAAGCATTTCATCTCCCTTTTTGAAATTAATCTCAATAGAGTTCTGGTCCTTCAGGTAGAAGGTTAAGCGGCTTGTCAAAGATTACTCCTAAAACTCCTGTTTTGAAATCAGATGATGTGTTTTAGGTGGAAAAGTCCGGAAAAACTCAATGAATTCGATGACAAAAACAGAAGAAGCCACTTCAATAAGTATTAGAATGCCACAACGATATCGTGGCCATCTAAGAAACTGAAGTGCTTGGCTGTGGTATCAAGGATTACCGACTATATTCTCATTAGCGGAAAATGAGCATGGCTTCTACCATTCACTATCTCGATTGTGTTGAAAGCGTCCTTTTGCTCCCCACCAGCCACTGCTGCCCTTGGATCTCGGATCTTGCCTGGTCATTGCCAAGTTTTCAGTATCGCCAATACATCTGCTTCGAATGCCCTTATGAACCCCAGAACTCGGATACACTGTGTTTATCCTAGAAAACTCCCGTACCAACTCTGTAGACCATATTTTTTTCTCTTCAGCCTTTGTCCCGGTCACAAGCTCAGTCATAACCTTGCAACACCTTACCTGGTCGGTAAGCCCACAACAGAATTCCTCTTGAAGTTCGGCTAGCGTAATGCGTTGCGAATGCTCAATGTCCAAGAGGTACTTCGTTTAGGTAAAGTTAGAGTTTCGCTGACCAACATCTAAACTTACACAGTATGACAGAACTGCACGCTGCCGCTTACTTCTGCCCAGCAGAAGGATTGCAGGCCCTCAGCAGCACCTACACCAGTGGCTCTTTGCTTCCTATTGGGCTAGAGTCAGAGAACCCTCCTCAGCCGAATTAAAGGCGAAGAAGGCTATATAAGCGTAGGCCTTCTTAACTCTCACTTTTACGTTCTGTATCCAATTTACCTTAGGATGTAGAACTATACCCAAATAACTGGAAGAAAAAGGAAACTTTTGTCCATTTAGCCGTGGAAGGTGAAATTATACTACTCTGGATTTGGAGGTAAACAATTTGAATTCCATTTTGGTTGGATTTATGCAGAGTCCGCATCTTGCAGCCCCACCCCTTCTCCAACGCTCCCTCCATGATTTCACTAATAACCTCTGACACCAATATCATCAAAACGTCGACATACGGCACCGCTTCCGTTCCACTCCTGACCAATATCCGCAGAAGAATTCCATCCATCAATACCAACCGGAGCACTGAATAGCTGGTGTCAGGTTGGAGCCTCCCTCTACTCACAGTTCTGGTCAAGTCGCTTCCTCTCAGATTAGACTGTATTGTTCCTGCTGGATACTGTTCAGTGCGCAAGATATACCTCGAACCTTATTCCGGTTAGAGCCTCGTTAATAACCGAGATACGTTGTCGAATGTTCCCTTGATATCCAGAAACATAGCTAGGATATGTTGTTGGTAGTGTAATTACCTTATTAAGAATTAAGTATATTACTGGAACGCGCCCTAAAGTCTTGCCGCCTTCTGGCCATAATAATAATAATAATCGTTGGCGCAACAATCCATGTTGGATCAGGGCCTTGAAGTGTGTTAGAGCACTTCATTCAAGACCGTAACGGTACACTAGGAGGCATTGTGGTCAGCATTGCGCTCGCCCGAGATTATTACCCTGATTTGACTCAGGTACTCATTCACAGCTGAGTCGACTGGTGTCCGACGTCAAATCACGATACAAATTCCACTGCCACCAGTGAGATTTGAACCGCGACCTTCCGTACGACAGCCTCGCGCTCTAACCACTCACCTATTCGGACACTTCTCTGGCCATACCTGCGCGCTTTTGGTATAAAAATCAAGTACACGACGCTCAAGAAGGAGTAAAAGGGAGACCATTCCAAAATCATCCTGAAGTCCAGGATGCGATCTAGGGTCTTCAACATGGAAGAGGGGATACTGTTTGGCTGGAAATCATTTGCGAACTTATGGTCGCTTTTCGGTATGAAAATCACGAGCGTTTTTAACCTTCAAGGAAGGTTTTAGCTCACAGTCCCCTTCCCCTCTTCTCCGAAGTACGTATGCATTAGCAGTTCCAGGGTCCCACCACCACACGACCATCAGCAGAGGATTCCATCCCGGGGTCTCTGATACGACACTATCAGCTCTGAAACTTCCGCTGTCGGCAAGTGAGATGACTTCAAGAACTTCCCAATCATCATAGTTTTCCGAACTGGAAAAATTGAAGGCTGGTATACTGACCTTGTTTCACAACGATAGGTTTATGTTAATAGTAAGATGGAAATGAGACTCACCTCTTGGTTTTCGAACTGACATGAACCATGTAACTTGCATTGGCACAGCAATCTACCAACTGCGTGGTCCTTCTTGCTGCGATAATGTGCTTCAGTTGTTGTTGTTCTTCTGGTGGAGTGCGTCAGCCATGCAGGTCGAGAGGATACTCACGTTCTCGACTCCCACTTGCTCTAGTTTGATCACGGTTAAGACGGTGAAGCTCAGACGCGGGTATAGAAAGAAGAGTTGGGTTTTCTGGTAAGGAATCAGGGCTTAGGTCTATCCCAATCCATCCGCCTGTGCTGCGAAATAAATAGTAATATTTACTTTGGAACCCTTTGATGATTGGGCCTCCCCCGATCTAGAGTTCTTCGACAAATGCAACGTCGATATCTTTCTCTCGAAGGAATACCAACAGATTGGCAGAGGCACAACTCGAGTTTTGAAGATTTATTTGCACTACTTTTGCATGCTTGCATAGGGGTATCACCAGTCAATCCTCTTAACCTCAAAAAGCTCATTAGTGGAGTCCAAGGGGTCCAGGTTGTCATCCAATTTCACAGGGGTGAACAATTTCCCCTTTGCATTCCTGACTCTGATCTACACTTTGTAGTTCGTCTTCTCATTGCTCTCAGGTAAGGAGAGGAAAATGGGATGGGGAAGGTGTTTCCATTAAAAAGCAAATAGAATCCATAAGTGGAAAGGTAGTTTCTTTCACTCGATATTACTTAGCTCTAGGTTTCGCGTCTTCAATCAAAATTAGAAAATATTTGGAAAAATTTTATAAGGAAATAACTAACAGCTGTCTGGTTCCTTGACCTTAACCCATTGCCTCACTTGAGACAAGGTCTCCCGCATCCTTTCGATTTTATGCAAAAACAAATTGTTGTTCCACCGCTCATAGATTTCATTGTTTCATAGGCCGCAGAATTTTTCATGCCCTTATAGGGGGGCCGAAGATTCTTCGGAGGATTCTCCTCTCTTACGGGGATGAAAAATCGCAATTTTTCTTGATGAGAACACAGGCTTCCGAGGAATACTTGAGGACTGGCAAGGTCATTGTCTTGTACAGAAAGACCTTTGTGGGAGGGATGTTGGGTATGTTGGGACGTTACAAGCAGAACAGTTTTTAAGGTTTTCTTGAACACAAAACCGTATTAAAATCGATTCACTGTCTGTCAGTCTATTTGTCCGTCTATTTGTCTGTCACACGCACCTTTCTCAGAAACTACTGAAGGTGGGGGAAAATGAAAAACCTCAAAGACGATTGAAGGTGAAAGAAGGTGGTGAATATACCCACACATTTGGTGAATTACATTGCTACACGTTGAACTTAAGTAGATGGAGGGGGGGGGGGGGGGTCCCACAGACGTACAAAATTGGTGCAACATTTTTTCACAGAATATAGCCATGTAGGGTGTCAAATGAAAGGTCTCAATTAGTATTTTCAAAGCAAGCGAAGCGTTTCTTCTTTCTTGCTTGGTAGTAGCAGCATTTGTCCGTCATCTTCAGTTGTGGGGACTTCCAACTCGCTGGTGTTATGTCTTTGTATTTTCAGGATAGGCCTCGACGTGCATATGTCCTCTGCTTCTGGCTTGTTGGTAAAACTTCCGTGCCTGGTGCGATTGCTCTGTGAAATCCTCGAGTTTACAGACCTTTTGCTTCTTGAGGGCTTCCATTTTTGGTCTGTGAAGTGAATTCTGATATAGGCGAAGTTCGTGATAAATCTGAGCGCCAAAGAGTTCTCTACGATTGCTGTCTTGCTCGGTATGGAGTAGTATTCCTTGGTAGTTTACTTACATTATGAAACCAGTCGCTCCTGCTTTTTTGTCAGCTAAACGCTGTATGGCTCAAAAGTGTAAATATCCTTCCTCTTTGGGAGAACTAAACATAAAACCTTTTATATCATTGTGGATATGAAAGTTTCTTACCAAAACAAAAATGGAATTCAAATGCAATTTCAAATTATCAGAAAAACAATTTTTAAGCAAATGAAATGATTCGATAAAATTCAATGACAAAAATCACTTGTGTAATCAATTATCCAACAATTGGTGGATAACTCGAAACTACTCGTGGATTGCAATTAAAATCTGTCGGGGAAAAAATGAAAATATCCTTACTCGGTGTTGTGGAAGTCAGTCATTTGGAAAGTTCAGTCCTCGAGCCGTTTTATTTGTTTATATTTGTTTTACATTCATTTACCTGTAATGAACGTGTACATTCTACTTAACAGAATGAGGGCGGATAAATCAGGAGGCACTCAATTCATTCAGTCATAATACACAAACACAAAGCGATAATTTTCAGCAACAACTTTTCCCGGCAAACAGTCCTCCAAAATGGAAATTTACATGAAAGTGGAAACTAACTTTCTCTTCAGGATCTGAATAACTGCACTCAATTAAGGCACATACACACCCGAGCATACGCTTTCTCCCTGTTTTTGCAGCCCAGCAGATTTGGCTCGTGCAGAACATGTAGGGCAGGGGCAGCTGTATCCAAGGATGTACGAGTACAGAGACTCCAGGGTGGGTTGAAAAAGGGCGGTTCGAATCGACTCAGCCATTTATTTAATCAGCAAAGGGCCTTTGCCCGAACATTCGACGTTTCTATCAAATATACGTGCACCGTGAGGCGGAAAGCGGCTTCCATACATCCACACGGCTCGTTTCAACCAGTCAATCCTCGCCATTACTTTTGTTGCTGATGCAACTAATCCGATTCCCGGTGTAAGCACTGGTTGGTCGCACACACTAAAAACCTTTTCAGGAAGAAAACTCCGTCAATCTCATTGCAATAGAGAGGATTTTCCCGAAATCGGGGCTGGACTGAAAGGAAACGAAAGTTTTGTATATTCTCTACGGAACTCCAACAATGGAAAGGAAATGTTTGGTGCGCTCACTTTTGTTTGAAGAGAGGTTGAACCTTTCTTTAGTTAACGTCGTGCTCAGATTTCAGTATAGGTTGGTGAATGGCAAAAATTTTTGGAAAAAAGGGCCTTTGAGGTTAATGCGGTGCTTTGGATATTTTTGCAGAGCACTTGATGATTGAGTTTAAAAAAGTTTGAATGGAGCGAATTGGAACGATTTGTTTAGGAAAAAAATTATAAAAACTTTTTGAATGCGAATATTTGGAAGCTACTGTGCAGACATACTCGTTGAGTATATTCGTAAAAATGAGTTTTGAACAAACGTTTGTGTTTGTATTGAACGCTAAAAACAGCTTTTCAAGTCACCCACGTTGGGCGCCGAAAATATATTTTACTATTATTTTCGGTAATTTCCTTTATAAAATAAAAAACAACTGAATCTTTGATTTACGCAGGAATGAGATACTTGTCACACAGCTGGAAAATATTTCAGTCCGAATAGAAAAGCTATTTTTGAATTAAAGTGACCTTTTCTATGGCGGCTTTTAGACCTTCCAACTGAATAGAAAAGAACAAAGAATTATCATCTTTCAAATCTAAACCAGTCGTCTGGATAAGGTTAATAGTTTTTGAACAGATATCGCCGATTGAAGCCGAGATTTTGTATAAATACACTACTGTGACTTTTTTCAGATTTTTCAAGTAGGTAGGTTCTTAGGACGAGCTCTGTTTCACTTTTTGGGGTCCACATTTTGATCCCTATCTTCCCTACCTTTCACACAATATCAGAAATGAGTTCATTTTCGAAAAGTACTAATCGAGCCCTTTCATTCGATATCCCACATGTCTATATTCGGGGATAAAAAAACTGTATACCTCCCCACTCTTTCGCATGTATGGGGAGCCCCTCTTCAAACTCAACACGAAATGGTGTCACCGCAGTGCCTCGGTGGTGGACAGCGTTTTAGAATGGAAAAAAAGGCGTTCAAGCGAAGTACCACTCCACATACTCTACTCTGCAGCACACCAGCAACAAAATCGGAGAAAGATGAGTTGAAAGCAGATCGCTGGATGACAAAAACGGCAACAACACCAACCGCACATATTCAAGAGGAGCAACAACAGGAGGTACTCCAGGACAAGGAAAAGGACCCATTCAAGAGAAGTTCGTCAACTTTGAGATCTCCGCCAATACCAAACATCATAAAAGATAAAACGGAGGGAAGGTCAGTGAATGGTAGATATGAACGACTATTAAAAATTAGTAACTCGATTAGGACCCATGGGGGACAGAACCCTGATCCAGAGGAATTATTCTTCACACAGCTTAGTGTAAAAACAGTTGAGCTCTCCGAGTTCATCAAGGACAAGCACAACGTGCATCAAGCTATAAAAAATATGGTGAGAGCAATTAGAGTGCTCTACAAAAAATCGCAGCAGGCGGAACGAAATTCCAAGGACAACCCGAAATTTACTGCCCCAAAAGTGTCACAGCGACCAAATGACACCTAATCGTATTGGAATAAACGAGCCAGCAAACAAGAGAGTGCGGGAAAAAGATGTAAATCCTCTGGGAAATCAGCAGGCGCCTACGAGCAAAAAAAACCATGCAATATTGTTCCGAAAAATGAAACTAAAAGCACCGAAGAGAGAAAGCAGGTCTCCCAAGTGCAAGCTCCGGTAATCGGATCGACAAAATCCAACGGGAATGTAACGGGTGGGTGGACCAAGGTAGTTAATAAAAAGGCGGAGGAAAAGACAAAAGTGCGTATTCGCCCAGAAGCAACTGTGATCTCCAGCAAGGGAAATTTGCCCTAGGTCAAAGCTGACCGCGCCCTAAAAGATCTAGGCAGAAATGTCATCAAGATTCGAAGGACCCAGAAGGGTGACCTCATGTTTGAACTGAAATAATCCACCTTGGGAAAAACTGATGACTTTCGAACTCAAGTTAAGAACTTACTTGGGGAGAATGTCACAGTACGGACCCAAAAACACGGGCTCTACCCACAGTGCAAGGATTTCGATGAAGCGACATCCAAAGGAGAAATTTGCACTGCCTTGATGGAACAGTTCACGTTGGAGGGATTGCCGAGAAGTCCATTATGAGTTTGTGGAAAGCATATGGCAATACTCAAACGGCCACATTGCGATTACCAGTGGACACACCGCGAAAGTTGTTGGCGGCCCAGAAAGTTCGAATTGGATGGGTTCTCTACCATCTGAGAGAGCAGATTTCTTGAATAAGGTGCTTCAAATGCCTCGCGTTTGGTCATTCAGTGAAGGCATGCATCAGCGGCATTGATCGGTCCGATCGATGCAGAAGGTGTGGGAAGAAAGGCCATATTGCAAAGATGGACACCCCAAATGCTTATTGTGCGAAGGAAATGAGGGACGGGATTACCAGAATATTGTCGAAAGTGCCAAATGCCCGGAATTTAGGAAGACGCTGAATTCAATAAAAAAATTAGGTTTATTCAAATAAACCTCAATCATTGTAGGGTCGCTTAGAATTTACTCAAGCCGACCACATACGAATCCAAGGTGGAAATTGCCATCATTAACGAACCCTATAGAAACCTTCACGGTGACATATGGGTTACAGATTCGACTGGTGGAGCGGCGATATGCACATTCGTCAGGCATGGAGGCATGGGCTCAGATAGCCAGCGGCTTTGTGTGAGCGAAAATAAACGGGGTATTTGTGTACGGCTGTTACGCCCCACCAAGTCTAACACTGGCCGAATTCGAGGAAATGCTTGACAGTCTTGTTATCGACGCAACGGGTCGTAGTCCAATGATGATTGCTGTGACTTCAATGCTTGGGCCCGTGAATGGGGTAATAGAGAGGCAAATGCAAAGAGCCGCAGTCTATTAGACGCTTTTGCACATTTGGATATAGTTCTGGCTAACGAAGATTATGAAAACACCTTTCAGAAAGAGGTGTTGCTAGACAAACCTAATAAAGCGCCCGCCTCTACGGAAAGGGCGCCCCATTTGGCCCAGGGCATCGCCAAAACGTGTAATGCGTCCATGCTCATTCCCAGTAGAAGACCAAACTATTGGTAGAATATTGAACTGGCCAGCCTTCGATCTTCCGGTCACCGAGCCAGAATAGCCACTTAGAGGGCAGTAGACAGAATTGGCCAAGGGCAAAAAGAGCGCGCTTATAAGGAAGCCCGCAAAAGCCTCAAGCTCGCCATCCAACGGGGCATTTATTCAGATAAATCTCCAAGAGCTTGATGTGGACGTGAGGATTATTAGTATACCATAAAGGGGAAAAGATAACAGTGTATGGGCCACCGACAAAAGTGGAAGTGCGTATTTTGGACGACGGTAATGGGTTAGCAAGAGCTTACGAAAACGCGACAGGGAGTCAACAATTCTCACCACAGGAGTAAGCTGGCAGAGCTTTAACCGGCCCCACGATGTAATGTCTCTAGATATAATAGTTCCGCGGGGTATAGCTGGTGAGGAGATGTGATTTTAGTGGGTTAAGTGACTTTCAATGCTTTCCACCTCTATAACAAAAGAAAACAAACAGTCAGACAGATGGACAAAAGATAAGTAGTCAGACACCGAATCGAATCCAATAAGATTCGGCTCATCTACTTTTTCTTAATGGCAGTGCTACAGATGCTTTTAGCGCTTGGCTTTCTTCAACACTTGCGTCCAACTACCTCGAATGCGTTTACACAAAGAGTATTGGACTCCGCAACGGTACCCAGTCGGACTGCCCATTAAATTCCCCTTATCGTTGGAGAACTACCATAGAACCGTTTGCTACATTGCTTCGGAATAGCCCCTGATTCTGCAGCCCGTTAGGGAGAATTCAAATCAGGGAGTTCCTTTCACTGACGGGAGGGGAGAAGAGTAAGGGAATTGTAAGTTTAAGGAACTCCTTGCCATCGCGCTCTCTACCGCTCGGGCTCAATCTCGTTTGCAACGAGAAGAACGTGAAGGTAATGCATGACTCGGCTCCGCCTGTCAGCATTCCTCAGCGTCTCCTGATCCCCTGTGTTTAAATAGAATTGCAAACGAATACCTGATGGGCGTCGTCTACATTACAAGACACAATCAGGAGATCGTGCCTTTCCAATCTTGTGCAGGTAAGATTGAAAACCTCCATACCTACTTAAGAACTGGGTAAGCAAATAATCAGTCTCACCGTACTTCCGTTTCAGCCATGCCCAATTTTGCGAAAGAAGTTGCCATTCATTTCGTGTAGGTGGCCGTTCTTCACGAGCAACTATCTTCTTGGCTCTTCTCCCTTGTCCTTGCCTCCGGTTGCCATCACGGCCAATTCGATGGCAGACAGAGCGGTATGCAGACGCCACCTGAAAAACTTCCGGTCCCTGTACTTCCAATAGGCGCCCATGCCTTTCCGCCGTAAGGCAGAACAGACAGCGTTCTACTTATCAGAAGACGCCGCTTCCTAGACGTATGACCTGCAATGTCTGCCATTAGCCGACTTAAGACCGAGACTCCAGCCGCAGCCCTGTATGCTGCTGCTTTGATTTACTTAACCGTTAGTTTTGAATCGATTATCGAATCGCCCATCGATATGGAAAGCATTGTCGGGATTCTGTTTTTAGTCAGGATATCTGTTTCGAATTGATCACTTGAACCATGGACAACCATCCATCCGCGTGACTTTCACATCAAGATACCAAGTCAGCTTTGTGCCTGTTCAACAGTGTGTCAGGCAACAACTTCCTCAACATCGGCTACATAGCCAACCGGGCGCTACTCTTCTGGAATGCCGAGTACAAGCAGACTATCGTAGGAAGTGTTCCATAGGCCAGGCTCTAGGATGGATCCCTGTGCTACCCCGAGGTCACCTCCATACCATTTTAACCCTCTAGCATCTCATCTAGCAGAGAGTAGATAATCGCTCAACATTCGTAAGACATAGCTCGGCACGTGGAAAGTATTGTCTGGTATGCCTGGAATGTCTTTCTATTTTACGAAATTAAAGGCACTTCTGATATCATGCGCTACGAAGAGCACCACTCGTCGAACCTGACAGCTGTGTGCCTTGGCTTGATGAATCGCATCCATGACTTCTGTGATAGCATCCACTGAGGATTACCGAACTGGAACAGATAAATCTCCAGCAGAACGTATTGCTTAATCGAGTCTATGCTTTTGAGCTTTTCGAGCACTTTCACGGCAGTGTTAAGCATACAAAGTGGTCGGTATGAAGATGGCACGTCAGGGTCGCCTTTTCCTTTACTGATCATCGCAAATCTTGCCACATTCTATCGAGAGGGCCAAATGCCAAATGTGCTTTCTACGCTGGTGTCATCAACCCGTATGAGATGCGCAGGGATTAGTGCCCCTACAATGAGGCCCATCTGGTGGAACAGGGTTTCCATACAGCTTCAGTTTTTCAGATAACCAATGTGTAACGCTGTGGTGTTTCCTACTCTACCATTTTGGTACATGCCTCCTCCCGGCCGTCTAAATGTTGGATACTTGGCGGAGTTCGTGACAGCTGGATCTCTACGCCGTCACCAACACATAGAAAGCTTGTCACCTCCCGACCCACTCCTGGGCATGTAAGCTCCACATGAAATCGTTATCAGATTCAAAACCGAATTTACGACAGTATCAGATGCATCGACACCACCTACAGAGTGCCCTTAAGCACGACCTTACCTGGTATCTCCCAAAAATGTAAAAAGCGTATAGCAGCGAGATGCATCTGTATTTTTGGTATACCAGTTTATTATCCTTTTTATGGGTAGTACCAACCATCCACTTGTCCTTTTCTTCGTTCCACATTTCCCGAATCAGCGTGTAAACGTTCTTTCCAACTACTACGATTCCAGGGGTCTCACCTCAAAAAGAAAGATATGGATAGGCTTTGGATGAGACGGTTCTTTGCACTGGAGCGATCCGTGTCATTAGGGATAAAAACTGACGATCCCTCCCCCAGTTTTCAACGCAGTCCATTTTTGGTGTGAACTGGCAGAACTTCTCGGAGCATCTGTTGTCAACTCTCCTCACTCATGGCGGCATTATACTGAGTCTAGATCCTTGAATCTGCCGTTTATACAACAAAAGCTCGCATCCAAATGTCATCTCTGTCAGACCCAATTGCTGCAATGAGTAGGTGTCACCAATCACTTGAAGAAAAAGACATGATAGTGAGGGCTGGACAATTTTTAACCGGGGCCCAGTTTTTCTGAATCATTTTCACCCAAGGACCGGATTTCCTCTCTGCGGTCCACTGTCAATGTTATAAATTGATGCATTCTCTTAACTTAGCTAACTCAAACGGTCTCAACAAATTTGCATCCAAAATCTAAAAACCTCGAAAATATTTAAAAATTTCTTCATATTCTAAAAATTATTTTGATAGCGCCAAAGACAAAACCATTGCCAGAAAACAGCAACATTAGTTTACAAAACTGTAGCATAATTTTTACCAACATTAAGGGGGCCTGCCGTTCTTCTTGGCAGAGATTATAATTTGCCGTGGTCCCAAAGACGTCATTGTAATATACTTCTCCTCAGGGTTCATTTCACCTTAAGTATAGATACATGTGTCATAGATACACTTAGCCAGTGAAAAGATATTCTTCTTTATTACCTTCAACCTTTTCATAGAATTTGTCCCTTAAATCACGCCGAGTAACGAAGCGATTTTTGAATATCCCTCGCCGGGCACTTGGGGGACTTGCAGCGATTGCCGAAACCTCAGTTTCAAAATTCTTTAAGCGCGCTCCTGGATCAACTCTGCTGGGAGTTTTCTCTCCAGGTTCACAGTCTCCAACTGTTGTGTTCACCCTTTTTTGCAATGCTGAAAATTTTAGACCATTTCGTATGAAATATTTTCCAAAAGAAAAAGAAAACTCACCTAGTTTCGACGATTTAATGTCATCATTAGACACCCTCCTTAATCCGTGGATATCTGTCACCCTCTTTTGAATTTTCTGGAAACTGTCATCTTTGGTTGGTGGTTTTGTCTTACCATTAATTTTGGGCCTTTTATGTGAAGAATCTTCAAACTCTTCTTCGATTTCTTGCATGTTCTTCTCTTCTGGAGGTGGCGTAGACATTTTATTTTCTTCATCCTCTGACTGTCCCTCCTCTATTTCCTCGTCGTCCGTTAATCCAGTTTTAGGTGGGTTATCTACATCAGGTTTCATAGCCGCGGAAGATTTTTCTTCTTGAGAAGATCTTTCTTGTTCATCTTCTTCTTCAGGAGTCCTGGTTGAATCATCGGCACATTGATTTCCGTTGTTGGTCATAATGAACCAAATTAATAAGGCGAGAGAAAACATCCCCAGAAGATTTATAGGTTGATCTTTCATGTTTTTCAGATACTCTTCAAAGGATTTATAGTTCAGTGCTACCAAGATGCTTCGAGTATGTGGTTGAACATCAGGGGCCCGACCCCAATGGCATGGGATTATTCCCATATTGGCCAATTGTTCGAAGAAGCCCATAGTGACAAGGACCCTTTTATATCGATATATCTAACAAAATTTACTTCAGATAGAAGTGACTATTTTCCTGGCGATTTGCTGAAATCCTGCTAAGCATTCTGCGTGAAATTCGTACAGTTAAAATTTCCTTCACTTGTACTAATTTTTTTAAAAAAATAAAAGGCGAAAAAAGACAGCAAAAAATTGATGACACGTATTTCGATTGAAGGCCAAGCAATGGAGCCTACCTGGTCGATCCGAATTTAAGGAATATTGTAGCATTTGAAAGTAAGGGGTTATCCCTTATTATAATTTATGAAATTCCAGGAAAACTATAAGGAATGCTACGATTTCAAGTGAATATGGAACGCTTAATGGAAGGTGAGCATTACCAGGAGCCATAAAAGAGGAGAGAAGATCCCTCCCTGTGGGCAGCCCCTATGACACCCTGGCTCAATAGAAGCATCAGTATGCGCATGAAGTACTCTCTCCGTGGATTTGCCTTCCTGGTAGGCGTGTTGACTATACTTACTAGAAATGTATCGCTCTTCCATGTCCAATCCTTTTGGTAGAAAGGACGTCAGACTGACAGGTCGGAAACTTTTCCGTCCGTGTAGGTGGATTTCACTTGTTTGGGAATACATATTACCTTCACATCAAGCCAATTAATTGGAATATAAGCACGCCCTAGGCATATACGATATATATTCCGAATATGTAAAGGGTCAACCATGCATCTCTATCTCTGTCAACCCTGAGATAAGATTTCGGATGCCTCCTGGAAAGTGCACTTCTAGCACATGTTTACCCGCTTCTTCATCGCTTTCCGTATACTCCCGAACAATAAACATAGATAATTCAGCTTCTGGCTACGTTCTTTGACAAGGATTCGCTTCACCGTTGAGGTTACCTCAAGAAGGCAAATCTCTTCCCAAAAGTGTCTCCATGCTGCTCTTCGAAAGCTTCCTTCATGCTAGTTGTGATCATTGGCAGATGTTCCCTAACAGACACCCTAATAGTCTTGATGTTGAAACTTCCTCACACTTCCCCATATGTGGTGCCTTTCCTTTTGGCATTTTGGGAAGCTTTGATTAATGTTCTACTGGGAACTTCTTCTGCGTCATAGGGGAAATATGCGGCGACATCGGCGCACGGTGGACAAGCCGTACAATCTACTATGAATCAAACAACATCAGTAGCTTTGGGTGGGCGAAAATAGTTGGTGTATATGTTTACAGCTGTTACGCTCCACTGACATTATCTGAATTCAAAGAAAGGCTCCAAAGTTAATTGCCGGTGACTTCAACGCTTGGCTGAGGTACTAAAAAAGCAAATGCAAGAGGGCGCAGTCTATTAGAAGCTTTTGTGCAGTTGGATGTAGTCCTGGCTCCTGCACTGGCAGATGGTATGTCTTGGTGCATCAGCAAAGAGTACACCCATGGTGACCACCAGGCAATCGTCTTTGAAAAATGGGGAGAGGCACAGCGCAGAGAAGGCAGAAACCGAGAAAAATGTCAAGTTGGTCTACAAACTCTTTCGATGAGCAGATCTTTATAGAAGTGTGGTAAGACCAACCTAATAAAGCAAGCACCCCTATAGAAAGAACTCTTAATTTGATAGAGTGCGTTGCCAAAGCATGTATCGCTTCCATTTCTATGAGATGCTCATTCCCCACTAGAAGACACAGTTACTGGTGGAATAATGGAACTGCCTAGGCTTCGATCAGCCTCTCACCATAGAGACGACCGCAAAACCCTCAACCTGGCCATTCAGCGAAGTAAGAAGGAATGCTTTAAAGAACTTTGCTTGACGGCGGACGTAAACTCATGGGTCTATAGAATCGTCATTGGATGGTTCAGAAGTCGTTCATCTCTGCAGATCACATGCCCAACCCTTTTATTGAAAATCAACTAAGGAGTATTCATCCAGCAAGACAGGGGCAATGAGAACTTTCAGCGACCTCTGAAAGTGACGGCGGTTCCAGTTTGGGAATTGCCAGGTTCGGTTGATAGCAGAAGTTTAATGAAAGCCATGTTTATATACGCGGCACACCAACAATCACCAAAGAAAAGCTACCGGTGATTTGCGATAGAAGAGGCGACAGTTGAGCCTCGACTCTCGATGCAATGTCGAATTAGGCCCTTAAACTTGCTTTGAAATCCAGACTGGCCATGTTGACTGAGTTTTTGGAGGAGATAATTCCTACAGTATGGAAGCAACAGAAGTTGATACTGTTGCCTAAAGCTGATAAACCTCCACGTGAACCATCCTTTATTGACCTTTTTGCGTTCTAGCTGCTGTGAGGCAAATGCTGCAGCGAGTTTTGTGACCGCCACTATTATTGTCGACAGCTATTTGCAAGGACTGAGGTATATCCAGTATGACACTGATGACGCACTCCAGAAGTACGTAAACTCTGCGGGTGTCCTACAGACATCTGTACTAGGCCCACTGTTGTGGAACATCACGTTTGACGATGTTCTTAACTTTTCGGTTCTCGAAGAAGCTGCGCAAACAGAGAAAAAGGCTCGCGAAGTGATAAGTGCCTGCAACGGAGACAGAGACCCAGACAATATCACACAGTGCTATAGTTGCCGAAAGAGGCATCGTGGAAACTACTGAAACTAACCAGATGATTTCGAATTTAAGCCGAGTACGAGCGCTGTCGACTACTCTGGTGAAAGCTGAAGAGGAAAGGCTTATTGAGAAATGCGCGTTGTGAAGCGATTGCGATCTGCGACGTTCCTCCAGAAAAACGTCAGTAAAGGGGTGAAAACAACAAGGGGTATTATAGGCGGGAATGGAGAGAAATAGACGATCCGCGGAAAAGAGAAACAACTGCGGCTCTCGATGAGGACACTGCGAGCACCAAACGGATCGCAGACAGCCCAATCGAACTGAGAAAAAACGAAACGAGGAAGGACATCTGAAGGAGAGTTTACTCAGGTATTCTCCAGGGACAAAAAGGAAAAAGGCGAAGAGGAATAAGACAAGCGTCATCAGACAAGCCTGAGCTTAAAAGGCGGACACGAAGAATGGAGCTCAAAAGAAAAGGTGAGGAGACGAAGAAGGACTAGCCGGCTAGCTCTGCTTATTAAGCCGTTGAAAGGCAAGACTTTCGCTGAAGTCATCATGAACGGCGCAACAACCGGTATCTGGTTTAGGCCTGCCTTAATAAGGAACTCCAGACATCCCGGTTTTGCGCCGAGGTCCACCAATTCGATATCCCTAAAAGCTGTCTGGTGTGCTGACCTACGCCATCGCTCCATCTTAGGCTAAGTCTGCCTCGTCTTCTTTTTCTACCATAGATATTGCCTTATAGACTTTCCTGGCTGGATCATCCTCATTCATACGGATTAAATGACCCGCCCACCGTAACCTATTGAGCCGGATTTTATCCACAAACAGACGGTCATGGTATCGCTCATAGATTTCGTCGTTATGTAGGCTACGGAATCGTCCATCCTCATGTAGGGGTCCAAACATTTTTCGCAGGATTCTTCTCTCGAACGCGGCTAAGAGTTCGCAATTTTTCTTGCTAAGAACCCAAGTCTCCGAGGAATATATGGGGACTGGTAAGATCATTGTCTTATAGAGTAAGAGCTTTGATCCTATGGTGAGACGTTTCGAGCGGAACAGTTTTGGTAAGCTGAAGTAGGCTCTGTTGGCTGACAACAACCGTGCGCGGATTTCATCTTCGTAGTTGTTATCGGTTGTGATTTTCGACCCTAGATAGGAGAAATTATCAACGTTCTCAAAGTTTTAGTCTCCTATCTTTATTCCTCCCGTTTGACCAGTGCGGTTTGATGTTGTTGGTTGGTTGGCTTTCTCTGCACTCCCGATAAGAACGCTCTGAGTGTCAAACAGATCGCAGACAGCCCGTTGCAGAGCGAACTTGGGGTAAAACGAATGGAGGAAGGGGCATCTGAAGGAAACTTTACTCAGGAACTCTCCAGGGCTCAAAACAAGGATGAGATGAAGGACAACAGACAACAACGCGCCCCCATCAGAAAAATCTGTGCTTAAAATTAAGGCGGACAAGAAGAATGGAGCACCAAAAAAAAGGTGCGGAGTTGAAAGAGGACTAGATCGACAGCTCTGTTTATTAAGCCGACGGCAGGCAAAACTTTTGGAGAAGTTCTCACTGAAATTCGTTATAAGATCGAGCTCGAAGATAGCTGAGCAGAAATGCCTTCCATTCGATAAACGACGGGTGGTGGAGTCCTAGCGGAATTAGGCCCGAGGACAGCAAATTATGTTACGTTTTGTGAAGCAGTAAAGGGGCTTCTGGGAAAGAAAGTGTTCGCTGTGCTGGAAGTTGCCGAGCAATACGCGAGGGAGCTTCTAAACAACGTGAAAAGCAAAAATTGGTTGGGCAGTGTGTAGGATACGAATCCGGGCCGCCTCAACCAAATGTTACAAAGGTTTGGATTATGAGCACACGTCTGCAACCTGACGGGGACCTGACAGAATGGAAACATGCCGCAAATGAGGTCAAGCAGACCATAAACCAATCACCTGCAATTAAAAGGAAAGCTGTTCGCTGCGGAGACCGAAGCTGATTTAGTGCTCATCAGTGAGCGTTAACGAAACAAGGACCCAGCTTCATGGCACCCTGACATATGAGGTACCGCTGGGATATGGGTTCGGGACGGCATCCGCCCAGGTTGCGAGGGAAGCATTCCAGACGTAACCTTCGCGTTGGAGTCACTGGTGTCGCTGGTGGACGAGTGGCGAGTTCTGAAAGACTTCTCGGCAAGCGATCATGAATATATTGCCTTCCAAGTGGTGGATACAAACTCTCGGTGTGCGCCACCCCGGCGTTCTCTCAGTGCATGGAACGATGCGAAGGTGAATATCGGCAAGTTTGTCAAAACTCTTGGAACCGATGGGGGCGCGCTGGAAGGTTATACGGAGCTTCCATGCACAGGAGGACATCGAGAAGTGGCAAACCTTCTATGTATTGGTGTAAGTTGAAAATTGCAGAGCCCCGAAATACGTGTCATAGACTCCGCCGGTTGTCTGAGAGACTAGGAGGAGGTATGTACCATAATCGTAGAGTACAGATAAGCCAAAAGGAGACTCTGCGGCGCAATAAACAGGAGCAAAGTTCGCTGCCGGCAGGATCTGGTCGACGTGATTAATAGGGACCTGTGGAAACTCGGTTACAAACTGGTAACCCAAAAAATCGGGGCTCTGCGGAAACCCTGTTCACTTCATGCCCAGCAGATAGAACAAATGTTACAGGCGCTACTCCCCGCACACCCCGTGCGAGATGATGACATCGGCACGGAGAGCACCGAGGGCTGCCCACTTTCCTTTATGAAAAAAATTGGAACAGGCAGTTCTCTCTATAAAAAGCAAGAAGGTGTCAGGATTCGATGGTATTCCAGTAGAGGTATACAAACAACATCGGCCAGACCTACTGCCCGAAAAAGGGTGTTTCCCCTTCTCGTTGGAAGGTGACGGGGCTTGGGCCGATCAGTAAAGGGAAATGCGACCCTGAATTGCGTCTTCATACCGCCCACTTTTTATGCTTGTCACTACTGTGCTCAAAAAGTTCACCAGAATTAGACTCGCTGAAGCGATACGCACTGCCGGAGACTTATCTCCATGACAGTTCGGTTTTAGAGCAGAGAGATCCACAATTGATATTCTCATGCAAATTGTGGATGCCGTTCGTCGAGCGGAGGCATTTAACCGTCGAACTCGATGGGTGATGCTCCTCGTGATGCTTGCTGTCGGAAATGCATTGAATCCTGTATGAGCGAAAGACATTCTAGTCACATTAGACAATACAAACTATCTCGAACGGATATTGAGTGAGTATCTGAGGAACCGCTCCCTACTCTATGAAACGCTAGATGGTCAGAGGAGGATGGAGGTCAAGTCGGGGGTGGCACAGGGATCCATCCTGGAGTTGGACCTCTGGAACGCTACCTATGATAGTCAACTTAAAGTCAACATGCCAGAAGAGTTGCGCCTGGTCGGTTATGCAGATGATGTCACAGTGTTTGTTGCTGGACGCACTGTTGAACAGCCGGAAAGCAGACTTGGCACATTGATCCAACGGATAAGCAGATGGATGACTCCTCATGGTTTTAACCTCGTACTGGAAAAAACCGAAGTAGTCATCCTGATTAAATAGAGAATTCCGATCCTGTGAGCCACATCGTTCGACGAGTGGATAATCAAAATTGACAGTTCAGTACCTTGGACTGACCCTTGACTCAAAGATGAGCGAACAAGGCTGCAGCTAGAATTTCGGCGTTACGTAAGACAATGGTAAATATTGAGGTCCTACGACTAGCAGGCGACGTCCCCTGATGAGTTCAACGCTGTCTGTTCTACTCTACGGCGCAGAGGTATGGGCTGACGCTCTTGGTAAAGGGGTATGTCATGAGCGTCTCGTGCAAGTACGGAGACGGGGAATTTTGCGGGTTGCATCTGCGTACCGAACTGTCTCTGAACCGGCCGTGATGGTGATCGCGGCACTGATTCTCGTCGCCCTTCTTGCCAGAGAGCGCCAAGCCTTAAACAAGCGTAAGGGAGCAGAGCCAAGCGAGATGTTTGCCCGGGGAGAACAGCAACGCACCCTAGATGAGTGGCAACTCGTGACTGAATCAGAAGCATGGTGAGATTGACTATTTCCTTACAAAGTTCTTAAGTGGGCATGGAGGTTTTCAGTCTTACCTGCACAAGATTGGAATGGCACGATCCCTTGATTGTGTGTTTTACAATGGAGTTGCCCAGGACAACCTTTTTTCTTGCGGAAGGTGGGATGGGATTCGTCAGCGGCTCTATTTAAACACAGGAGATCAAGAGACGCTGAGGAGCGTTAACAGGTGGAGGCGTGTTGCGCATTACGTTTGGGTCTTTCTCGTTGCAAAGAAGAACTCGACCAGTGGATGGCAGGGGCTTCGTTGAACTGACAGTTCCCTTTCTCCTGTCTCCTCCCGTTTGTGAAAGGAATTTCCTGACTTGAAAGCTCTGCAAGGTGAGAGAGTTCGGGAACTAGCCCTAAGTAATTTTGTAAACGGTTGCAGGCTAGCTCTCTGAGGATGGGGAGGTGTTTAGTGGGCAGTCTGACCACGTTTCCTTGGGGGACTCCATCACTCTGTGATTAAATGCATTCACCTGTCCCACCCGCCCAAAAAAAATCGTCGTTAATGGCGGGCTTTGGAGTAATGAGAGACGTGAAGCTTGGTTATCTGCAACACATGCAGTATGTTTGTAACGGCGAAGGTAAGATGGCCACAGTATACTTCTAGGTTGGTTATAGCAAGGATGATGAGTTCGATCTTACTGTATGCAGCCCTTGTTTAGGGTAAGGTATTGCAGTTGCTCAAAGAATGAGTGCAGTTTATAGGACGATACCTCTAAGGAAGTGCTCTGCCTTTAGGACTGTTTGAGATGATGTAACTTTCTTCATCTCAGCAATGGCGGCGATTGACACCTTGTCAGATTGGATGGCAAAAATATACAATGCGAAGTCTATCTCGCCCTTGTCGCAGACGAAGAACGTCGAAAGGGAGAAGTCTGTAAATAGATGACAAGAGCGTTGGGATCACACAGGCTTATCTCTGCCATTAAAGAGTGATTGGATTGAGGGTACGGAGAGGTTGATTATAATCTTGCCCAGTTTCACACAGGGGCGGGTTATGGCCAGTAACCATACAGAGGACATAGACTGGCAACAAAGGTGTTTAGATGTGTCCTGAGCTGAGCGTTTTACATGAGCTGAGATTCCGGAGTGAAATTTTATTCATTTGCTAGCGGTATTGACGGCGCCTGTGATCAAGATGAAAGCAAAGGGTGAGTTCTATAAATAGTCCTCGCTAAGGAGCTCATCTGCTGCCGCTGTTATTGAAGTTGATGGATGGATCCTTTTTTAAAACATCAGCCTGTGATACTGTGCGAAGCGAATTGTTTAAAAAAAACCTTCTCTTAACTGTTATTGGACTTCATCATCGCGAGGCATGCAGCCTTATTTCAAGTCAGCAGTTGTATACCGAAAAGGCAAACGAGTGGCTCAAACCCCCTCAATAAGGGTGGGACGTTACGTGTGCAGACTGTTAAAGGTGTAAAACTTGGATGCTGCCATTCAATTGATAGGCGCTGATAGGACGAATCACACACAAGTTGTCAGAGAAGTAGTCGGCCCCCTTGGTTGGTCCCTTTATGCTAAGTTGGAGGAGTTCCGCATTGTTGTCCGAAGGATTGAGTTGAGGGTTTCGAAAACTTTCAGTTTGGGGGGACATTGGTGCATCCACATAAAAATCTCTGGGCGAAAATAAGGTCGTTCTGACGCATGCAGATCCTGTGTTTTCTGGATTAATCTAGGACATTATACGCTCTGTCATAGTCACCGGAAGAGAAGAATGGCTGTCAGATGGCCATAAAATGTTTGGTTGTTGAACCAGTCGTTCATAGTGGATAAGGAGGCTTATAGGTTACTTCGGCAAGGGTAGGCAGTAGGCTGTCAACTATTTAGTCTGCTCTGGTGGTTCAAGTTGCAAAGATGAATCAGAAATCATATTATTTTGTATCATGAACCCTTAAATAATTATAGTCCTTTGGTTTGGGAGTGGTGGTGTCATTCACAATTTAGAAGCACAACTCCCACTAGGCCAGTAAAACCTATCTGTCGACCCCTGATGAATTGTTTGACAGCTTTTATGAAATGTTACTATTCACATTTCCATTAATTAGTCACGCCTTTACCTAGTTATGTTTTGTGATGTCAATGTTCCTTCAAATTAACCCAAAAAGGACTTTAAAGGATCTCTTATTTCCTTCTAAATTACACAACATTAAATAACGACAAAAGCCTCTAAGAAATCCATGAAGCGTACATTCAAAGATCCTTTCGACATTCTCTCAGGTTATCCCGATTCTGACGTGCGTTTCTGATTGTCATCACTATCGTTTCGAAACAAAAGGACATGAAACGGCGGAAGGTGTTGTATCAAAATAAAAGACAAGAAACAACCAACTGGAATTACGGAAATTTAAAATTTTCATTTGAGTTAAAACGGAGCAAAAGGACACTTGTTATCTTGTCGTCCAACAATGAGCGCGCTTGCTCCTCTCTGGCTTAACGATGTTCAGGAATTACGCGTATCACGGGATGAACGTGTCCTTGTTGCAAAGTGTGAACGAAAGAACATGGCGCTTTCCAGTTTTTGTGAATTTCCTCTTCTCTGGCTTTAATTTAAAGTTCATATCACCTACATATCGTGGGGCAGAGACTCTGAGGTGATGTGAGAATCAGGACAGCGCTCGTACGAACTCGAGAATAATGTTCTTTGGTTGACATATTTCCTGGTATCACATAAATCGCGCCTTTAATTAAAACTCATTTTTGGTGGCACCTGATATTTGCTCGGTGTTCCACTGCGCTTAACAAGGATTTCTTCGTTTTTAATCCTAGATTGATGGTTGTGCTTTGGAAAGTTGGGACAGTTAGATCATGGTCCTATTAAAGGGACTTAAAATTGAGGGAATTCCCTCATTAAAGTATCATGGAAGTACGAAAGCTGCTTGCTCCTTGGATGGGAGAACAAGGTCTTTTGCAATATTCTTAGTAAGCCTGCAGTCTATACAGGCAGGACGACGCATATTGAACGGAAGGAGCCAGACTACCTCATTTCTCTTCCTTTCACTACGGAATCTGTAATATTCCACTCACGTGGCTGGTCTCCACCACCAACTGAGCGAGAAGCATTCCAGAAGCCCCAAAGCAATTCGTCCTAGGATTAAATCCTCGTCGCCCAAAACAAAACAAAGCACCACCAGCAACACCAACCGAACGGCAAGCGACGACATAAGTAAGGACATGTTTTGCTAATTAGCGTGAAGGCTTATTTTCAAATTAGCACTCGGTGAGATTGCTGCAGGAATTTCACCAAAAGTGCAGGTACGTGGAGACAGGACTCTCGAATTCTTGTGTGTTTGAGTGTATGTTATGGGAAAATTGAGGAATGCATGAAAAGTTCTAGGTGGAAAATATCTCAAGCAAAAGATACATCAGGACGAGCGTATAATAATAAAAAGCACGAGTCAAGAGGATTTTCTAGGTGTGAAAGAAATTAAGGAGGAGAGGGTAACGATAAAGCATTCATTTTGAGAGGTTTATGAGAAAACCTTTAAGTGCTATGTGAACGCAATGAAAGCAAAGACGCTTGCGAAAGATGAGATACTTTTCAAAGCAGCGCACAGAACTCTGTTACAAGTGGATTTTCGAGTTGAAGGATTTTCGGATTAAATTTCGTTCATTCCGCTTGGTATGACTTTTTTTTTTTTGTAAATAGAATGGAAACAACGAACTGACGGGGGATGGTAGCCTGAGAATGATGGGAGATGTTCCAGATAATTATTTTTGCTTTCTTTTGAAGAGGATGAAATCTGTGAAATTTTACTTTGATTTTCTTTTTCAAATAAAATCTGAAAGCCTCCGGGGACATGACCTAGAGATAATTTTTAATAAAAATAGGTCAGACTGAACCCTGTAAAGGAAAATCAGGACGCATAGGCAATATTAGTAGAAGGTCTAATCATAAAGTTGTTACTTTCATTTCCTTTTTGCTTTTTTTACATTTTTGGAGGCTGCGTTTGAGGTCACCTAAAGTTAAGAAAACTCGAAATGATCTAGCGCCAAGGATACTGGTTTTCATTCTGCTCTAGAATGATTCAAATTTGGCCGAAAATTTTTTGTACATGAAAGCTAACATGTAGCGGGTTATATCATGAAGTTGACCATACTCTACCTCTCCTGGAATGCGGGCCTTCTCCCCACAAGACTTTCCAACCCCACCAATCCACCAAGAATTTCCTTTAAGTTTTTTCTTCATTTTCAAACCTCCAAGAGTGAGAGAATATGTGCTACGGAGGTTTAATGTTAAAGTGTCCAATTTAAGGTTCTCTGAGCACCAGGAAAGCTCACTAAGCTGAAGAGGAATTGGCAATATTGGTTGAACATTGTGGCCCTAAGTGTAGCGGGAGACTGAAGAGTACTCCTTTCCTTTTTCGACACTTTACTAATGGAAGCAGGTGTAAATCCGATGATGGTACGCTACTGACGATTACCGCAGAGTACAATCTCAAGACGGACTGATAAGGAGTCGACAGGTTCGCGTGGAGAATCATCAAGCGATAGTATGATGAAGGCGCTCAGTGATGAAGTCGAGACAATCGACCTAAAAAGGGTGATTGTATCAGTCTTGAACGCTGCTAAGATAAGGGAAGTAAGAAGGAAGAGCCGTAGAGTTGGGGAACACAGTCCTGATAGTGACTCAACGTCTGGCAAGAGGGGAACCAATTCGGGACCACAGGAGGAAGGCGGAGAAAAGCTAAGTTTTACATTTACTTTCCAGCTCCATTTACTTTCCAGATCAGGATGGTGTTTCGAAGGGCAGAGTTTATCAGGTAAGCGTGGAGAGGATGAAAAGTGTACAGCAGTGTACTCACCAGGATCGCGGGAAGGTGTCCCCGTTTAAGGATAAAGCAGAGGAGATAATGGCTACCAAAGATCGATTTACCTGCGGTTCCAAAGTCAAACGAAACATGGTGGGTTGCGTTGAAAAGCCGCAAAAAGGAATCTTCTCCCAAGAAGTTTGCGTAAGTGGCAATGTGCAATTAAGGAGGGCAGAAATGTTGTGGGTAACCCGAATTGCAAGCTCGTGCCATCGTATATGATGTACACTACTGTATTCCCGCAGGCAAATGCAGCAGATACACGAGAACCATTTCCCCAGCGGCATATCATTCGAGAGATTCAGAAAGGAGGCGAAAATAAGCAGTCGCCAAATACGGGTTGGTGTTGAACCAGCCAATAATACATCATGGAGGGGAGACTTCCAGTATTGGATGCTGGAGGTCGCCAAAATGGTCGCTGTCGTTGGAGTCACAATCATGAGGTCCCTGGGAAGGGGTTGTGTATGTGCTCATACCATCCATCCGCACATGATCTGGAGCAGTATATCGTGTACCTAGATTAGGTAGTTCCGCGTCTTTATGAAGATTATTGGATGGATTCAATATTAGTAACCACACTCTTATTCAGGTCGTGCTACCACTTGCACCGATTCGCTGAAATACGCATGGGTGTCACTGGCTGGAATATATAGCTCGGATGGAGAAGTTAGCGTGATGGATAGCCACCAAGTCCATGTGTTTTGTGTTGGTGCAGTCTTGTAATGTCTAATTTATTGCTTTTACAGAGAGTTATTGTATGTTGTATTATATGTAATAGACAGATGGAAAGGTTCCTTTGCAGTTGTCCGGGGCCGGATTCATTCCAATAAAACCGTTTGGGAGTTCCATCCTCAAATGCTCGATGAGGGCACTGAAACCCCAGTTTGCAAGAGACTCGTTTGAATTCCGGTGATAATCTGGTACAATTGGAACCAGGATCGCTCTCTGTGAGCACATACTCCAGGGATATTTCTGGAGGATGTAGTTTCCAGATCGGCTAACAATCGTACTTTATCTTTGTGGGAGTTTTATAGTGGCTCAAGAAGGAGTTGTTAAATAGGCCTCGCATCCGCAGGTATGAGTATTAAGGTTGCACTAATATAAACCCAAAGCGCGGTGCTAATCACGACAGAGCTCTGATTGTGGTCGCCAGGTCAATTCGTGTTCAAAATTATTATCACGCGGGAGATACTCACGTTAAACCTCCATTAGGGTTGGGAATATAAGATCCTCCCCAATGAATGAATGAAAAAAGTATAAATTACCGTCAAAGAAATTGGAAGCCAAAGCGAAGGCCGTCTGATTTGCTTTTTTGTCACCAATGTCTTTTCTTCTCATTAAGGATTCCCCCTCTTACCCTAGATCTTTCTATCTTCGCAAAGCTCATATTAATTTAAGGGGCATCCTCCAATTTTAGTGACCTGGGGATGACAAAGCAGGGAGCGAACCTTAAACACCGCGCCGTATTGTACATCTGGAGCAATAGGACCACGGATTGAGAATGGTATTTGTCATGGATCTTCCCTATCAATCGCGGCACTCGGGTGCGTAGGCTGACAGCTCCGCGACCTTGGCTGATTGCGCCTTTTTGTCGTGGAGGAAACTGGTCACCATACCCGAAGCGACTTCCGTTCCATGGAGGCTTTTTTTCATTTGACTTGAACAACAAGCCCAAGTCCGTTTTATCCATCTCGTCTCTCATACCTAAGTGAAGAAGAAATTCTAAAAGTATTTCATGATTAGATACTCACGGAAATCGAAATTCTAAAAAAAAATTGATAGAATTTGCAAGTGAACGTTTTCTATGGCATGGGACTCCGCCGAAATGATCAGGACTGCAGTTTTCAAACTTGTAAGGAGAAAAAAAAAATATTGACCAAAAAAAGTAACCTAAGATACGTAGTAGTTCCCTCAGGGATCGTCAACGATTCTTAACGAGTCACTTATGATACGGGGAGTACGTCCCCGAGCAAGTAGTTCTGACCCCCTAGTTGGCATAACACCTGCGTCCTAGGTAGTAGCCTCTAGAAAGTTTCTCGGTGAAGAGCGAATTGCTAATGACTGATACACGCCGGGACACACTGGGAATCCCCGGACCCGTTGACAACTCCTTGTCGACGTCGATGGGGTGATGTGCGCTTAACTCCGGCAAGGTGGAAGTTGTGGCGTGTATCAGGAGCCAGCCCCTTCGGGACTCTGGTCAGGTAGTGTGCATTGAACCGATATTAGAAAATCACGTTGTCCCGAGCGAGCGTTGATCCGTCCGTGAGTTCCGGGATCAGTTAATCGTAGGCCTCAGACAACTGGGGTAGGGGCTTTGTCCCTGAGGGTATACCCGTTCCTGACTATTGCGACCCGCACCCTTGCACACGATGCGCTGGTAAACAACTTAAATGGAGAACAAAAACGAATCAAACGAGGAGATGGTGGAAGTGGAGGGTGAGCTGGCTGCGTTTATTCGCAGCACGAAAATGCGCCGCTCGTCCCAGCGCCCAGCGAAGGATGCAACAAGGGCTGAAATACCTGACGTAACATCGGGGCGCGCAGACGGAGATAAGGACTCGCAAAGTAATGCGACACGAGACGTTAACCCAGACGGTAAAACGCAGGGCTACAATTGCGGAAAGAGGCACAGTGGAAACTGCCGAAACTAACCAAATGGTTTCGAATATGAACCGAGTGGGAGAGCTATCGACTACTCTGGCGTAAGTTGAAGAGGAAAGGCTTATTAAGAAATGCGCGGCAGTTATGAAGCGCATGCGATCTGCAACGTTCCTCCAGAAAAACGTCGACAAGGGGGCTAATGGAACTGGAGGAGCTCCTGGACAGGATTTCATATTATAGACGGACATGGAGAGAAGAAGAAAATCCGCGGGAAGCAGAAACAACCGCGCTTCCCTACGATAACACTACGAGTACCAAACGAATCGCAGACAGCCCATTGCAGACCGAACTGGGGAAAAAACGAAAAGAGGAAGGGACATCTGAGGGAGACTTCATTTAGGTTCTCTCCAGGGCTCAAAAGAAGAAGGGGAAGAAAACAAGAGACAACAACACGTCGCCCCATCAGAAAAACGAAGGAGGACAGACGAAGGAGGACTAGACTGCCAGCTCTGAATATTAAGCCGACGAAAGGCAAGACTTTTCCGGAAGTCCTCAGTCTCTGAACCGACTATGATGGTGATTCCGGGAGTGATCTCCGTTGCCCTTTTTGGTACTAAGCGCCAGGCCATATACAAGCGCAAGGGAGATGAACCAAGGGAGGTTGTTGCTCGTTAAGAACGGCAACGCACTCTAGACGAGCGACAGCTCTCTTGGCAAAGTGAAACTAGAGGCAGATGGACTCCGCGGCTCATCGGCAACTTAGGTGCGTGGCTGAATCGGAAGCATAGTGAGACTGACTATTTCCTTACGAAATTTTTAAGTGGGCATAAAGGCTTTCAGTCTTACTTGCACAAGATCGGAAAGGCACGATCTCTGAATTATGTATTTTGAAATGGAGTTGTGGACGACAGCCATGTCATTTTTTTTCTTTTTGAAGGTGGGATGGGATTCATCAGCAGCCCTATTTAAACACAGGGGATCTCCCTGCAGACAACATTGTCGAAGAGATACTGAGGAGTACTGATAAATGGAGCCGTGTTGCCCATTAAGTTCCGGTCCTTCTTGCTGCTAAGAAGGCAGAGCTCGACCAGTGAAGGAGTCGGATGGCAGTGGGCTCCTTGAACTGACAGTTCCGTTCCTCCTCTCCTTTTCCGTTGGTGAAGGGAATTCCCTGATTTGACGGCTCTGCCAGGCGGGAGAGTTCGGGGACTAGCCTGATGTAATGTGACAAAAGGTTTCAGCCTAGCTCTCTAACGATGAGTTTAGTTGATAGTCCGACTACGTACCGAACCGGGAGTCCAACACTGTGTGCGTAAATGCATTTACTTACCCTACCCAAAAAAAAAGATACGTAGTTATAAGCTGCAATTTATCCAGTGAAGGGAGTTGTGCCTATGTATGTTGATGTGTTAAAAATCAAGTATTGGATCTTGAATTTAAAAATTGGCCCTCATTTGAAGTGCACATAAGATAAGAGATACTAAATAATAAATGCCCCAGAAAGAACCGTGATTTTGAAAATTCTTCTTCTTCTTCCATAAATTCTTCCAATTTTCAAATAAGAAAAAATAATCTGTCTAGCTCGCCCAAGGATCACAAATGATCCCCAGCAGGAAAATAAAATCCGACCCAAAATCTCCTTCACATTTTTCATCCTGACTTCAAGGAACATCAAATTTTCTAAGTGGATTAAATATAATTTGTAATCACAAAGTTTACCCATCATTAATGTTACTTTTCATGGCAAACATACTAAACAGGATCAAAAGAATTTCATCCTATCTCCGCACTGCATCCTCATTTAATAACATGATGCATCCTTACCGGCTCCATCATTAAATCCTATGGTGCGTTCTGCAACCTAAACAGGATTCTTTCCCTATTCAACTTTCCACAAGAACATAGGATATTGTGGTAAACTTGCAATCCTAACTTTGAGTGAAAGGATTAGAAAGTTGGAAAGCAGATATGACCGGCAGAGGCGATGTAAGAAGCTCCTTGAATGAAATTGCTGCATAAACAGGAGCGTCGTATTGTTTGTCTGGAGAAAATCGATTGAACTGATGAACTTGGTGAAATTTTAGTTTGAACTTTGGAGGTAGATGCAATAAGATAGGTTGTCTTATGAACATAGTTCCTGAAATCGAAGCTCGTTCTATTATTATGTTTTCGAATTTGATAGTCCGACAATTATGGCCTCTTGAATAAATCTCCACTTAAGACGCCAACTATTTAGGGTGCATGTACTTTGTTAAAGGAGGCAGTACCTCTTTTAAAGCCTGCAAGATGAATACCTTAATTAATTGAACATCGTGAAATCAAATATCATCCATTCAACAATATAATTATGCCATAGGTGGACCAAATCTTTTCGAGAAAGGAGCTTCAACTTGGCTAATGGCAAACATAGCATTTAAGAGGATTTAAGGACAATAACTTGAACATCATTCAGAGCATTTAGCTACCATCTTTCCTGACAGTTAGGTATACGTAGAATGCAACCACAATCAAATTGAAAGGAAAATGGTTCGAAGGTTCGGTATGGATACTCGTCAACAGTTGCCTGTTGAAGTGAAGTGATCTCAGATAACGCACGGCGAAAGGTTAAACTAAAAGTCGTGGATTTCACTTTACTTATTACGGATGTATCTTTAGATAATTTGCAGTGCTGGGATAAGCCAGACACCAAAGCTACTTGGCCGGCGTTATGGGAGGAGTGTATCCGAAAGTCATGGCCATTAGGTGTGTGTGAAACATCAGCTTAACAGGCTATGTCAAGAGAAAAGTGATATTGCAAAGTAATATCCAAAACATTATCTTTCCTTACCCTAACCGTACATATGATGTTATATCATCAACATCGAATATGCTCACTCAGCAATACTGATGCTTCTACTCGTCACTCGACAAAACGAGTACTAAAGGAGCGATAATGCTAGGTGGTATTTTATAATGTAATATCAGATTACAAAACATTACCTATCGCTTCAATAATGCGGCGATGTTAGGTAATGAAGTGATGTCCAGCAATGCGGGGATATTAAGTAATACGGTGATGTTAGATGATGTTTTAGTGTTTGGTAATGTGTGGATCACGTCGGGTAATGGTAATGTGATATTACAATTTAAGATGATATCACTCTTGTGATATTATATGCACCACATACCCATCTGCAGTTGCTGCTGTTGGTTGCTCAGTTTAATGTATCCGTAAGCATGAAATGCGTATAAATCATGATAAGGTAAAACTGTCTAACTATGGTGGGTTCCTGGAATGTCCGCACGTTCCTCCATAACGGTAACGAGTGTCCTCAGGATGCTCGCCTTCTTCAACCCGAGTGAGAATGAGAAGTAAGGTGGTGGGACTCTGGGGAGAATTACACTCTCTCTCCGCTGCAAGACTTAAGGCAATGTACTTTTGAATTCTGAAAATCCAAGTGGTAGTAGACGCCAGTCCGTTATTGGATTGTTTCTGACGGTCAATGTATATAAGACGCACTCTCTTGACCTGGTAATCGGTTTCTGGCTGCAAGATCCCGGTCCAGGTTAAGGACCATCATAATTGTTCAGTGATATCCACTTCACACTCCTAGACGTCCGATATAGTGGAAAAGAACATTTTCTACGAGCGTGACACGCAGTTTAGGAGAAGCTTCCCAAAGGTGATATTGCGATCGTGATATGCGATCATAATGCCAAGGTAGGTTCGGACAACACATTGCTCGGACAATTAATTGCCGACCGTAGCGATAATGGTGGGAGGTTTGTAGATTTTTGCAGTTTGCACTGTTTCGCCATTAGTGACACATTGTTCGAATGTAGAGTATGCCATAAGGTCACTTGAGTTTCAATCGACCAACACCGCAAGAACAATCAGATTGACCTGTTTATGATCAGCTAGGGGTTGTCTCCAGGATATGCGTAATAACAGTGACTGTGGCCTCGAAAGGGGCTACCATCTGGTAGTTGTTTATGTTCGCTTGCATGTCGCATCCACCACTTTCTGTACGATTGGGGAGATTTCAACATCCACCATTTGTATCATCCCATTATCGTTCGACAGTGAAAGAGCTATCTTGTTAGTCGGATGGCAGATACACTGAGTAACCCAGCTGAGAATATCGATGAGTACTGGACCATCATCAAAAATGCTCTATCCTCGGGTATTACACAGTTCGTCGTTTGGAATGGTGGAAGCAGATAAATGAACGGAAGCGTTGGAAGACTCTTTCGACTACTGCGAGCGATTGTGGTAGTGGCGTCCTAAATTTCCGATACTGCGCCAAATCATCAAAGTTCATCATACTATGCATGTGACAAATCGCAAATCTTTCATTGGTTCTGCGAAGTACAAGAGTTATTTGTCGCTGAACCTACAGTTACTGCAGATCTCCTGCTTCCACTCGTACGAAAATTTTGGGAATCCGGAACTTTTCCCAGAACGTGGAAGAAGGGGATGATCGTTAAGGTTCCAGAGAAAGGCACCTGTTTTGAGTGTCATAATTAGAGGAGTCTCTGTATACTGCCTGCCGTCGCACAGATAATAACTTGATCTACACAGGACAGGCTGGTTTCCGTTCCAGATCCTTTTGCATTGACCGCATCAGCACTTACGAATTATCTTGGAATTGTACGCGAAGTTGCCCCTGCTCGACAAAAAAGGTGAAAATGTTTTACACAAGACGAGCATTCCAGAGAAACTAATATTAATTATCAGAGCGACATATAATGCCTCGCAGAAAAGGTGGAAGCGCATGAGGTCAAAGAGTGTGAACGTTCAGAGGTAACCGATGCCCAGATAGGTATCACCTCTGTAAATGCGTGAGGCCAAAAGCTCGTTGTGGTGGAAGTCCCCAAGCAATATGTGCGGAAACTCCTCAGCAGCGGGAAAATCAAAATTGGATGGATTGTATACAGGGTACGAACGCAGATTATCCCCATCAAGTGCTATAGGTGGCTAAATTATGGACACACGTCTAGAATTTGCAAGGGACCTGACAGGTGAACAGCAGCAAAGATCTGCAATGAAAGCGAAAGTTGCGTTCTCTGCAGAGATCGCGTCTCGACTGGTGAGACCATCGCACACACTGCGAGTTTGAGACGGCGTCCAAGCTTTAGGGCGGAACTAGAAAGGGCTGGGGCGCGAATAACATGATCCGCATTATAAAAATTAAACTTAAAAAACAAAAGCTAATCCGGTGCTAGCCAACAGGCAATACCGGAACAGCAACTCGGTTCCATGGCATCTCGACTTAATGGGTACCGCTACCATCTGGGTTGGGGACGATGTTCGACTTCGTGTTCTTGCCAAAGGCCGAGGGAATGGGTTTGTCTGGATTCGCTGGACCCTTGAATGGAGCATGCTCAGTCAGACTCCAGAGCGAAACAATTTTCGGAAATGGCGGCAAGAACCGGGCTCGTAGTTTTAAACACGGGATCTAAGCCAACTTTTCGGGGCCCAGGAAGGAAGCATCCCTGACATCACTTTTGTGTCGGGATGTCTGGCATCACCAGTACATCGCATTTGAAGTGGTTCCCGCTACTTACGGGCGTGCAGCAAAAAATCGGGAAGTTCTTCGAAGCTCTTAGAATAGTTGGAGCTACGCTGGAGCCCGCTTCGGGGAGTGGTAGCGTTGCAGTTGACACTGTCGTAAACTCAGTGATGAACTTGATAACGGCAGACCCCGGAGTTGCCCCAGTCGTGATAAGCCTTCTATGTACTGGTAGACGGCAGAAATTGCTGACCTACAGAGTGACCTCCATTGTTTGGCATAACGTTTACACTCCAACGAGGAGACATATGCCATAAAGGCAGAGTATAGATTAACAAAAAGGAAACTTGGCAGTGCGATTAATAAAAGCAAAGCTCCCGGCTGGCGTAACCTGATCAACGAAATGAATTAGGGCCCGTGGGGACTTGGCTATAAACTTGCCACCCGGAATATCGGGGCTTTACAAAAGCTCTGCATATTAAGTACTAACCAGATGAATCGCATTGTACGGGCATTGTTCTGCAGACAACCCGCACGAGTTGATGTCAATGGTGCAAAAAGCGTCGAGAATTGCTCCATTTTCACAAAAAAGCACCTCCGAGAAGCGGTTCGCAACATGAAAAACAGGAGGGCGCCAGGTCCTGATGATATCCCGGCAGAAGTTTACAAACTGATGTTCCGCCAATGACCAGACTTGCTACTTGGGGCGTTCAACGCTTGCTTGAAAGAGGGCATATTGTCTTGTCTCTAGAAAGTAGCAAAACTCACGCTGATCAGCAAGAAAAAAGGAGAGTTTGAACTGCCATCTGCATACCGACGGCTGTGTATGCTTGACACGGGCGATAAAGCCCATCAGGAGTAGACTCGCTGAAGCGATCTACCCTGCCTGGGACTTATCCCCGAGGCAATTCTTGTTCAGAACAGGGAGATCCACAGAGGGTGCGGTTATGAAAGTCGTGGATGCGTTTCATCGAGCCGAGGTACAGAACCGCCGATCTCGTCGGCGTAGGGCTTCTCGTAATGCTCAATGTCAGAAATGCCTTTCTCTCCGTAAGATGGACAGTTATGCTAGGCACGTTAGAAAATTCATCCCACGTGCCAAGCTACTTCTTGCGAATATTGAGGGATTATCTGAAAGACCGCCCCCTACTCTATGAGACGCCAGACGGCCTGAGGAAGATAGAAGCCACGTGGGGAGTAGCACAGAGACCCCTCCTTGGGCCGGACCTTTGGAATGCTTCCTACGATAGTCTACTGTGGTTCGATATACCAGACGAGTCGTGCCTAGTAGGTTATACACACCATGTTCCCGCACTTGTTGACGGACGCACAGTTGAACAGGTGCAAAGCAGACTTAGCATGATGTATCAAGATGTATCTTATTAAGGACCTCCAGTATTTCCTCCACTTTGTCTTTATGGGCAATGGTGAAAATGTCATCTACATACCTTGACCAGATCTTTGGGAGCAGGTATTTGGAATGTAGATCATTCTCAATCCCGTCCATTAATACGTCCCTCGAAAAGGGTAAAACGGTGTTCCCCGTTGCCGCCCCTCAGGTTCCTTTGTAGAACTTCCCTCTGAATATCAGATAGTTCTCCGATATGCATACGCCGCAAGTTTCATGAGCATCCCTGTTTCTCCTCTCCATGCCAAGGATGTGGGATTTTTACTCAGAAGCCTCCAGATGGAAAAGCGCCTCCTTCACTGGGATGCTTGGAAACAAGGTCTCTTCACGTCAAATGACACTAGTCGTTCGTCCGGTGTCGTAAATTCCACTTCTTTTAGTTTTCTGATGAGGTCCTCTCTATTCCTGGTGGCTTTTTCAGTGGATAGTCGTGCCAGTTCATTAAATCTATTCAATAGGCACTTGGCGATATTTTGTGTGGGCGACTTTGTGACTATTATAATTTTCCGGAGTTCGTTGCCAGGTTCGTGGATCTTTGGTAGACCCTTTATTCTTCGCAATACGGGATTGGGCTTCCGAAGTTTGGCTGGGTTTTCAACAATGTGGCGACATTCCTTTAAAAGCTTTTCTAACTGTTTAATGGAATCCAGCAAAGGATCTTCCCTGAGTTCAAAGTGTCCTCCCATCTGACGTTTTTCGAACATAGCCGTGTTGTAGTCCATCTTCTCCACTATTACGACCGCGTTTCCTTTGTCCGCTTTTAAGTGAAATAGAGGTTTTCCTCCTAGTTCTTTCAAGACCTTTCTTTGTCTTCGTGCTATCCGTAGGCCTTTGAGGGCAGGTTTATTATGGGAGGAAAGGATGCGTGGAAAAGAGAAACAGGGGTGCTCATGAAACTTCCGGGAGTATGCATGTCGAAGAGCTACCTGAAATTCAGAGGGAAGTTCTACAAAGGAATGGGGTACCCCCTTTCACTCGTTTTGAGTGACGTATTCAGGGACATTACGCGCAAGACAGCTTAGGGATTTTAGCCGAACCAGAAGGGAACAGATTCAACCACGACACGGGCAACTTGCAATTGAAGCTTCTGAAGGAGGTGGTAAGGGTAACGCCGGGCAACATTCGTGTCTTCACGATCTCTAATTATCTCTCTACTTTATCTTTCTGCAGAGAGAGAAGAATCCATTTAAATCATCTAGGATGATACTTGATAAGAGGAAATAGTGCATGCGAGATTTATGGTTGCTAAAGAATTGATAAACCTTTGTATGTGAATGGAGTGACATGGCTCCAAGGAGGTATATAGATCAGCATTATACTTTATGCACTGAAATCTCCCGGAGTAGATGGCATTTTCCCAGCACTTATCCAGAGAGGCCTAGGAATTATCTTAGAGTCTCTTCTGAGGGTGGTAAGGGGGAGAATAACACTGAGATACATACCAAGGGCATGGAGATGGGCAAAAGTGGTCTTTATTCTGAAAGCGGGTAGAAAGGATCCTTTTCACCCTAAATCTTTCAGACCAATTTGCCCAACATCAGTCGTATTCAAAACGCTGGAGAAGGTCAGAGACAATCAAATTAGCACTAACGTTCTAAAGCGTAATCCCCTACATCCTTGTCAACACGCTTACCGCGCAGGGCGGTCAACGGAAACTGCTATGTATCACCTGCCGGATATACCACGGGGTGCCATAGTAATAAAAGAAATAGCACTACGTCGTCTTTCGATATCGAAGGAGCATTCGACAACACATCGCACACAGAGATACAAGATGCCCTGAGCCGCAAGGGGATGGGAAGCATCCTGGCTTTCTGGATGAGCAAAATGCTAGAAAGCAGGCAAATAGAGGTACCGACAGGTACAAATTCTATTATCATGAGCATCACACAAGGCTGTCCATAGGGGGGGTACTATCGCCTTTGATGTGGAGTATGGTAGTGGATGAACTCCTGGACGTGTTAACAAATATAGGAAAACAAGTCCAGGGTTACGCGGACAACATTGTTTTAATCTGTAGGGGCAAATATGAAGTTACCCTATGTGATAGAATCCAAACAGCACTAAGAGTTAGTTGTGCCTGATGCAGGAAGGTGGGACTGCGGATCAAAGCAGTCAAAACCACCATAGTACCGTTCACTAGAAGGCGTTAGTTTGATCACCTGAAAGCCATAAGATTACATGATATGGAGGTGAAACGAGAAACAGAGGCCAAATATTTAGGAATTACGCTAGACCAAAAATTACTCTGGAAGAGACATGTCGGAAACACTTGTCGGAAAGCCACGAGGGTTCTGATGACTTGCAGATCCATAGCAGAAAAAAAATGGGGTTGTAGCCCGAAGATACTACTATGGATATTTACTGCAATAGTAAGGCCAATGATTACCTATGGAACGGTGATCAGGGCAGAAAGAACCCAACTCAGCACACAAGTCAGGGAATTACATAAGCTCCAGAGGCTGGCTTGCGTGTGTATCAGTAGGGCAATGAGGACATGCCCAACGGCATCCCTGAAGGTCCTTCTGGGATTAACCCCTCTCCATCTGCACATACAGATGCAGGCAAGGAGGGCAATATTCAGGATGGCCGGGAGTATCAGTGAGGCAAAGAGCTGCCTAAACCGAAGGAAGATTGATATTTTTTCTAGGCGCTACCCCGAATAACTGATACCAAGGGATAACATGACAACGAGGTTTCACTTCGATAAGAAGTTTGAAACACGTTGGAGTAACAAGGCAAACTGGGAGAGCGTGGCTGCGACATACCGCTTAAACCAGCAACTGATTACTTGGTACACTGACGGATCCCTCACAGCAGAGGGAACGGGTGCCGGTGTCATTGGTCCAAGGAAAATGTACTTTTAGCCAATGGGCAGATACCCTAGCATATTGCAGGCGTATATTGCAGAAGTATACGCCATAGACAAATGTGCCTAGTTTAATCTGCAAAGGAACTATAGGGGGCAGCGATCAAAGCACTTAGGTCCAACCAGGTGAACTCTAAACTGGTATGGGAATGCCTTGAGAGACTGAATACACTCGGCTCGTCCAACAAGGTGTGGATACTTTGGGATCCAGGCCACGCTGGGTTGGAAGGCAACGAAGCAGCGGACGAACTAGCCCAGAATCGAGCAGGGACGCCTTTACACGGGCCAGAACCCTTCTGTGGAATCAGAAACGGTTTCATGGCTGTGAATCTAAGAAATGAAGAGGAACGGTTGAGGGAACTATACTGGGCGGGCCTACCAGGGATGGAGAAGTCCAGGGTGCTTTTTGGGGGATACGAACCCATACGCACAAAGGATTGCTTAAACCTAACCAATCCGTGATAGATGTCACTTAGCGATGTTAGCGATGTTTTAGCTAAGGATCTGCCGTGGTATGTCAGTGACGAATATACACATAGCGACCACCAGGCCATCATTTTTGATGAATGAAACGGTCTCGGACGAGAGCTGAAAGGTGGGCAGCTAATAGGTTTGACGAGGAGATTTTCGGAGAGGTTCTGCAACAAAATACAGCGCTTGAAGGAAGCGCAGAAAATAAAGCTTTGCAAATTGGCGAGAAGTTGCGACGAGCATGTGACGCATCCATGCCAAGGTATGTTGTATCACAGAAGCGAGTTCCGAACTTTTGGTGGAATTCTGAAATCGGAGAATGCCGCAAGGCCTGCCTCAAGGCCAGAAGGCGCAGTCAGCGAAATAGAAACCGATCTGGATACGAAAAATTACATGAAGAATATAACAAGTCGGGAAACCGGAAGCTAGACGCTTCAGGTATGAAAGGTTTTGTGTATTTCTTTTATAAAGAGATTTGGGTGTGCATTTGTCCCATTAGCATGTAGCACGTAAAATATGCATATATTATGTGAAAATAGCCACTTTCAAGTGATGTTGACATTCATAGTCTTGAATTTGCAGAGGAGCGCAGATTTGACCTAGTATAACTTTGTTAGTAATAGTGCGATTTTCACCAAGGATCATGACCTATACTGTAGCCTACATTACTGCAATTTTGTGATTCTAGGGTGAACTTAAGAGGGGTTTTCCTGTCAATTACTAAAAATTATAGTAATATACTATTATGAACTTTATTTGAACAGGTATCCATATGGAGGCTATTTAGGAGCCTAGACACCATATAGTGGCAGCCCCCTAGTTTTTTCCAGATTTTTTGGTTGGGTAGTTTCTGAGAATGGGTTCGTTAAAAAAATGACCACTTTCAACCTCCCGCACTCCCCACCTTTTCAGCAAAAGTCAAAACTAATACCGGCTTCGAAAAGTACTAACCGAGACCTTTAATTTGATACTCCACATGACTATATTTGATGAAAAAAAAATGTACACCCCCCTTTTGCATGCATGGGGACCCCCCCCTTAAATTCGTCGTAATAGGATGTAACTCACTATATGCGTGAGCGTTCTCAGTTCCCACCTTTCTATCAAATTTGGTGTCAATCGCTATAACCGTCTCCGAAAAAAATGCGCGTGACGGACAGCCAGACAGACAGACAGACAGACGGACAGACAGACAGACAGTAAACCGATTTTAATAAGGTTTTGTTTTACAAACAAAACCTTAAAAACGCGTGGAAGCAACTACATGTGGCCATCACGAAAAGTAAAAGCGAATACTTTAAGCGACTGTGTAATGAAGCTGACACGAATCCCTGGGGTGGCGCCTATAAAGCCGTAATATCGAAAGTTAAAGGCAAACGCTCCCCACCGATCTCTTCCCCTACTCTGCTTGATGAAATAGTAACGAATCTTTTCCCACAGAATGTGAGTACCGCTGACCTTCCCACTGTCGAGATAGACACCGCCGAAGTTCCCATGGTAAGCGAAAAGGAGGTCCTCGAAGCTGCGGATAAAATTGTTGGAATTAAAGCACCTGGCTTGGATAGCATCCCCAATAAAGCTCTGAAGGCACCAGTAAAAATAGCTCCGAATATGTTTGCCGAGGCGTTCACCACATGCCTTAAAGAAGGAGTATTTCCTATACAATGGAAGAAGCAGAAATTAATTCTAGTCCCCAAACCAAACAAACCTTTGGGTGAAGCTTCGTCCTGCAGCCCGATATGCCTTCTAAATAATACTGACAAACTATTCAAACGAGTAATCTATAACAGATTCGAACTGCCGAAAAGGATGGCGGTCTCTCCGAAAATCAGTTCGGTTTTCAAAAGGGGAGGTCTACAACGGATGCACTTGTCCTAGTAGCTAACACAGCTAAGACCGCACTTGACGAGGGCAAATGTTGTGCAGTGATTACACTTGATGTGAAGGATGCCTTCAATTCCGCTAGATGGAGCAAGATACTTGAGTCCCTAATTAACTTAGGCGTGGCGAAGTACCTGGTGCGTATTGTTGCCGACTTCCTAATCGATAGGACTCTGTGCTGCGAATCAGATGAAGGAATGAAATCCTACCAAACGACATGCGGAGTTCCACAAGGGTCTGTCCTAGGGCCACTCTTGTGGATTATCATGTATAACGGGGTACTGACCCTAGACCTTCCTACTGGTGTGGCCTCCATTGGTTTTGCGGACGATATTGGTGTGACGGTTGTTGCACGCCTTCTCGAGGAAGCCGAGCTCTATGCAAACGAAGCAGTCTATGAGATTAAATCTTGGTTAGAGAATGCTGGTCTACAGCTCGCAGAGCATAAGACGGAAGTAGTACTTATTACCAAGCGAAGAAAGTGCATTTCCATAAAGATCAAAGTTGGAACGCAAACAATTTATTCCAAGCCTGCACTTAAGTACTTAGGTGTAATGGTTGGCCAGAGGTTGAATTTCAGATTGCATATGGAGGGTGCAGCAACCAAGGCATATAACATCGGAGCGCTGGTTGCGAGAATGCTACCAAATATAGGTGGCCCAAGGCCGAGCCGTCGACTCCTTATTTCAAGGGTGGTCAGTTCGATCCTACTGTATGCAGCCTCAGTATGGGCAGATGCACTGGAAAATATAATAAATAAGAAAAAGATTGGAGCTGTGTATCGCATAAGTGTACTCCGAACATGTTGCGCTTACAGAATAATTTCTAATGAAGCAGCTTGCGTGATAGCAGGAATGATCCCGATTGAGATTCTGGCGAAAGAAATATAACGACTTTACGATCGAACGTACCTCATCGGAGAATCTCCTGCCCGTCGGCGACAGTTCGCACTAGTTGAAACTGACGCGGAATGGCAAGAGAAGTGGGGCGAGTCAGAAAAAGGCCGTTGGACTCACAAAATCATATGGAATATCCGGAAATAGATCGAGGGACCCCACGGCAAAGTAGGTTTCGACCTAACTTAATTCTTGAGCGGACACGGAGGCTATCGAGCATATCTGTCGCGATTTGCGTTAGATGATTCGCCATATTGCCCAAAGTGCCCAAATATTGAAGAGGACGCAGAACACGCCTTTTTTCATTGTCCCAGATTCGAAGCCCAAAGGGTTACATTAGAAGTTACAACGGGAAGCACTTTACACTCGAAAATATAATGGAACTTATGGTGGAAGCAAAGGGGATATGGACCGAAGTCGAAAAAGTAATTGCAGCCATCGGAAAGAGGCTTAAGCAGGAAGAAGTCATCCGAAAGAATGAACGCGAGAGGAACACGAATGTTGACATGAGCGCAGAATAAATTCTGATCCAGCCCCGCGACGTAATACCAAATGGGAGTCCCGCGGGGAGAGTGGAAGGAGAAGGAGGGGGTTTTAGTGGGTAAGAGTCGCACATAACCGTGTGGCAGGAGCCTGCAGTAGCTTTTGAAGCTTTCCACCTTCCATCGGGCAAAAAAAAAACCTAACCAAAAAAAACCTCCGAATTCTCTCTGGTCATTGTCGGCTGAACTATCACCTAGGGAAGCTAGGGATATCTACGGACACTGCCTGCAGGTTCTGTGAGGAGGAGGACGAAACCTCTATGCACGTCCTGGGACAGTGTGCGGCACTTGTGCAAAGTAGGTGGAGGCATCTGGGAGAACACTTAATACCGGATGCAAAGTTGAAAGATCTGGAAGTAGGGAACATACTAAAGTTCGTAACGGTTGCTATTGAAAACATATTCTGTTTGCTGAGGGACAACCACGCTTCGATCTCTAGATAATCTTTCCACTGGACTATCATCATCTACATTCCTTTCTACGACATCAGTACGATAGTCCATGTCTAACCCCTTTGGCGAAGATAAAGAAAGTTAAGTCTGGCATCAGTTTCCTTAGTGATAGCGCTGAGAATAACATTCAACTGAAGGATATGTATATCAAACCTGAAGTATTTTCAAAAGAATTCCTTTCGAAGGAGTAACCCGTATTTGAATACGTCATACCCTAAGGAACAATCTATTGAACGAAAAGCGAAATACTTCGCTAAAAGCTAGGAGCATATCAAACACACACATCGCTGACCCTTTTTGTGTAATACATCTTTCCAAGTAAACTTTTCCATTTCACCTCAGCAAAAAGCCGGCAATATCCTTTCAAGCTGCATCCCACATTCATGAAATCCCGGACGAAACAAAAAGCCGCCAGGCAAGCAATACAAAGGTGAAAACTTCTGGTGACGAAAAAAGAAACTCAACAGGTGAGCAAAATACAGTTGCTGCTTGTCTCCGTCATACTTTTTCCAGGTTTTTGTTTTTCCTGCTGTCTTAAGGGAAGCTAAATCTTTATTTTTCCAATTCCTCCTTTCATATGGGGATTTGTGCTTGCCGAGTCCAAGTATTTTCTCTTTGGTACAAGTGAAAAATTTTTGTATTTATTCAAGTTATTATATTTTGTTTATTTGTGTTTGCAGGAAAGGATTCCATATGTGGATTTCGAACTGAACACGGAAAAACACTTTTCATTTAGCAAAAGTTTATTTGATGTTGTGTTAGAGTAAAGTTTCCCGCTGTGGATGTAGCGAATTGAATGGAAAAGTGCAAGATAAGAATCGAAGATGGAATTATTTTCATAACCGCTTTAAACTCCATTTCCTAATGGAGTCAGAAAATCCTTGCTGTCTTCAAATTCAATTTTTTCAAAACAGTTTTGAACCCTTCCTGTAAAAATGTAAATATCCTGTGCATAATTGACTAGTCCATACTGTTCGCTTTTTATCTCAACAAATAATTCGAAAGGGAGGAAGGACATTGAAGCTTAAATAGTTTTGTTGGACATAATTTCCATTTAAATTAGATCCATCATTCCGAGCCCCAAAACTTAAGCAAACAGACATCCCATTAACCGAAAAAAAATCAACCCTTTCGCATATCCTCCTAGACATCCAAGCCCCCTCAAATATCCTTTCGCCTAATCATTATTTGCGGCTTAAGGACTCAATTCATATCCTGAATTCGGAGCTCTCGGTTAGAGGCAGTTAGTACAACGGGCGAATATATGAACTGCCCTCGTCCTCTGACGCAAACAAATTACACTTCTGACAACCATATTACGATGATAATTTCACAACCCCGGCATACACAGCCGGGGCGACCTTCGCATGAGGTTGGTGGCTGTGATGGGCATTTTCGCATATGTCACAAACGTCTAAATTTCACATGATATTTCATTTCTTTCGTGTGAATTTATCACATCAGGAAATTGAAGTAACACGAAACGACCATAAAGTGTTGCTATGATCTTTGCCTATTAGTTGTGTTCTGAGCTCTAGTACGGACTATTAGGATTACATACGGCATAGAGGGAGTCCTTGGGATGACTTGCTTTTAAATGGATTCTCGAGAGGCAAATAAACATGCGTGGCTGGAAATTAAAGTTTCGTTTGAAGAGTCATCCTTGAATCCGTGACCCATTCACAGATATTTTTCCATTCCAATCAATTCGTCCCACTTGTCGAATTTTCATCCTTTTTCTTAGGGAATATGTATGTGTACTCTGAACACCTTGGGCACCGTCAGTTTCAAATAAGACCCTTACCCTGGTGACTAGGCCACCCAAGGTGGAAATTCTTCCCGGACTACTCGTGGGACCAAAACATGAACTCAATTGTTAAAATACAATAAACAACGATAGAAGAAGAGGGGGTGATGCCAGGCGCATCATTGGAGGGCGAGCTGCTGGCATCCAGTCAGGAGACAGTAGCTGTCGAGGGCAGTACACTCGATACCAGTCGCAGCACCGCTGTGTTGAAACCAATCGCAGGGACCTCCCGGAATGAGGCGGCAGGCGGACTAGTGGCTTCCAGCCTGGAATCCAATGTCATCAAACTGGGTGTAGCGAGTACCAGACATAGTACTACTAACCCGAAACCCTCGTCATCGGTGATCCCTCGAAAGTGAAAACTGACAAGAACGTCGCTCGTCGGAAACCGACTAACAACCGAAGATTCACTGCTGTCCTGCTCCAGAACCAGAAGGCCATGCGTATTCTCAGCAAGATTGCTAAGAATAAGGAGGCCGGTACTGTCAACGAGCGGCATGAAAAAGACCTCACTAAATTCTAGGCGAATGTTGAGGAATACAATAGCAAACGCCTGGCAGACGAGCAGAAGGCAAAGCCCATCGGTCTGAAACACAATCAATCTCAAGACGAGATCGAGCAAGATCAGAAGCGGGGCAAAGTGGGCAAGCAACATCCGAAGAAAAGTGCGCAGCTACAGTCAGCCGACGGGCCACGAACTCCACCCGAACGTATGACGCTGGCGGATGGTAATTCTGTTAGCGGCAAACTAGCGCCGGAGGTGTCGACCAGTGTTGAAGCCAGGCTGTCGGAGATTGTCTTTGAGCATCTCCTCTAAACCGAAGGTAAAGACATGGGATCCATTCCCTGCTTTGATTGCTCTCAGGTGGATCGTTGATTCCACGTTATAGCTTGCGATGAAAAATTCTCTAAGGATGTTTTCGGTTCGTGCGTCGCTAAGATTGCCTGGGAGGACGTAAAGCTCAATGTCATCCCTTACGACGAGATTCCCAGGAGACCGGTTGCGCGCATCTAGTTGCCGAAGATCCGCATAGATAAGGACAAGCTCGTCCAATTCCTGCGCATTCAAAACCACAGGATTCCTATGGACGACTGAGTAGTTATCAAGGAGGAGGAACCCTAGACAAACTGCCAACCTTTCTACTCTGTATAAACGAAGAGTGCCTGGAGGCACTGGAAAAGGTCGATTATAAAGTGCGGTTCAGAGTGAGGAACGCAAAGGTAAAAATGTTCCGCTCTGAAAAACCGGACAACGACCTACATCCAATCTACGCCACCAACGAGCTGTTAGAGGAGATGACGATCGGTGGTCCGACGGGGACTGACTAACCCCCCTCGCATGCAAATCATGCTGGGGGTAACGCAGATAAATCTGCAGCACTCAAAGCGCGCATCGACCAATCTGCTTGTCTTCCCCCTAAAGGAAGACATCGACATCGAACCAATACAGGAGCCCTAGGTCGGAGGCGACCGAACCATCAAAGGGCTCCAAGGCAAATAGGCTGTAGTGCGTGCGATTCTAACGCACTGCTCTATTGTATGGTGGCAGGCTGTGTGCAAAAAATACCAGGATGAAGATTAATAGGATTCAAAGAACCGCGTGTCAAGGTGGTATTGGGGTTCTGCAGTCCTCCCCGGCAGATGCTCTCAACGTACTCTTGCATCTCCTCCCCCAAGACCTCCACATTAAATACGTTGCAGCGTGCAGTGCCGTCAGGCTACGTGAATCTGGATGCTGGGCAGCGAAGTCCTACGGCCACAGCAACATCCTAGATGAAGTATTTCGGGAAATCTGGGGAATCCCCACGGAATATACCACACGCAAGCTGACCTTTCCAACCAGGGCAAAATGGAAGACCGGCGGCGTGTTGCAAGGTTATGATTCAGTACTCTTTACCGATGTTAGTGCGGCGGTTCTCTCCAATACTCACAGTGTATCCAAGTCGCATGGTCTGCCAGGTTTCGGCAGTGTATTCCAAACGGAAGTACTGGCGATGCTGGAAGTCTGTCAATGGCTAGAGTGAGATTCGAGCCCCAAGCGCAACATAGCCACTTTGATGTCCATCAAGGCCCTGATGACATCTTCCAGGCTGGTGGGGCAGTGCAGAGATGTGCTGAAGCATCTGGGCGGCACGCTCAAGGTCACCTTCTCCTGGGTTCACGGGAATAGGAACATAAAGGGGGGAAATGAGCGGGCTGACGGATTGGCTCTGCTCTGTTCTCGGCAGCCCTTCAGTGAATATAGTCGGTGTTTCGCTGGCGGCTGTCAGGGGCGAAGTCTACTCGCACTACCTAGCAGCCGTGGGCCTTCGCCATCTAGTCCTATAAGCTATGTCAAGTGAAAGAGAATTTGGCCCGCTTATAACATAACCCGACCACGTGAGCTCCTGTGCCAGACGCGTGCAAATCCATTCAAGATTACCGTCCGATCATCCCAACTCGGCAAGAAGGTTTCGCAGGCTGCGAGCTCGACCACGTCTGTGTTTACTAGAGCTATCATGATGAGGATGGCGGTCACGACTCCAACGGCAAGCTGGAAGATACACTCTGAGGATAGCCACCAGCACCATGATGGGGGACGAACTACCACATAACCTGCTAATAGACGATGGTCCCTGAGTGCAGATGAGCTGGATTATAACAGGAACCTCAGTGGAACGAAAATATTTCACGTTGACTGCTGTCGTAAACATTACATACTGCCTCATTCGCCAGTGCACATCACCAGCCTGCGAATTAGATGACTCGAACAGAGCGGCTGGCCTCGAGCAGTAGCTAAAAGCAGGACCAGGGCCTGATCTGACGACGGACTGGAAAGAGGATCTGGCAACAACACACGGTCTTGGGATAATCCAGCAGGCTGCTCGGACTTACGATAGATGAGGACGATTGAAACGGTGGAAGTTGAATCATTATGATCTACCAGGAAGAATGCTGACTTTAGCCTCTCAGGGAATGTATCACCTGCTCTCCTTTAACTTCCACCATGTAGACTGCCGTCACTCTGTATTTGACTGCCGTTGACAGCAGATACTTTTTTTAAGCTCAAGGATAGTGGACTGCCACCAACATGCACCCGTGCCTACTCTTCACCGCCCCATCAACTGTCAGCTTTTAGGAGCATTAATCTATATTGTCTCCGGACGTTGTGATTCGTCAACCCAGTTTGAGGCAGTTTTCAAAATGAAGTTAACTTTTCTTTTATAAACTAAGAAAAGTTTTTTTTAAAATAGATTTTAGTAGTTCCAGGTAATGGGCACGGATAAAAGCAGCCCTAAGCGCCGCAGAACCACCAAGGACGCCCAGCGTATTCACGACGTTTCCGAGGATGGCGTTAGCCATGCCATCCGATGACAGTGACTTCGAAAAACAGCAATAAATGTTTAAGTACGATGATGTGCTGCGGTAAAATGAGAATGAAGTTGCTGACGAAAAAGGGCAGCAAACTTAGGTACACAGTGAAATCCCTGCAACCTAAGGTGGTGACTCTTTTTCGCCCTGACCAACCCACCGGTGCGACCCACATCTAGCAGCGACTTCGTCATTTGGTCCAACGCGGGAGGAGCCCGTAACTGAGCCAAAGAAAGGACCCGAAGGAGATAAAATTTGCCTTGAGGTCATCGAAGAGGAGTAACAAGAAGACCCTTTCAACTTCGTTTGTAGGCGGAAAAAGCGCAAAAAGCAAGAGGTGGGTGCTAAAAGTGTAAGTCCTCCCGAACTGTCAAGTGCCAGTGCCTTCTCCGCTAGAGCCTTAAAGCTCAGAAAGGAGGAAATTCCTGCAATTACGGCATATATAGCATAGCTACTGAAATTCCTAAAGGGCAAAGGCCTAAAGGCGACCTTAAGAAACACGAGAGGTGATAGAACCCTCACTTTTGCCGAGTTTACAGTTGACCATTTTAACAATTTTTCCGTTTGTTAAAGACCAAGATCTTAGTGCCACTACCAGAACCCCTTCATCATCCGCGGCCTTCATAGGCAAACGAACCCTGAAGAAATTATTTCCGAAATCACTTCAGAATACTCACTTCTGAAAGTTCGCTCGGTTGCAAATTTTGTGACCAAACAAGTTAAGGCCCTCCACAGGGTGAATCCCACACTCCCTCTCAAATCTCAATCTGGTCTTTTTATAGCCCACTTTGAGTCCTCCGAAGAGCTAAGTAAAGTTTTCAAGGTGGAGTACAACCTTCATCAAAAGATTACCTTCGAAAATAGGTCTGTAGAAGGTTGGCTCACCTGGAAGTTTACCAGCCTTAGACAATAGTACTTCTGTTGCTTCCATGATGCTAGAAATATCCCCTCGGAAAAGCACGGTTCGAAAATCTCAGTATACGTGACTGGTCTGGACTTCACGGCTTGCTTAAGGGCCCTATTCGGCACGCCATACAGACCCGGAGCTTTGTTATCTCCTATACTTGTATAGATCTCAAGCAGCTCGTCACTGGTAACACATTCGGAGGTCGCTGGAAGCTAGCTGTCAATGCCCTCCTCTTGCTGGGGGAATAAACCCTGGATAATTTTTAACAAGAGTGAAGGGCACGTGATGTTCGGAGATGAACGGCCATTGAATCGCCCCATCACGATTTTATAGGCCCACGGGTTTACGTCCGCTTCCGAGCAGAGCTCCTTAAACATTCCCTCTTTCTCCGTTGGATGGCGAGCTTAAGGGTTTTGCGTGCTTCCATAAAGGGGCACTCGTTTTGCCCTTGGTCGATTCTGCCCACCCCCATCTGAGCCGCTCTTCTGGCTCGGTGACAGGTTGATCGAAAGCTGGCCAGTTCAGATTCCACCAGTAGTTTGATCTTCTACTGGCGAGCACCTCCTCGGCATACGCTTTGGAGAAGCATTGGGCCACATGGGCCGCTCCGTAGAGGCGCCTGCTTTATTAGGTTGGTCAAGTCACACCTCTATGAAGGTCTGCTCATCGAAAGCTTTTGCAAACCAGCTTGACAACTTTCTCGGTTTCGGGCATGATGGTCTTCTGCCCGGTGACTCCACACATAGCCCAAATTCTGCCTGGTGATCGCTATGCGCGTAGTTCTTGCTGGCACACCAGGCCATACCACATGCCAGTGCAGAGCTGACAAAAGTTAGTTCTACGATTGAGGCAGACCCTCTTCTCTAAAAGGTGTTTACATAACCTTTGCTGGCCAAAATTATATCTAATAGACTGCGGCCTCTTGCATTTGTCGCTCTGCTATCCCATTCACGGGACCAAGCATTGAAGTCACCGGGAATCACTCCTGGACTACCTTATATCGAGAACAAGACTGTCAAGCATTTCCTCGAATTTGAACAGTGTCAGACTTGGCGGGGCGTAACAGCTGTATGCATATACACCGTTTATTTTTGCCCACACAAAGCCGCTGGCTGTCTGAATCCCAGTATATTGTATGCCTTGTCGCATGCATGCCGATATCGCCGCTTCACCACTCGAATTTTAACCCATACGCCGCCATGAAGGTTTCTGTAGAGTTCTCGGCCGCCAATAACTTTTGCACTGCGTTCACTGCTAATCGCAATCTTCCCGTTTGAATATTCCCAACTCACAATGGACTCCACTGCAAGTTCCTCCAACTTAACTGTTAGATCAAGGCAGTGCAAATTCTACTTTGGATGTCACGTTTTGGACCCGTACTGCGACATCCTCTTCAAGTGAGTTCTTAACTTCGGTTAGGAAGTTATCAGTTTTTCCCAAGCTGTATTTTTTCAGTTTAAATATGAGGTCATCCTTCTGGGTCCTTCGAATCTTGCTGACATTTCCACCTAGTTTTTTTTAGATCGGTGTGAACTTTGACCTTTTCAGTATCTCCGGTACTTTCAGTTCCGTTTTTCGGAACTATTTGTATGGTCCTTTTTCTCTTAGATGCCTGGTAATTTCCTAGAGGATCCACATCTTTTTGCCGCAGTCTCTTGTTTGGTGGCAGGTTCATTGCAGTGCGATTAAGTGTCACTTGGGTTGCCTGTGACACCGTTGGGACAGCAGATTTTGACTTGTCTTTGGAATATCGTTCCTTCTGCTACGATACATGCGTGTGCACGTTGTACTTGTCCTTGATGAACTCAGATAGCTCAACTACTTTTGCGCCAAGGGTGATTCTTCTGGATCAGGGCTCTGTCCTTCATGAGTCCTAATCGGATTACTACTTTGAAATGTCCTTCACATTTGGCGTTCATTGACCTCGTAACTGCGCCTTCCTCACTTCTTCTGCTTTTCGCAGTTTATCCTCGATTACAGCGATCTTGGAATTGATCGCATTCCACTCTTCCTGACAGGCTACCATTCTCCGGACAAAATTTTCCGATGATAGCACTTGAGCTAGAGTTTCCTCTAAGTTCCTCCTTTCTTCCACGAACTTAGGACACTGGAAGAATACGAGCGCTGGGTCCTCTGGGATCGCCGTCTGTCTGTCTCTCCATCTCTCCATCTGTCCAACTATCCGTCTGTCTGTCTGTCCATTTGTCCGTCTATCGATCTGTCCGTCTGTCCATCTGTCTGTCTGTCGGTCTTTTTTTATAGTTAAAAGGTGGAAAGTTCAAAACCTACTTCCATTGCACGGGGAATACTGCTGACTTCTGAAATGGAGTTATCAAATGTGAGGCTCTTATTCTTCTTCTTCATCCATTCTCCCCTCGGGACTGATTTAATGCATAGCGTCGCGGGCTGGATTAGTTCTTAACTATAACGCGTTTTGGTTCTCTCTCTTTTTCCTTTTCTTTGGAATTCATCCTTCCCACTTGTTTCCAACCCTCCGATTATTACCCGATGCTCAGTAAACGTGGGGCAATCAAATACAACATATTCCACTTTTTCAGCCATATTAACGCATCTTGGGAAGTAGGGCGAGTGCGTCGTGCCCAAATCGATATAGGTATGCGCGATAGCCTCCAGGTCTACTCAATTTTTGCAGCTCGAGATTTAACTATCTGTGGTTTCGTCCAATCTATCTTCACCTTTAGTTTGACCAACGACCAGTTTGAGACTCTTGCCACCTCCTTCGCCGTTCAGCGACAAAGTTCCGCCGTGCCAGCTGCCGCCGATTCTCCGTAAAGACGCTGGCCTTCATTTGCTAGGATGACTATGGGGAGTATTCCCGCTAGTACACATGCTGCTTCTTTTGATGTTGTTTGTACACAGCCGATGCGCCATTCACAGTTTTCTCCGGTCTAATTTATTTTTCAGCACAATTGCCCATTCTCGAGCTGCGTAGAATAGCACAGAACGGACTACCCTTGAGAGAAGAAGAGGTCGGCTTTGTCTTGGCCGACTAATGATCGGCAGTATTTTCGAGATTGTTGCAGTGATAGAAGACGTTTTAGGATGTTTCTTGAAGCTAAGCCTTCTGTCAATTATTACTCTCAAGTATTTAAGCGCTGGTTGGGAGTAAAAGAAGGATTCGTCAACTTAAATTTTCAATCCTGTCATCATCCCTGAAGCGAATGGTTGCATCGCTGTTCGAAAGGCATAGTGTTAACAAGGGACCCAGGACTGAACCCTGCAGGATATCGAAAGTTGTCGGGAATATTTTTAATCTATCGACGGAGTGGCAATACAATTTTCTCCCCAGGAGTAGTTTGACCAGTGCCACGCTGATTTTTTCATGTTACCACTGCATATCATTTACCTTCTTCTATTGCAACATCTGCCAGGTCAGTAACCATCCTGACTGCGTCGACGGTTGATCTCGCATTACGATATTCGAATTGCTCATCAGAAAGGTATCCTTCCCTTTCTGCAAGTCGGTGCAGCCTATTGTATGTCAGTCATTCGAATAGTTTGCCATTGGTATTGACAGGATATATCGATGAGGAGAGGTCACCCAATAGTTTACCTGACTGCGGAATGAGTATTAGCTTTTGTAGCTTCCATTGCACGGGGAATACTCTTTCTCTAAGCCATGCCATAAAAACTTGTATAAACATACTTGGTGCTGCACTGGAATCTTATTTTCAACGAGTTCCTTTTCTGCCTCCAGAACTTCCTGGTAAACCACTACCTGGAACTTCAACAGGGTTTGCAAGCACTAAGATCCGAAAGAGCTTTTTCAGGAAAAGGTCATCTTGAGTGATAGTTTGAACATCCAGTTTTGGCAGCATCCAAACACTGTCATACCACTAAAATCAGATCAGGATCCACGGAGGCTTTTTGGATGATGAAAATGCCTCCCAGGTCTTGAAAGAACATCCCATTCGGACTCCACTCTCCCCTTTAATAGCCATCACAATTCAATGTTCACACAGAAACCGTAGCAAACTAGTTGTAATCACAAGAATTTATATATTACCCTCAATGCACACAACGAGGTCCTTCCAGCAATACACTCCGCTTCCCATCGTCCGTTTTCTAATCCTCTCCTTTCGATCCCTGGCACTTCTAACAAGACTTCACACATTTATCATAGCCGTTATGACATATTTATGATATCCTTTTTCGATGATGGCCAAATGTCACGAGACGATTTGATAACATCCTGTCCCGAGGAGAACGATAGATTTTCCAGGATACGCTTCACGGCATGGCATGACCGTGGTGGACAGTCTTTAGTCAAGTTTATATGTTTGCGTCGCAACGGAATTTAGTGGACTCAGACTGGACGTACGAATGTTGCACGCTATACGATGGGTGACGGCAAGGACGTGGCATGAGGGGGAGAGATAAAATAGTTGGATAATAAGGGAATTTATGATGTGATATTTATTAGTGTGATGAAAAATTTGAAGAAATATGCGGACTGCGCTGGTTTTGGTGTACCATGTTGCCAAACAGGTCGTAAAAGTGTTGGAAGGGCAAGAAGGCGACAGAGCTGTGAGCTGGGGATTAGTTTTAATGAAAAATCTACGGAGTTTTGTAGGTTATTTTTCAGAGTTCTGTCAGGACGATGTTATTTTGAAAAATTCATAAGGAAAAGTCTGCAGTGGAAAAGGTCATGTTGCAGGGAAGACCCATTTGATATGGAGTTGACTCCAATTATATTTTGGTTATGATGTGTCCTCACGTGAAGCTATGATACAGAAAAAGTTTTTATGGGTTCACACATAGATATGTACACGCTATTGAAAATATAAATTACTACCTACAAGTTTGTAATCCATGTCTTTTGACAGAGAGACTGATATATTCTCTGGGGAAATTCCAGCATCAACGCGAGTAGATCGAGATTAATACAGAATCTGCCAGGAACTCGGGAGGATAGGAAATGAACCCACTTTTATGTAAAAGGTCATCGACATAACGACGGCATCCCCTAGCATTGCGACACTTGTCAGGGAGTGGAGAGAATCAAACGATATCACGCTCTTGGATAACAGGCGCATAGACAACCACTCTATTATAGAATTCGCGAAAAGACAGCTTGGTCGACGTAGAAAATAGAGCACCTGAGTTACGATCTCTCGGATGTCCATCATATCCAGCCCAGATAATCGCAACTAGCTTGAGAGAAGCTTTCGAGGAGGACAGTTTACTCAATACGCCGAAGAAGGGTAGAATATCATGGTGAAATTCGGATCTGTCAAAACAGAGAAGGACGATAAGTGTCCGTCATAACATAGCTCCAAAGTCCGAATCGATATAAAGAGGCTCAAAAAGCAGTAAAGAAGAGCGTAATGTCTGCTGATCATCAGAGACTAACTCTCTTGAGGCAACCTTAAAGTTCACGCGAATCCTTGTCAAAGAATATAACCCACAGCTGGATAACCTACATTTACACAGCACAGAAAGCGATGAAGCGCACTTCCTAGGCAATATCCAAGATTTCATCACATGGTAGACAGGTGCATGCAGCCCTCAATTGAGGGGCTAGATTCCGGTATGCAACATGGCGGCCTGGTTTTATTATGCTTCAGGTTAAGATTGCATAATTCGGCAAGTCCTCTAACGAGCCCCCACGGCGGCCGCTGCAAACCGTCTTTGGATAGACCAAGGCTGTGGAGAGCAGGGCTGAGAGTAAGCTTATCCAATTGACAATGATCTGTTTGCCTGCTGGTCATGTTGTTTGGAGCAAATGGATCTGGCGGAGTGATGAACCGAATCAACAGCTCAAGGATCGTCCTTCCAGCTCTCGAGAAGGTGCTAACAAAACTGCAAGCCAAGGTGGAAGAGCATAAGCCGAAAACTGCGTGTTCAATGGGAGGTTTGGTCCTTAGTATGCAAAGTTTGAATACCTCAGTCTCCTCAATTTTCAAATAAGATATTCTTCGCGGACTACTCGTCGTACCAAGGCATGAACTTAATTAAAAAAAAAAACCGACGATAAAAGAAGAGGTGATAATGCCAGGACTACCTGGCATCCAGCCAGAAGACTATAGCCAACGAGGGCCGTAAAGTGGGTGCCAGTTGTAGTACCGCTTTACGAAAACCAACCGCAGAGACCTACCGGTGCAAGGCGACAGACGAACTAGCAGTTTCCAGCTTTTAGTGTAGCGAAGATCAGCCGTAATACTCATCATCATCATCATCAACGGCGCAACAACCGGTATCCGGTCTAGGCCTGCCTTAATAAGGAACTCCAGACATCCCGGTTTTGCGCCGAGGTCAACCAATTCGATATCCCTAAAAGCTGTTTGACCTCTTGACCTACGCCATCGCTCCATCTTAGGCAGGGTCTGCCACGTCTTCTTTTTCTACCATAGATATTGCCCTTATAGACTTTCCGGGTGGGATCATCCTAATCCATACGGATTAAGTGACCCGCCCACCGTAACCTATTGAGCCGGATTTTATCCACAACCGGACGGTCATGGTATCGCTCATAGATTTCGTCATTGTGTAGGCTACGGAATCGTCCATCCTCATGTAGGGGGCCAAAAATTCTTCGGACGATTCTTCTCTCGAACGCGGCCAAGAGTTCGCCATTTTTCTTGCTAAGAACCCAAGTTTCCGAGGAATACATGAGGACTGGCAAGATCATAGTCTTGTACAGTAAGAGCTTTGACCCTATGGTGAGACGTTTCGAGCGGAACAGTTTTTATAAACTGAAATAGGCTCTGTTGGCTGACAACAACCGTGCGTGGATTTCATCATCATCGCTGTTATCGGTTGTCATTTTCGACCCTAGATAGGAGAAATTGTCAACGGTCTCAAAGTTGTATTCTCCTATCCTTATTCTTCTTCGTGTTTGTGTTTGACCAGCGCGGTTTGATGTTGTTGGTTGATTCGTCTTCGGTGCTGACGTTGCCACCATATATTTTGTTTTGCCTTCATTGATGTGCAGCCCAAGATCTCGCGCCAATCACCGCCTGCTCGATCTGGATGAAGGCAGTTTGTACATCTCGGGTCGTTCTTCCCATGATGTTGATATCGTCAGCATAGGCCAGTAGTTGGGTGGACTTGAAGAGGATCGTACCTCTTGCATTTACCTCGGCATCACGGATCACTTTCTCGAGGGCCAGGTTAAAGAGGACGCATGATAGCGCATCCCCTTGTCGTAGACCGTTGTTAATGTCGAATGGTCTTGAGAGTGATCCTACTGCTTTTATCTGGCCTCGCACATTGGTCAGGGTCAGCCTAGCCAGTCTTATTAATTTCGTCGGGATACCGAATTCCCTCATGGCCGTGTACAGTTTTACCCTGGCTATGCTATCATAGGCGGCCTTAAAGTCAATGAATAGATGGTGCAACTGTTGTCCATATTCCAACAGCTTTTCCATCGCTTGCCGCAGAGAGAAAATCTGATCTGTTGCTGATTTGCCTGGAGTGAACCCTCTTTGGTATGGGCCAATGATGTTCTGAGCGTATGGGGCTATCCGGCCGTAATACTCCTAACCCGAAACTACCGACGTCGGAGCCCCCTCAAAAGCTAGGACTGACAAGAATATCGGTCACCGGAAACCAGCTAAGAGGCGGAAGACCACTGGAGTTCTACTGGAGAGCTAGTATTCGCCAAGATGAGAAGAACCTCGTTAAATATAAGACGATTGTTGAAGAATATAACCGAAAACGCCTCGCAGACGAGGCCCACCGCTTTCAAACGCAATCAATCTCAAGACGAGGTCAAACAAAATCAGAAGCGGAGCGGAGTGCACAAGTGCTCGGACGCTAAGCCACCTCTGCCAACAGGTGAGTAGCAACAGCCAGCCGACGAGTCACGAACTGCGGAACCTTTCTGCAACATGAGTCACTTACGTGTGGCGCTGACGGATGGCAATTCCACAAGCGGCAAACAAGCGCCGGAGCGCCAGCGTTGAGGCCAGACTGTCGAAGATGGTCATTAAGGATCTCCTGGTTGCCAAAGACGAACGCATGGGATTCATCCACTTTGAGCGACGACTGGTCAGGCGTAAAACTCAAAGTCATCCCCTGCGACGAGGTTCTCAGGAGTCCGGTCGCTCGCATCTGGCCTACGAAGACCCGCTTAGATCTTCCCTGCTCTTTCAAAACCTCAGGATTCCCAAGGACGACTGGGTAGTTAATAAAGAGGAGAAACCCCCGTCGAAGAACCAACTTTGCTTGCACTGTATAAACGGAGGGTGCCTAAGCCACTAGGAAAAGTAGACTACACAGTGCGGTTCGTAGTCAGAAGCGCAAAGGTGAAAGTGTTCTGCCCCGCAAAATCGGACGACGACGTGAATCCAGTCAACGCCGCCAGTGAGTTGATGGAGGATATGAGGATCGACGTTCTGATGGGGACTGGCGAAATCTCCACGCAAGCAGATCACGCTGAGGGTGGCGTAGATAAATCTGCAGCATTCGAAGTGTGCCTCGGCTAATCCGCTTGTCTTTCTTCTGGAAGAAGATATTAACATTGAACTAGAGTGTCTGGGTAGAGATACTTCTCAGATCATAGTTCGATTCTTTTCAGTCTAGTTTTCGCAGGAGAGGTCTCAAAATCTTTCAGAGGCCTCAGGAGGATCGACTGGAGGAAGTTTAGTCAAGTTATCACGAACAAACTTTCCGTTACGCAAATTGGTAAGATTGGCACGACAGACGAACTGGAGTCAAAGGTCTGGGCTCTGAAGAAGGCATTCGATACGGCTTGAAAGTGTCGTGCTCTGCTACAGCAAGAAGACACTGCCACTGTGGTGGAATGAAGATCTGTTCAGCCTCAGGAAGCTGACCAGGGAGATCTTCAATATATGCTGCAGGCATCAATATTGGCAGCCATACAAGGATCGCTTGAGGAAGTACAGGTCGGGCATCAATACTACAAGAGGCGGTCCTGGTTGACCCATTGTCGGCACATTGGAAGCACTGATGAATCTGCGAGGCTCAGTAAGATCCTGTGTTTATTCTCAAAAAGTCGGAAGGGTCCCGTACAAAATCTTCTGGTGAAATGTTGGAGCTACTGGTGCAGGCGCACTTCCCCGCTAGAGAAGAAGACTGGGAGGCAGAGTCTTGCTTGGAGGATATGCCGCCCCAGTCGTGCAAGACGGTGATTACTGAGGATAAAATCAACTGGGCTATAAGCAGCTTTCCTGCATAGGAATCTCCGCACCCTGACAGCACACTACCAGTCATGCTAACGACGCAGCAGGAAAGGTTATTGCCCTGGCTTATGGAGATTTACCGGTGCTGTATGTCTATGGCATGCATACTGCAGTGTTAGAGATGCGCATGAGTGGTTTTCATACCGAAGCGGGCAGGCGCGGCTATCAATCCTCTTTCGTATTGAAGACCCTAGAACACGTCCTGGACATCCACGTAAGGAGTATTACGGAGAGAACGCATTTTTTAGGTCGCGTATGCGTTACGGTAGGCGTACCTCAAACGCAAATCTGCAGAAATCGCTTTCTATGAGGTATTTGGCTCGGTTGAGCGGCCACTGCAGTACAGTCAGTATATTCAAGCTGCCTTTCTAGATACAAAAGGACCAGGTCGTCAGCGTTCGATTTAAGGAAGGGTCTGCCACGTGCTCCTTCTTTACCATGGATATTGGCATTATGGATCATTCTCACTGATGCGGATTAGGTGACCTGCATACCGCAACCTACAAAGGATTTTACCTACAATCAGACAGTCGTGGTATCACCCATAAATTTTGTCGTTATGCGGACGTCCATCCACATGTGGTGAATTTGGAGAATTCTTCTCATGAACACGGTGAAGAGTTCCTTAATTTTCTTGCTATGAACCCAAATCTCCAAGGAACTTTATGTATTCCTTGGAGGTTTGGGATTGGCAACAACTATCTCAAACTTATATTCTCTTATCTACGTACTTCATCAAGATCGCGCTGGTAGCCGAATACTCCATCTGGATGAAGGTAGACTGTACATCTCAGGTGATTTTTCTCTTATTGCCAATATCGTCAGCCAGTAGTTGGACGATCTTGAAGAGAATGGTGCCTAGGTTAAAAAGGATGCTCGATAGTGCATCCCCTTGCCTTATACCGTTGATGATGGTGGGTGTTCTCGAGAGTGCTGCTGCTTTTATCCGACTCACACATTGGTCAAGGTCAACCTAGTCAGCCTTATCAAACATGTGTACAGTTTTACTCTGACTATGCTACAATAGGGGGCCTTGAAGTCCGTGAAAGATTGATGCAACTAATAGTCATATGCCAGCAGTTTTCAATTGTTTGCGGCAAAGATAAGATCTGATTTGTGCTGATTTGCTTGGAGTGAAGTCCCATTGGCAAGGGTGGATTATGTCCTGGGCATTTAGCCTAACAAGATAGCATCTTATGGGTGGGACTCAACAACGCGGTAGCTCTGTGATCGCTGTACTGCGTGATATCCCCCTTTTTATGTATGAGACTGATAATGCCTCGTTGTCAGTTGTTAGGCATTGATTCGCTGTCCAACACCTTCAGCATCAGTTGATGTACTGCTGGATGTAGGTTTTTGCCTCCATATTTAACCAGTTTGGCTGCAATTCCTTAAGCTCCGAGCGGGCAGCGAAATATGGCGTGGCTCATGTTTCTAGTTCCGAGAGTGCCCTGGGCTTTAGGGAAAACTTTCAAAGACTAAAATGACAAATAACATAATCCACATTCTGGAAGTTCAATTGCTCACATTTTGATGGGCTGGATAGTAATAGAAGGGCTGACTTGTTGCTTCTCAGCGAGCAGTACCAAGATAGAAGATTGCCACCATGATGAGAGGCCACAACCGAGGAAATAACCCGTTGTGCGGAGGTACCTTTTTTAGGATTTTTCTTATACCAGACGAACCTATGTCCATTTTTCAGAATAGGCTCGGTCCCTTGGAGGACAGGATTCGAAACACAAAAGGGAGACTTTAAGGTCCGAGTGCTCAAATGGAACATAATCCAACCAGATCCTTGGGACACAACAATTTTGGAGATGGTCACCGGGATGAGTCTTATTGCCCTAAATATTAGTTACATTCCGCTATTCTGACATCCTGATGCGGGAATACTATCCCTAAGTGACTTTTGCGACGGAGTTCCTAGTATCAACGGTGTAACACTGGAGGGTACTGGTAGATTTCATGCGGAGTGATTACCAATTCACTTCCTTCTAAGTAATCAATCAATGGCTCTTTGCAATGTCCTGACGTCCGACGTATACCAATCAGGTGGAACATTGCAGAAGCAGGCGTTGAAAAATTTGCCGAAACTGTCTCAAGAGGGCCGAAACTCTTACAGGACCCGGAAGTGGATAAAAAAACCTCTGACTAAATCGTGTGTGAAGTCAAGAATGAATTTTAACTCCGCAGCTTGTGATACATCGGTGCCCAAAAGAGGACTTCGCCACGGGAACTAACCATACGCTAGTGAACAACTGAAGATACAAAGTTACGAAAGAACTGCCTCAGCATTCGGTGGATTGCACAGTGTGTAAGAGGCCAAGATAGAGTAAACCGCAGATCCATAGAATACGAGAGAGTGCCACGAAATTAAGAGGCGAATAGCGCGCTGCTGGCAGATGCTAGTTAGTGACGCTAACAATTATTGAGGGGGCCTCGGGTATTCGATGGGGATAAAAACTCGTTCTTCATCGATCACCCTGTCCAATAAAACAGTGAAGAAGCAGTGGAACTATCCAAGTACTTTTTCTTGTCTATCATATCTGAGCTGGCGTTGTCGATGAGAAGACGATCCCTGCGCAATGCCTATTTTATCCTTTAGTAGAACTGGAAGAGGCGGTCTTGTCCATAAAGAGCACAATAGCACTAGAGCCGGATGGTATTCGTAACGAAGAGACTTATATCCAAGTATACGCGGGAATGGTGGCCACTGTGTTCAACACTTGTTCGACTGCAGGTATCTTTCCTTTCTGCTTGAAGATAGCAAGAGTCATGCTGATAAGCAGAGCAAGAGTGATTCCAAGGCATCGTCATCATACTGTCACCTTGGTATGATGGATACAGCGGAGAAATTTCTTGGGAAGCTTGTCAAGCCAAAACTGGCTAACCTAATAGGTGCTGCAGAAGATTTCTTACCGAACTAATACGGTTTTAAAGTGACGTTATCCACAATTTATGCGGTTATAGAAGTGATCCAAGCGGTTGAATTCGGGGAAATGGTGCGCCATGCTCCAGGCATCATTTTGTTGATATTGAGGGACTAGTCCTGTCCAACGAAATTTAGGAAGGAAAGCATAGAATGAGAGTCACATCGGGGCGGTTCACAGAACAGTCTTGTGTCTGAGCCTTTGGAACTAACTAAAGTCTGCTAAGACTCGAGATGCCTGATGAATCCCATCTGGTCGGATACGTGGATGGTATTGTGGCACCGGTTGCCACACGCACGATCTAAGAAGTTCAGTGCACACTGAGAACCGCAATGAGGCGAGCCAGAAGTTAGATGATGGAATATGAATTCTCTCTAATTATTGGGGACATTGCAGTGGACTTTCCAATCAAGGAGGCGGTTGCCACTATCCTCTATATTCAAGTCGATGAAATCCCCGTCTTGTCGAAAATGGCGGTGAAATATGCCCATACAGTCGAACATCAAATTTCCTTCTTTGTCTCAACAGAATGAGCAACGCCGTGTATAAGGCTTCATCCTCTTGACTTGTTTCGAGCCTGACACTGACACTGACTAATTGGTTCTCCGAAGCTTCCTTTTTCTATCTATGAAGTTGATTCTTCGCTCGATGAAATTCGCGATAGGTCCCTGCGCAAGCCTATGCCCTTTGAGAGTTCAGCATTGTCCGATATGCAGCATTCTTCCGTTCCGTTGCAAGTTTACATTCATCACCGAATCAGCCGTTCTGACTCCTTTTTGCAACTGGGGCTAAGTACCTTTGTGACCGTACACATGAAAATGTTCGTCAGGTGGTTCTGAGGATAATTTGACGACGCTTCACCCCCATATGTACTGACGTTTATCAAGCCTGCGAGGTAAGGGCAACACATCGTCAATTTGATTGAAAGTGGTCCCGCCTGCAAAGACCCATGTATGGTTGTGGGCTGAAAATGGCGGGGTTTCATCATTCGGAGTTGTTCTAGCAATCGGGCGGTATTATCAGCACTAAATATGAACCACAAATCCAGCTGGTTTGAATGGAGTTATCATCATTTGCTAACCACGGAACGAAACATTCCAGACGGGATCATCAGAGATCTGGAAGCTCAATGTTGGAGCCAGAGGCAATTTTTGGCATCTACTTTCAACTCTACTTTGAAAGGTCAAAATGCAAAGATTCTCCCAGCTGAATGGAGAGTTCTAAACTTCCGCCGGCAGGCCAAAATCCTTGTGAAAGAACCCGAGGGCACTAGAGCGACATGTTCATTGTCCCTTAAGATGTACGAGACCTTAGTTGTCCTTTTAATGCTGCTCGTTAAATTACCAACTGGAAAAAATTGAAAGTTGTGGTCTCGATTATATGCAGTTAATGTAAGGAGCGGGACGAGACGAGCCTGGTCTTTACATGGGGCTATCTGGCCTCTTCAGATATCAGCCGAAGATAGCCTCGGTAAGGTGTTCTTTAGCGAAGGATTTAAGGACTCTATGCCTCTGGAGAATATTCTCAGACTCAGAGAATCTTGCGAACGCTGCGAGCGGGGATACCACTGAATAGGTGGTCTGGCCAACGGACCCAATAAGAGCCTGACCGCTGGGAGCTGCGGTTCTCGATACTAAACCAAATTAAATAGACCAGAAGCGTTTGTATTTTGGGCCCAACTTTAGCAACCCACAAATCAAGTCATCATTTACGACTCAGCGATTTCATGTCAAATTTGGCGAACTAAGTCATATATATTTCTTACTAGTATTCTGTGATAAATTATTTTTATTTCTAAATTACAATGATTTTGAAAAAGCAACTTAAATTCTGTGTTTTATCTCTATGAGATTATCTCTAACTTTATTATTTCGAAAAGCACCCCATCTTCGTGATAGGAATAAAAATTGTATGACGAAATTTTTAAATGGGAATCCTGGGAACGTTGGTTCAGAACGGTATCATACCGTATCAGTGGGGTTGTGTCTGCAAGGAAGTCAGCTATTTTGGGCGACTAAACGCCATATTGGATGAACTGCAGCAACTGTTTTTGTGGACTCCAAGTTTCAAGTTCAGTATGAATAAAAACAAATCATATTTAGGACTTTATTCGTGCTCTGTTGCGGCGTGGTTTTGGTTATCCAGCAAAGAGCCCTCTTCGGAGAAATGTGTGACAAAATCCCCGACTGGAAGTGGTGGGGAGCAGGATAAATTTGCTGAAAATAAAAGTAAACCCAAGGAGACTAGAGACATTGCCGTGAATACAAGCGATGTTTTTACTAATACTGGAAAGAAAGTTGCCTGGGACGACCAAAAAGAACTTGAAAGGGAAGATAAGGAACAATTTTCAACCCCTAACTTAGAAAGGCCAGACCCTTGTGAAACATCAGAAGAACCGATTACTAGTGGCTCTTCCACAGAAAATCGATGTTCTTCCCAATTGGAAACTTCAGAGGAACAGCTTAGTTCACAGACTCCTCCGCCGGAGATGGAAATTTTGCAGGATCCTCTACCAGAATCCGTTCAGGTGTGCCCACGCTGCGGGATGTTTCACACGATAAGGCAACATTATCTGATGTTCCCATGGAGCAATGGTGCGGAGTGAGAAAATCAGTTGGTATTTCGAACCTAAATCTTTTCCGTTTCATGTTACAGTGGGGCACGTGAAAGTGGACGATGTTGTATTACCTACCGTGGACAAACAGCAGTCACACCTGAAACTAGCTGAAGGGAAGTCTTTCGTCGATACAGTAATCAACGAGGCAATGAAGGAACAAGTCATTAGCACAAATATTGACGAGCCTCTCTCTGAAAAGAGAACGACAACCTCTTCCCAAAAGTTTGAGCTATCATCGGGACGAAACTCGGTGCTTCAAACTCCAAACTCCAGGCATCGTTCGGTGTTGAAACAACTAAAGACGAAGAAAGGTAAATCAAGGTAGTTTGGAAGGATGGACTTAGTTTTTAAAAGAATCCTTTGTTTTTTTATTTAGAGACACCTATCGCCACAAAAAGAAGCCCTCGGGTGTCTTTCAACTTGGATAAAAAAACCAGAGGGTAGATGACCTGTAGAATGCTGAGGTTCTCTCTCTCTCTCTCTGAAGACCGTGGAGAGAATTTATTTTAGAGTCATACGTAGCAGTTAGTTTTCACTGAATTAGTGTTATGGTCAAATTTAGCCCCTATGAGGGCAAACATAAAGTTGAAGATAGTACCAAGCTCACTCAATTTTTTTCGGAAAGGATGCTGGCATACATTGAGAAACTGACCAGTATCCCTTTATTGACGGGTAGCATAAACTACGGCGGTTACAAGGGCCCCAAAAGGTACCACCTTATTTTTTGTTTAGGAGATACAGTATTGCTATGGAAAAAGTGCCATCGCACTTGTAACTAGTGGCAGAGTTGAACAAGAGTTTCCCAAGAATAATTGTAATTTATTTTACCATTCCCTGTACCTATTTTTTAATTAGTGTTAAAAATTCTAACTAACAATTATCCAATCCAGTATATTTCCTCCTCCAAGTAACAAATTTAGATGTAAATAAATGTGTTTGAAAGTGAGCTAAATGTGATATTAATGTACCATTTTCAAGAAGCTCTCTCGCCCTAATGGGAAACTGGCAGCGTTGACATGGTGACCCCCAAGCTCAACGGAATACAATCCCAATTCAGACCCCATATCACGTGCACACTCGTGTATCAAATATTAACTACCCCATCTAGAGGAAGACCTAGAACCTGGAACAGCTCTCAAAAAGACTCCAGATAAACGATGGCCTTCAACAGCGGAAACAAAGGAGAGAGAGAGAGAACAATAATCGGCCCACAAGGGGACAGTATTGTTAAAAAAGCCGAACCCCAACCCGAAGAGCAAGAAACCTCGGGGAATGAAGGCAGGAGCCAGTAGACCAAGCAATAGCAATCCGGCGTAGTCAAGAATGTTGACAGGGCATTTCACCCAGTCCATTTCTGAAAAATAGAAACCCTTATCCGGAAGCAGACGTTTAAGGGTTGGAATTCCCAGTCCATAGCCAATGGAACACGCTTGTTTTTTTTTTTTTTTGGGGTAGGGTAGGTGAATGCATTTACGTACACAGTGTTGGACTCCCGATTCGGTACGTCGTCGGACTACCAACTAAACACCTCCCCATCGTCAGAGAGCTAGCCTGGAACCGTTTGTCACATTACTTCGGGCTAGTCCCCGAACTCTCCCGCTTTGCGGAGCCTTCAAATCAGGGAATTCCTTTCACCAACGGGAGGGGAGAGGAGGAAGGGAACTGTCAGTTCAAGGAGCCTCCTGCCATCCGGCTCCTCCACCGGTCGAGTTCTATCTTCTTAGCAACGAGAAGGGTCCGAACGTAATGGGCAACACGGTTCCACCTGTCAGCAGTCCTCAGCATCTCTTCCACAATGTTGTCTGGAGAAAGATCCCCTGTGTTTAAATAGAACTGCTGACGAACCCCATCCCACCTTCCACAAGAAAAAAAAGTGTGGTGGGCATCTTCCACAACTCCATTGCAAAACACATAATCCGGAAAACGCGCCTTTCCAATCTTGTGCAGGTAAGACTGAAAACTTCCATGCCCACTTAAAAATTGGGTAAGGAAATAGTCAGTCTCACCATGCTTCCGATTCAGCCACGCACCTAAGTTGCCGATAAGCCGCGCAGTCCATCTGCCTCCAGTTTCATTTTGCCAAGAGAGCTGCCACTCGTCTAGAGTGTGTTGCCCTTCTTCGCGAGCAACCACCTCCCTTGGCTCATCTCCGTTGCGCTTGTATATGGCCTGACGCTCCCTAGCAAGAGGGCAACGGGGATAACTCCCACGATCACCATCACGGCCGGTTCAGAGACAGTGCGGTACGCAAACGCCACCCGTAAAGCTCCCCGTCTCTGTACTTGCGCGAGGCGTTTACGATATACCTCCTTGTTAAGAGCGCCAGCCCATACCTCTGCGCCGTAGAGCAGGACAGACTGCGTTGAGCTCATCAGGAGACGTCGCCTACTATACGTAGGACCCCCAATGTTTGCCATTAGCCTACTTAATGCCGAAACTCCAGCCGCAGCCTTGCTCGCTGCTGCTTGGATTTGCTCAGAAAAGCTCATCTTTGAGTCAAAAGTCAACCCGAGGTACTTTACCGCTGATTTCGACTCGACTACCGACTCGCCGAACGATATGGGACGCACGGTCCGCTTACCCGTCGCATCAATATGCCGAGTCTGCTTTGCGCCTATTCGACAGTGCGCCCAGCAACAAGCGCTGCGGCATCATCTGCGTAGCCGACCAGGCGCGTCTCTTCTGGCATGTCGAGTTTAAGCAGACTGTCATAGGTAGCGTTCCAGAGGTCCGGCTCTAGGATGGATCCCTGTGCTACCCCCGACGTGACCTCCGTCCACCTTTGACCCTCTAGTGTTTCATAGAGCAGGGAGCGGTTCCTCAGATAGTCCACGTTGCACGTTGAAGGTATTGTCTAGTGTGCCTAGAATGTCTTTCCATCTTACGGAATTGAAGGCGTTTCTGACGTCAAGCGTTACGAGGAGCACCACCCGTCGAGTTCGGCGGCTATGTGCCTCTGCTCGTCGAACGGCGTCCACGACTTGCATGACAGCATCATATCACACGGTCACTCAAGCGAAGACATTCAGAAGTAAGCCAGAGTGCCAATGGAAGGTGTTAACGAGTGGGAAGGTCGGTGCTAGAAGTTATCTACAGGTTCGTCAATATCATGCCTTAGTTTTTAATATAGTATACCGCTGTCGTTGCAGGTTCCTGGTAACATCATAAAAGCTTAAATGCTCTATCGTGCTATCTCACTCTAACACACAGAACCTATTGGGAGAGTATCCCACTTACTACTTACTGCAATTTCCTTCATGATTTTCTGAAAAGCTTAAATCCGCCACCGATCTTAAGCTACATAGTCCTAGGCAACCTACTGGTGGTTTCCACTGCATGACATAATCTGGAATAGAATTGTCGCGCCATCGTTCGGGAAAGCAACCCTGACTAAACGTATCGACTGTTCGACGCCTTTGATATTCTGTCTTTTTTTTCTATGGAAAATGAGATAACCAGTTAAACTGAAAACTTTGGTTTTATTTGTGTTAACCTTCAGTCCGACCATAAATCCAAGGATCAAGAATTTTTGAGGGCTGAAGCAGACGTCATAATCGCAGTCTAGGCGTATGATGAAAGATGCCATGGTTCCTTGAATTACACCAGATCATCTAGGCATGGAAGAATGAAGGACGTCATCAATAGCAATAAAGGGCACCATTGGTGACAAAATAAAACCCTGGTTTTTGCACCATCATATATCCCTCTAATAGTAGGAGTTGCTTTCACTGAAATGCCCTGATCAAGCCTCACAGATACACCATGATTCATGATTTCAGTTCGCAGATCTCATTCCCTAGGTTTACGAATTGGCGAAAGTAGGGACTATGAATAATCAGTAAAAGCTGCTGGTGAAAGTTCCGCAGGCGAAGCGCTTCAGTTAGGAAAAGCATTCCGCATCCCCACGCTATGATGACTTGCCACATTATCCTCAAGAAGTGGAACTTCACTAAATGTTATATGGTTCGGAGCCGCGGTGAAGTTCTCCTCTTACCGATAGGCATTAGCGGAACTTTTAGTTCATTGATCCGATTCAATATTTCTGCAGTCAGCTGGGTCCGGTAATGTCCTCGACACCAAAATATAGCGAGTTTACTGAGTATCTATTATCCAAACAGGAGGGAAGTTTTCCCACTGTTAGATGACAGCCGGATCGCCAAGAAGGTCTGTTCATATCGAGTTTGGGGGATTGACGCATGGTTCCTCTGTGAGGGTATTCAGTTGGGACACTCAAGCAAAGGTGGGCGACCATCAGGTGAAGATCCCTTTCCAGACTATACCCAGTACCTCTTTTGATATGCGCATTCAGAAGCTAGCTCTTAAATTTACTGCTGACAATATGGTGTAACTGTTCCATGATCATTCCAGAGCTCCCATAATGGCAATTGGGGCAGGAGTGCTTTCCGAATCCGTCAGAAGTTTACTTATCGACGTAGTTTCTAGCCTCGTGGACGACGTTGTTTGAAGAAGCGATTTCAAAGCGTCGTCGGAGTGCTATTGATTTCTTTGTTTTACAAGGACTTCTTTGAGGGCCCAAAACGAGAAAACTGGAATTATTCGTCGGTAAGTATTCTGAACGGTCTTCCAGATATGTATGGGCAACGAAATTACGATATTTTTGACATTAACGTGAGCGGAGAGCACATGATGACATGACGTGGTAGTGCTTTTGCCCAATGGTTTCGGGAGTCTCTTGGCAGTTGCGCTGAAAGTCCGGAAAAAACTCTTCTTGCGCAGCGTTGTGAGATAAAGGTAAGCGCGGAGGGCTTCAGGTTTCTGAAGTCACCTGGCTGGGATGTATGACTTGACGAGATGCGCAAAACTATCCGATGGGCCATGCTTCCTCAAGTCAAGAAGATGTTGTCTACGACAAGGCTATTTTCTGCGTTCAGTAAGACTACCAGGGTTTTTGGAAAGTAACCGTAGAGGGATAGGAGTAATTCTCGGTTGTACAGAACCATGTTTCCATTTTCAGCGTACGGAAAGGTCCTAAAAGGCTATGGAGGGGCAACTGTTGATGAAAATATTTTTTTTGATGTTAGACAGACAGTGTGATTTCCGAACTACATAAAACTGGGCAAGAGCTACTTCCTTGAGAAAAGGGCATTCGCCCAAAGTACCAGTTAACGTGTTTTTTTTTGGTGAATCTTGACGTGGTTATCTGCAGCTATTCATTGTAAAGTCATTTATATAGAACCTGATAATAGATGAACTGCTGGGCAGGCTTAGCTCGGTGGCTGAATGCGTCGTCTACGCAGATGACCCCATTCTTGTTAAGGGGAACACAAGACTTGAGTCTGAGCAATTGGGTGCACAGTGCATGGGTTTTGTTAATGCGTGGTCAGACAAAGTGAGGGCTTCATCAGCGTAGTCAAAATGTATTAGGAAAGATACTATGGTTCGTCAAAGTCCACCTTCAGCCAAGGCAGTATGAAGACCGTCACTGGTAATGGTCAGTGACAAAATGCAACCCTGGCGTACGCCGTTTTCGACTTCAAACTTCACTGAGATCTGGTTTTAACAATTAGTATCTCCGGAATGCTCCACTCTAGCTTTCCCGGTGGCCCTTGGTGCGGTTCAGGATGATTTTAGCTAACACCTTTGCAATAGTGGGAAGGGCACAAATAACATTCCAGTCATTGCCCTCAAGAGGTACACTTCTTCAGAATATTGAAACCATCTCCACCTCCAATCACTGGGAAAGATCTCATTCCCGGAGTTTAAGAATGAGTAGAAGTAGCAACTTTGGAAAGTCTATAGGAGCTGCCAGGAAAAGTTTTTTAGGAAACCGTAAATTCGTACGGCTCTACACTGTCTAAGTGTGTCAAACACAAAGATTAGTTCATATCTGTTTCCGCATGCTACGGTGGCTTGCCACGTCATCAACAAGAGGTGCAATTTCACCGTAGGAATTTGATCCAAAATCGTGAAGAGGTGGTACTTCCTCTTCTCCCCGCTCTCAGCCATCAATGGACCTTTCAGCTTCTTACTTTTATTTACCCACCTCCATGTTTGTGCAGCAACCGGGCCATAACAGTGCACACCATTTAGAGATATCGAATTGGTGGACCTCGGCGCAAAACCGGGATGTCTGGAGTTCCATATTAAGGCAGGCCTAGACCGGTTACCGGTTATTGCGCCGTTAATGATGATGAATAGTTTTTTGTACTCTATGGTTTTTGCGGTCTCCTGGCGGTTGTGCTGAAAAAGTAGAAAAAGCTTCTCCTTTTCAGAGTTACGAGATCGACGAAAGCACAGCGAGGTTCAGGCTTCGGAAATCGCCTGGCTGGGATGGTATGACTACCTCAAGTCAATTGCTTAGATGAGAGGGTTATTTACTGCACTCAGGGGAAAGCAGGGTTATTAGGATTCTGGACAAAACCCTGATAGGATAGCAGTGATTATCGGTCAAACAGAGCCATATATCTTTCTTTAGGACTCGACAAAGACCCTCAGCGTTCGGCAGGGCAGGCAGCCTAGATTCTAGAAATGCAGGAATTTCTAAGCTAAGTTACTTGGAATGGGGGAAATCGTGGAAATTGAACCATCTGAAAGGCTGGCTGAAATCTAAGAAAATTGAAAAATTCCACGACCCTCCGGGGCGAAAAAATGGCCAAAAATGCAAAGTCTTTTGATTGTCGTGGGCGATACTTCCGTCAACAGGAAACCAGCCCAGATTTCGAAAATGGGAAAATTTTTACGCTACGATGCCGGTAATGTGTGTAAAATGAGGAAGTTGAATCCAAGAAAATTGAAAATTTTCAGAACCCCCGGGTCTACAAAATGGCCAGCAATGCAAAATTTTCAAATTATCGTAGGCGACACCTTGATCGAAAGAAGAGGCGGCCTAGCTTCGAGAAAAAATTTTTACTAGGAGGAGAAAGTGCTGAAAATGAGCCGTCGAAGAAGCTACCCGACATACAAGAAAATTGAACATTTCGACGTAACGTGGCTGACGAAATGATGCAGCGACTGTTTCCGGACTGTGAAAAACTATGAAAGAGCTCCCTTTTGAGTAGAGGTCAAAAATCAGCTTTGGATGAATGTTGTCTGCAGCTACTCCTTACAGAGCCATTTATGAGGAATCTGAGAAAAATTTCCGATGGGTTAAGCTCCGTGGCTGAGTGCGTTGCCTACCCAAAGACTTCCTAAACTGTGCTGGAGAAGGCGGGTATGGAGTACATACGTATGGCTAATGCGTGGCTAGAAAAATTCGGTGCTTAACCTTTTACGGAGAAAACTATCGCGAGCTTCCTACTAAGGTAGTGGACAAGTCGAATGATGCGTTTTTAAAATGACAGATCCATCATCGCCGAGATCCACCTAATCGAAAGCAAGGCGCGTAGGACTAAACTTGTCTCCAGGATGTGACAAATCAGGAAGAGGGATCTGAGAAGACATATAGTGAAAGTTATCTTTAATGTAAACCAGTGCCCTGCTGGTAGTGAAGCGCTTCGATTCGCTAACGAATACGTGGGGAGTTTATCGATACTGCTTGGTCTGCAGTATATTTGACAGCTTAAGCGCGCTGAGTTCGCCTTCACTTACAATGATCAACAGAGCTCTCAGCTCTTTACTTTCTTGAAGAGGTTCTTAAGCGCATCAGGGACTTCAGCGGAAAGAACTTCACCTGTTCTCGGAAGGGGTATTCTAATCCAGACCTCCCCCTAGGACATTGTATTCTTTTTTATTGAAGGGACCCTTATTTCAAAGCAACTCAAAATTGGCATCACCTCAGACATTTATTGACACATAGTCAAAATGATGTGTCAGTCTAGTTTTTATTTCGTCCAAATCAGAAGTATTTTCGCGATATTAAGTTTTTCTTCTCAGCAAAAGTCAAACGACGTAAATTTTATTTTAAGGACATAATGATACCCTCTGGTATTTCTATAACAAATCATGCTCTGGGACCCCCGTGTAGCAGTCCACATTGCACCTTGGGCATTAGTCCTTTGAAGTCCTGGTATAATTTCCTGATTGCCCTTTTCAAAAGTGTCAAGCCAAAAGGATTTTCGAAGAGGGCACTGCCACCAGAGAATTTTACTTGGTTTTCGGTGTTTACCATAGCGATAATGACTTGGTACATGTGGACTAGCAGCGACATGGAAGATTCCGCACATGACAAACAATACAGGCAATCATTGCGAAAGGTTCGGTCAGTTGGAACGCAAACGCAAGACAGCGAAACGGCGTGAGCCTTGCAAACTAAGTTTCGGAATCGACGCCATTTAAGATTGGGCCGAATGAAAACTATAGGAAAGCGCGAAGACTATTAAAGTGCCATCAAATATTGAAAATTATCTAATAAGGACGTCGATGCAATTACAGCAGAATAAAAAGTTTTAATTGAAAATTTCAAACTCCTGACAATTTTGTTTATTTGTGGTCTTTCGAAAGAGGTAAAATTCGATTATCTTGATTGAGAAATGCACTTCTTTCCAAATAATTTCAACTGTGTTTGCATTTGTCGAGGGTGGATTAGCACCCATACACTTCGGACCCATTCTCGCTCAGTTAAACCGCTTCTCATGTTTGATAAAAGGAATTCCCTGACTTGAAGGTTTTCTACAAGGGGACAGAGGCGGCGCTAGAGAACTATTTCAAAGTAACGTGTCAAAGGTTTTCAGGCCCTTTCTCTGCCTGACTTGAAGGTGTTTAATTGGTAGCCTGACAGGTTACCGTTTGGAGAGTCGAACACTCAGGGTGCAGACCCACTCACCCATCCAGCCAGCAAAACTACCAATTATCTCCGATTGGACGCCTCTGCCGATTGATTCGAAGGAGCCACTAGTCCCGAGAATTCTGAACGACAGTATGTTCCACTACCCGAGGTTCATAAAGTTCAAAAGGAGGTTGAAAGACGTTTTTAAAGTAAACATTCATCATCATCAACGGCGTAATAACCGGTATCCGGTCTAGGCCTGCCTTAATAAAGGACTCCAGACATCCCGGTTTTGCGCTGAGGTCCACCAATTCGATATCCCTAAAATTTGCCTGGCGTCCTGATCTATGCCATCGCTCCATCTTAGGCAGGATCTACCTCGTCTTCTTTTTCTACCATAGGTATTGCCCATATAGGGTTTCTGGGCTGGATCGTCGTGTCGGATCCCCGCGAGCGATGCCTTGATTGAAAGGGGAGACGGCCCACATTCCGGAAATGCAAAAATTTTTACGTTGCGACGTCGGAAAGGTGAGATATCGCGGAAAATCGGGCGCTGGAGAGGTTTGCCAAAATCGTAGAAAATCGAAAATTTCCACGACCCCCGGGTCGACGAAATTGCCAAAAATGCTAAATCATCGGATTCCCGCTAACGATGCTTTGATCGAAAGGGGAGGCGGCCCACATTCCGAAAATGCAAGAATTTTTACACATCTGCGCCTGTGCCGATAGCTCAAGAGTTCGTAGTTGGTTAGGCGGCGTTTAACTGCGCCTTGGGTAGCCGCCGCTGGAGCTCCCAACGAATTCAGTTTTTTTTTACACTGTGAACGTGCTCGGGCTAGTAAACTTCCTTGGTTTGTCAGTGAAGATGCGGCGATCGAGAACTACCTCCCGAAAACAAAGCTCCCACCGTCGCCGCCAGCTTAGAGACGGCGATATTGGCATGTGCACGGCAAGCTTTCTAGGAAGCAATGCTATACTGAGGAACCGACTTTGTAAGGGCGAAAGTCAACGGCGTCGATATCTAGAGTTGTTATGCTCTTCCAAGAGCAACATTAGCGCAATATGACGAGATGCTAGACAGCTGGGTGTTGGATGCTAGGGACGACCATCTCAAAGTCATCGGTGGCAATTTCAACACATGGGCCTTAGATTGGGGAAGTCGAGTAACAAACACCAGGGGACAAATCTTGCTTGAAACCCTCGCGGAGCTTGACATCGTATTAGTCAACGTTGGATGCGTGCCCACATTCTGAGGCAGAGGGCTAGGCTTGGTTGTCGACCTGACCTACCTTAGTACCTCGTTAGAGCGAGGGATGGCGGGTGAGTGAACAATACACCCACAGTGCCCACCAGTCCATTTTTGTCGGCATCAGGAACGGAGGGGGCAACAGTTGAGTAAGCAACAGAAGCGGAAAAACCAGAATGGATGGCTCATCGGAGTTTTCGAGGAAGAGACATTTCTTTAGAGGGAGATTACGTCCCCAAGGCGCTGGAAAAAGTGAGCAGGTTATGTCAACCGCCGCGGCGAAAGTTTCACCGCATTAGAAAACGAAACTACTGGTGGAACCAAGAAATCGTACTGTTGAGGGCATCGTGTCTGCGAGCGATGCTTTGCCTAAGGACCAGAGGGAAGCCAGAACATCCGCAGTCGGAGAAGGAATACCGCGTTCTTCGAAGCAGCCCTAAGAAGGCTACTCGGAAAAGTAATTGGAATCGTTACAAGCAGTTGTGCCTTGAGGCAAATACGAACCAGTGGGGCGCTGCTTACAAGGTTGTAATGAACAATATTCGTGGACACAAATCATCCCAAGTGACGTGTCCGCGACTCTTGTTCAAAATAATCGCAATTCTTTTCCCACAACAGGAAGAAAGTGGACCTCAACCAACGGTGCAACAGGACGTCTTCACAATACTAGGGGTTACCGAGGAGGAGTTACGGGAGATCTGTGAGTGAATTGGGGATAATAAGGCTTTGAGGTTGGATCTGGTTCCGAACAAAGCCGTGAAGTTGGCTGTAAAAATTAGGCCAGTATGTTTCACAAGTACATTCGAATCGTGCATGGTAGAAGGAGTGCTTCCTACGCAGTGGAAGGGGCAGAAATTGGTGCGGTTACCGACGCCCCAAAAGTCTTTTAGACACTATGGGGAAGATGTTGGAAAGCGTGATATACAACAGGCTTCTTTCATTTGTCGCGCTAGCAGATGGTCTATAGGAGCGGCAGGACGGGTTTCGCAGAGCACGGTCTTTAATCGATACCATTAGAACGAACGTAAACCTGGCCCGGAAGGCCGCTGGTAAGTGCTGCGCGGTTGTGGCGCTGGATATTAGGAATGCTTTTAACTCATCAAACTGGGGTTGGATTAAGGGCACCCTGGCTAAACTGGGTGTCCCTGGTTACTTAGCTTGGATAATCAAGAGTTCCCTTTCGGAGAGACTTCTTTGGTACGAGACGGACAACGGGCCGAAGGAATATATTGTAATATCAGGTGTTCCCTCAGGCTCCGTACTGGGATCCCTGCTGTGGAACATAATGTATGATGGAGTGCTCGGCCTTCGCTTACCAAAGGTAGCAACATTGATTTTTTTTGCAGACGACATGGCAGTGGTAGCAGTAGTTGTGAAACACCACCAGGACGTGGAACTGTATGCAAGCGACGGAGGCGGTCCTTATTACCAATCGCAGGAAAAACAACACTGTCAAAATCTGGGCTGGTAATCACTAGGTCGTTTCAAAATCAATCATTCTCTAGCAAGGATGATGCCTAATACTGGAGGGCTAAAATCTAGTCGCCGGCTGCTTATCGCAGGGGTGGTGAAATCCATCCTGCTATTCGCAGCTCCTGTGTGGGCATGCACGATGGTTAACACAGCGAACCAGGGAAGGGTAAGTGCGGCATAAGGGTTAATCGTGCTGAGGGTGTGCAGTGCATATAGGACGGTATCTGGTGAGGCAGTGTGTGTCATCGCGGGGATGATTCCTTTGGATCACTGTCACTATCAAGAAGTAGGGCGATTTCGGCCGAAGTGACTGCGGGCTTCCGAAAGGCCACTAGAAAAAGGCAGCTGGACCCAGACATTGATTCCATGTATTGAGAAGTGGGTCGAACGCAAACATGCAGAATTGGATTATTATTTCGCGCAGTTCCTTATGGGACACGTGAATATAGGAAGTACTTGCATTGCTTCGGATTGGATGCGTCCCCAGACTGTCTCGAATGCGATGCTACACCCGAGGGCTCCTCCACTGTTCAAAATTCGCGATTGAAAGAGGGAAGATGCTGCGGTCCGCAGCAAACTAGAGTGCGATAAATGCAACTATAACTGCGATACAGCAAAAACTGAAGGAGCTGGAATGAGCCCGAAAAGCGCAACGAACGCGTGACTTAACAGTGCTGGTGTAAACCAGAGCCCCCTCGCGAAGTAACTCTTCACGGTGGTGTCGCAAGGATATGGGCGAAGAAGTGGGATTGGTTTTAGTGGGTGAGAGTCCCATACACTGCTGCAATCTGGCGCAGCATCTTTTTTTAAGATTTCCACACTATTAAAAACAAGAGACGGTAGCCGCGGGGTGGTCACCATCTGCTGAAGCTCGGAAAATCCGTCCGTGGCCTCCGGCTACACTTCACTGACCACAGGGCGTGCATCCTTCTTGTGGATTTTCCCAACGGTGTGTGCTAACACTTCATAACACTCGCACAGGGCACGACGGCTTGGGTGCTTTGCAACCACAGCGGCTTCAAAGGCTCCACCCCCACCTTGTCCCCGTCCAACTGCGTCGTCTCACGCAGCAGTTGTCTCGAGGAACGGTCATCCAAAGTGAGCTGCGTCAGCAAGTAATTCAGTTTTGCTTACTCACTTGCCGACAGTCGTTTGATGGGAATGGCCTTTAGCTTTGCTTAAGAACACTCTCCAAAAGAAGACCCTGCCTGAGATGGAGCGACGGCATAGGTCAGGACGCCAAACAGCTTTTAGGGATATTGAATTGGTGGACCTTGGGGTGTCTGAAGTTCCTAGACCGCCGTTGATGACGAAGAACCCTCTTCAAGCACGTCGACGACGAGCCAAATCGACTCCTCGCCCAAGCTGACGAGTGCATGATTAAATCGCGAGGCGTCAGTAGTGATGCCCGCGAGTACGAACTGCTCCTCTAGAATACATTCATAGAAAACAAAATGAGTGTAAGTTATTAGGGACGTAAACCCACCATAGTCCAGGCAAAGCTTGGCCGGAACTAGTTCCTTTATAGGGAATAACCAATCCCATGGATCAAAAAGAAAAAGTGGTAGACAGTTACCCTTCTTTTGGTCCTGTCCGACATCAACAGGATGTGAGTTTTGGATCCTTCATTTCCTTAACGAAAAATTGTAAAGCCTTGTTTTTGTTTGAGGATTGAGGTAGTCCTAACTCCGTATGCAGTTAATGTCGAACCGGATCGATTGGGGAGAGGCTCTCTTCTACATTTTTGGACCATGTTCCCCTCTTTCTGAACCACATCCGATCACGCTGCTCCCACGGCAGAAGTGATGCACCGTCTGATGAGTTGCTACTGTCCTGGACAGTCCGCCAGTCACTTTTTGCAAAACCTCTTAACCAACAAATGTTTGGCAGCAAACCTGGCGCTACAAAGCAGGCTTTTGAGCTTAGCTTAGAAGGAAACATAAGGTAAGCCAGCAACCAGTTGAAGCCTCAGTTTACAAGATGGTGACCCTAATTTCTCTCCGATAAACTGCGGGGTTCATCGACAGGATCACCCTCAGGCGGGGTCTTAGTACTCTGATTCCCCCATTCTAACACGGCCGGCAGATCGTTCTTCCCGATTAGTGTACTTGAGGGTTGCATATAACAATATCGGGCCGAAAAATTCACTTTGGGAAGTTTGCTTTCTAAGTATCCAATTTAAGAGATGAGGCTCCTTGTCCGTCCGAAATTCAGACCCCAATTAAATGATGTACCAAACCAAGTTTTCCAAAAGATTCTTGACGAAACTTTTGTGTCGGAAGAAGGGTATTAATATATCTATATGGCCTCTGCTGTTTCAAATATGAAAGGTAGTTCTTGCGCTTCAATCCTAGCACTTGGTACTAAAAAAGGACCAATTTGCCCAGCAGTAATATAAGTTTCAGCTGGCGTGGCATTTTATTTCCATGTTACTTACGCTGAACAACTGAAAAGCAATTCATTACACCCATTAAATCCTGAACCTTTCCACAGCCAAAATATATATCTTAAAATCTAGGAGGGGATCCTTTATTGCATCTGCAAAACTGTAATGATATTCTTCAGCCCCCATGATGAATATGCCACATCCATAGAAATTAAGTCATTATTATTTCCGTTCGTTCCCACTTTCCACTATCGCCACCACGAAAAAAAACCATTTAATTTTAAAGCCCCTCAACTGACTACCCATTACGTTCCTTATTCTTTTCCTGGAGAGTTCCAAGTAGACTCCGGAAGCTATAATTTACAACCCTTTTCGCTCGTTGAAATCTTTATAGTTCCATTAAGTATACGAAAAATCTGAAATCCGCTCTCAGCTGCTTAGCAGTTGTAATAACTATGCCCGGTCCACTGGATTCTGTATAAAGCAATACACTCGTACGACGGAGAGCTAATCTTTTAAATTCACATAATTCTCCCAGGATGACCACAAAATCGTCAATTTATCCAGTCTACGTCCTTCCCTTCCTGATCTGCAGGCAATAAACTGAAAAATAAGTGCCAACCAGCGTTATTACTGTTTGTCCAAATACTAAAGTTGTCGGGGAATCCCCCTTGAGTGGGCCGACGGTGGCTCTCGGTTGGGTATGAAGGATTCCGGGAGCCTTCTTCAATAGACGCGGCTGAAGTCACTTCTCACATAATTTACACTCGGTCACATTCATCAGTAAATTGCCTCGTTTAATGGCGCATTTTGTGCACCGTTAATTTTCCTTCAAGACGTCGTGGACGGTGGTGATAGTGGCGGGGGGTATTGGGAATCTTGTCGTTGAACTGCGTCGGGGCTTACCGCAATACAGGCCATAAAAAATCCTAAATCACTTCCGATGAAAGGACCTGCAGAATTGAAATACTGAAAGAAATGTTAGTGGCAGGATGTTAGGAAGGACTTGAGTGTCGGGCGTTGAGTTCATAAGCTCGGTTTTAATGACCCGTGGTCTCGAAGGGGTGGGCTTTAGTTATTAGGTTTACATTGCTGGACGGGAATTTGCAGAATTCCGTTGACTTTGGGAAATATGTGCTTTTTTATGAGCAGTGTTGATAATACTCCTGCGGAACTAATTGCGGGGGTTCTTGGAAGAAAGGTTAAGGGTTGTGAGAGGGCTTGGAATTTTTTTGAGGACAAATTGAAGATCAAAGAACCCAAGGGGCTGGAAGCTATTATTTTTGACACTTGGCAGTGAATTGACGCGTACCTCATCCCCACTCTACCTCGGTCCCGGAAACTTTCAATTATTGTTGAAATGGTTCCAAAGTAAAGGACTCAAAATTGTCTATCGCGGAGCTCGCATATGTTTCTAACAAAGCACTTGTCAGTTCACTAGCAATAAAAAAAACCCGTCCTAGTAACTTCTTGGTATCACTGTATGTACTCCAGTGCCATCCACACAAAATCACTCTTAATACTTTAAACAATTGAAAATTTTCCGCCAAATGATAAGTCCTTTGTAACGTTTGGCACCGCATCAACAATAAAATATTTTCCTCCGCTTACGACCCCCAAGAAAATTCAATTTAAAAGACATGTGTATATGGTAAAGTTCCTTGGCAAACTGCCGTATTGTATTCCGATTGAACATTATGCAGCATGTTCATATGGCGTTAACCGGATTTCTCCTGGAATTCGTCCTTGCGCATGACTATTCCTTCGCAAAGGACTCTTTGCTTTCCTTCAACCACCGGGCGCTGTTCAAGGCGAGCACCAACTAAAGAGAGATTTCAGGACGAAAAAGAGCTCGTCTGAAAAGCTTCCTTGGCCAAGAATCCTTTCAGGCAGCCTGAAGAGCAACAGAGAGAAAGTAGTCAAGAAAACAAGACTAACTCTAAACCAGACAGCAAACATTTTTTCCCATCGTGTTTCGTATAATCAGCATGTCCTTAAGCAAATTAGTTTAGTTCGAATCTAGCTACAGCCGCTGAAAGTCCTACTTTTTGCGAAGCCTAAAACTGAAAAAAAAAATTCTAAGGCCTACGCGGAGAGTCGATCAAAAGTTCGGTATATATTCCGACCGGGGCTATCACGGTTGACATCTTAGACTTGATATAGTTCAAAGGATAATTAATTGGCGCTCACCTGACCACTCGATAGGTGGGACGTACCGCGTCCGGTCTAATCAAGATAGCAGTGTATTTGGTGTCCGAATAGTGGGTGACAAAATGGATAACAGGATGGAGATTTGAGATCGGTGCTTTATATTCAGTTGGTTATAGGCCGTCAGGCTCTTCCGCAACTAATTCTATCTAATTTCGTCCTGTGGCGATGATTTCACATTGTGTGACACGAAACAATCGTGAATTGCCGGTGTGTTTAGAAATCAATGCGTTTCCTGATTAAAGGGGACATTCTGTAATGTGGTGAGACCAATCCACGGTTGTGCTGATCTGAAGGGTTGGCTGTCCATGGGTTCGGTTTGGGCGATAGTTCATAAAATTAGGAATTAAAACAAAAGCCTTTGATCGCGTGTGAACTACCTATAAAGTCGTATAAAGTGCAAAACAACTGTAGATGGATAAAGGACAAGAACGAAACGATGCCTGGAAAATAGAAGCGAAATAAACAGAAACGAGAATCCTTTCTCAGGGACCATCGCTCGGTAAACGACAAGAATTCGAACGTCACTCACCGTGTAACACCTCATTTGATTAGCAATAGATTGCCCACTGCCACCTTGTCGCCGTTCTGTTTCCAAGGATGGCCTCGTTTTCGATGGCAACAACAGCGACGTGAAGGACGATATTCTAGTGTGGTTTATTGCCTGGAATTTACTGATTTTAGTTTCACATCCCTTCTGCCCTGCTCCTTTCGCTCCCCCAATTGTGTTTTAATTTTGCCTCATTTTCATTTTTATGGTTTGTTTTGGAGACTGGGACTCGTCAGTGTAGGGATTTGTCGCGTTCTTTTTTATTAAATTGGCATTTTTGTGGACCGGTGCTACCAATTAAGGAGGTTCGCTTTTAGCGGTTGTTCGAAGGATACAGTCGGATCAAATTGATAAAGGTAACCATATCGGAGGGCTTTGACTGGTAATTGGAACTTCTGCTGCTGTTAACTAGCTCTGACTTGCGGAAACGACCGGAGCTGAGCTTTGGAAAGGAAGCCTTTTGGAATAGCTACTGCTGCCGATCAAAGCTATTGTCCTGTCACAGTTGCGGACGTGTAGGCAAACGACGGGGGAGAGCAATGAAACGGAAGCAACATCTTGTTTAATTATAGTTTCATCAAGCTGTAATTGGAAATCCGGGTACGTTTGGTTGTGGCTAACGCACCCTCGCTGCCACCACCCTCGACCGCCCATCGTTCGTGGAGACGATTCTACGAGGAGTCGCAGCAGAAGCAGTGCAGTGCACATTTGAATATACGAGAAGCATGTGTGGTAGAAAATATCGAAAGGGATGGATTAGTGTGATTGTGCTCATGATGAAGTTTCTAACTGCTGTGTCGGATGATAATAGTGAGGAGATTGATATCCACGACAATTGTAAGTTTTGATTGATATTCTTTCCAAGTTATTATACCAGAGACATCAATTTTGAGACCGATTTTCATATGCTAACAAAAAACAAGGACACTTAAGAACTCCATAATTATTTTATATAACATTGACTCAACTCTCACTTACGGTCGATTGCCAGGCAACCTCAAAAAATATTCAAGAATATTGAGAACATCCTCGCTAACTTTCAAAACTTTTCTCACAACTTATCCATTCTTCTTGACAACTTTCCCTGGGAACTGAAACAAAACATATTTAATCGGATGAAACTAACTTGTTTTCTCCCTGCGTCCTGAATCCGCTTTTTACGATATAATACACCAAAGAAACTCTAGAATGGTCTTTTCATGAAACTCTGTCACAAAGTCAATAAGTGAAGTTCGAGGACTAACTGAGGACAACTTTATAAGTCAGAGAGTATTAAAAATTCATGTTGTCTCTTCCTGGGCTTATATGTCGAACAAATAGTTCGCCAGGATATATGTAGGTCTGGTGATGGCCTTTGATCCTCTGCTTTGTGCTCCGGCGACCATTAGGCATTTAATTTCTGAATAATTAAAATCACTCAGTTTTGTCATAGGTAACATAACTATCAAATGCTAATAGGGATATGTCGCACAAAAGAGCAAGGTTGCTTGCAATGCGGGATTTTTTTCAATGGAACCATTTAAGCGGATCAAAATTACGCGTTCAAGAGAGATGGAGAATAGAAAATAGATTGCAAATCAATTGCATTTACTCATAAAACATCATACGAGGATTACATATTGAATGAATTCTTGTTTTGTTTCACTCAAAATTAGATAACAGCCAATTTATGCTAGTTTGAAAACTTTGTTTATTGGGCGCCCAATGTGGGTTATTTTTTATTGGGAGGTACGGTAGGTGAATGCATTTACGCGCAAAGTGCTGGAACCCTTCCCCATCGTCAAAGAGCTAGCCTGGAACCATTTCTCACATTACTTCGGGCTCGTCCCGAACTCTCCCGCCTTGCGGACCCTTCAAATCAGAGTGTCCTTTCACCAAAGGGAGGGGAGAGGAGGAAGGGATTTGTCAGTTCATGGAACCCGCTGCCATCCGGCTCCTCCACCCATCGAACTCTATCTTCTTAGCAATGAGAAGGACCTGAACGTAATGGGCAACGTGGCTCCAACTATCAATACTCCTCAGCATCTCCTCGGCAGTGTTGAACGGTGTTGTCTGGAGAGAGATCCCCTGTGTTTAAATAAAGCTGCTGGCGAATCACATTCCACCTTGCACAAGCAAAAAAGTGCGATAGACGTCGTCCACAACTCCATTGCAAAGCACACAACCTGGAGATCGTGCCTTTCCAATCTTGTGCAGGTAAGACTGAAAACCCCCATGCCCACTAAAGAACTGTGTAAGGAAATAGTCAGTCTCACCATGCTTCCGATTCAACCATGCACTTAAGTTACCGATGAGCTGCGCAGTCCATCTGCATCTAGTTTCATTTTGCCAAGAGAGTTGCCACTCGTCTAGAGTGCGTTGCTATTCTTCACGAGAAACCACCTCCTTTGGATCGTCTCTTGTATATCGCATGATGCTACTTAACAAGAAGGGCAACGGGGATCATTCCCGCGATCATCATCCCCGCCGTTTCAGAGAGAGTGCGGCACGCAGGCACCACCCGCAAAGCTCCTCGTCTCTGTACTTGCGCGAGATGCTTACGATATACCTTCTTGCCAAGAGCGTCAGCTGATACCTCTGCCCCGTAGAGCAAGACAGAGGTGTTGAACTCATCAGAAGACAGGAGTATCCACCACTTCGAAGGCGATGTGTTGATGGTTGCTTGCGGAGTAGTTTTTCAGAACTCGCGACCAGTCCACCAGCGATGCCGATGAGAAGGTTACGTCTGGAATGCTTCTCTGACAGCCCGGGCGCCAGAACGTTGGGGTGGATCCGGTGTTTAGAATTACCAGTCCTGTTTTCGCCGCCATTTCCAAAATTCGTTTCCCTCTGGAGTCTGTGTAAGGCATGCCTCCTCCCGATCTCATTATGAGAAGACCGGCAAAAAATGATTTATGGCCTGTAGAAATCCACCTTTAGATTTCGTGTTTTTCGTTTTTGCCCTCCAAGATTAGGTGGACGAGTTGATACAGCTGTTCAAAATTATGCTTGCCCATTACATTGTTCAGCATAGCAGCAACCGCCTTTCAAGTTCGGCTCATATATTTCATTTTTGATTCATTGATTCTGAGCAGTACTTTACCTGCTGCTGGCTCGAACTGATCGAATACTTCGTTCACACGAAAGCGAAAATATCCGTGTCGTCTGTGTACGCCGCCAGTTGCGCGGATTCGATCAGTAGTATCAACTGAAGTCACCTTGATGACGACGTATTTGAGCATCAAGTTAGAAGGGGTGGGGCGAGACCATCCTCTTGCTTAAATCCCGACACTATAAGAAAGGTTTGTATCAGCTCATTTTGGATTTTTACCTAGCCCTTGTTCTCAATAGTTGTTATTCTCACTAGCCGGATTATCCATTAGAATTTTTAGCTCACCATTGGGTAGGTAGGTAGTATCAGTGGCCGCTCCGAGGAGCCCAATTAGCGTGTGCGTGGTGCGCCATTTTGATGCCACAAACTCCTAAGATCGTGACTGCTGTTATGAGAGCAGGGAGGCAGAGTCCAACCGGCACGGACCTCCAGAACCAGTCCGTAGCATTCATGAAAGAAAGCAGCTTTACTACCCTGCAGCTACAAATCTCTCTGAGGTCTTCAAAGAATGGTTGGGCAATCGCAGAGAAAGTGCACGAGGTATTCCCTTCGTTCTCCGCTAATTTGGCAATGCGAATTGTAGGGTATGTGGGGCCTGGCGGCATGGTCCCTATGGGCCAGGGCCTCGTGTAGACTGCCGTAATCTTGGATACATTTGCACGCGCCTGGCACATGAGCCCCTGTGATCAGACTATGTTATAACCGGGCCAATTTTCCTTGACTTAACGCAACTCATAAGTTTTCGCAATCAACGGTCGGCGACTGCTAAGCAGTGCAAGTAGACTCCGCCTCTGACAGCCGCCAGCGAAACACCGACATTATTTCCCGAAGGGCTGCCAAGAGTAGAGCTTCGCCTGGTCAATTCGTCAGCCCGCTCATTCCCTTCTATGTTCCTATGCCGGGAACCCAGAGGAGAGTGATTCTGAGGGTGCCGCCCAGACCCACCAGCCGGGAGGATGTTGTCGCTGAGTACAAGGCATTGGTTAGAATGCCATGATACGCTTGGGGCTTGGACCTTGCTCTATCCATCGACCGATTTCCAATATCGCCAGTACTCCCGCTTGGAATATACTGGCGAAATCTGGGAGACCATACGACTCAGATACACTGTGTGTATTCGAGAAAATCCCCGCGTCAACTTCACAGGCAATCTTTGATCCATCCGTAAAGAACACTGAGTCATAACTTTGCAACACGCCACCGGTCTTCCACTTTGCCTTGGTTGGAAAGTCCACGGAAAGTTTCTCATGAAGTTCAGCTTGCGTGTGGCATAGTCCGTAGGGAACGCCCAGATTTCCTGAGGTACTTCGTCTAGGATGTTGCTGGGGCCGTAGGAGTTCGCTGGACTCACAAAGTCTGACGGCGCTGCATGCTGCATCGTATTTAATGTAGAGGTCTAGGGGAGGAGATGCAGGAGTACATTGAGAGCACCTGCAAGCAGGACTGTAAAGCCCCTGGAGCACCTGCACACACGGTTCTTTGAAACCTATTGAGCTTTATCCTATTGTATTTTTTGCTCAAAGCCTGCTACCATACAATAGAGCCGTACGTTAGGATCTGACGCACTACAGCGATGTACATCTAGAGAACCATACTTGACCGGAGACCCCATTTCTTTCCGAAGGTTCCCTTATAGGCATAGAAGGCCTTCTTAACCCTCAATTCTATGTTCAATCTCTAATTTAGTTTAAGATCCAGGATTACACCCATATATAATACTTTACATTAGAGGAAAGAACCCATCTTTGTTCATTCAGCTGTGGTAGATGGAATTCAGATATCCTTGTCTTGGTGGTGAATAGCATCAGTTGCGTTTTGGTTAGGTTTATGCTGAGTCCACATCTTGCGACCCACAGACACACCTTTCACAACGCTCCTTGCATGATGACGCTCATAATGAACGGAAACATCCCTGACACTAATATCACCAAGTCGTCGGCATACGCCACCACCTTCACCCCGCTGCTGTCCAATGTTCGTGTCCATTACTATTAACCAGAGCACTGGAGAGATGGCGCGACCCTGGGACGTGCCTCTGTTCACAGCTCTGATCAAGTGGTTGCCTCCGAGATGAATTGTCCTAGTACTTAGCATGGATATAATCCAATGTGTAAGATATCCCTTCAATCCAATACTGGTCAAGGCTTCTTTGATGGCGTTGGTAATAACATTGTAAAAGGCTCCCTCTATATGCAAGAAGGCAGCTAGTGTATACTGCTCGTACTGCAATGACTGCGCAACCGTGCCAATTACCTTGTGCAGGGCGGTTTCTGTGGACTTCCCTCTGAGGCAGGCATGCTGAGAGAAAGGCGTTCTCTCCACAATCGTCCTTAAGTGAATGTCTAGGACGCGTTTTAGGGTATTCAGCACGAAAGAGGTTAGGCTGATTGGTCGAAAGTCCTTCGCGGACTCATTACCGCGGCTCCCCGCTTTCGGGATGAAAACCACTCGTGCGCGTCTCCAGGACTGTAGGACGCATCCTAAAGAGACAGTAAATCTCAACAAGCCACGGCACAACCGTTTCCTGCTGCTTCAAAAGATTTATATGCACAGAAGCCCAGCCGCTCTTATCCTCGGTAATTACAAATTTGGTAGTCTCGTATAGCTGGGGTGGCCGCAAACCCTCTTCTCCTCCAAGGCTCTGATTCACAGTTCTCCTGGCTGGTGGGAAAGTGCGTTTGAACCAGCAGCCCTAAAGTTTCACTAGAAGATTCCATCCAGGAGTCTTCAGACATTTTAAGGAAGGATGGGCTTTCATGTTCCTTGAACAGAATCTTACTGAGCCTCGCGGAATCACTCGGCCATTAAGACCACCAGGAGGCGGCCGCCTTTTACTTTTCCAGGCAGTTCTTATATGGCTGCCAATATTCATGCCTGTAGCAGATGTTGAAGATTTCTCTGGTCAGCTTCCCGAGGCTGGGGAGATGTTTATTCCACCACCACGGTGGCAGTGTCTTTTTGCTGTACTTACTAGAGCACGGGACTTTAAAGGCGGTATCGATTGCCTTTCCCAGAACCCTGACATTTGACTCCAGTTCGCCTGTCGTGCCAAACTTACCAATTTGCGCACCGGAGAGTTTGTTCTTAATTACTTGACCAAACTTTCTCCAATCGATCCTCGTGGGGTCTCTGAAGAGTTTGGAGACCTCTGCGGCGAGAGAGACTGACAAGCATCCAACTGTGATCTGAGGAGGATCTCTGGTCAGACACTCTCCAGTCCTCCACCGTAATAATACCGTTGTTGGTTATTAGCTTGATATCAAGGACCTCCTCCCACCAGTCATAGTTCCGCCGAGCTGAGGAAATGGAAGGTTTGTGTACTGCCCCTGTTACACACCGATAGGTTTAAAGTAATAGTAAAATCAAAGAATGACTCACCTCTCTCGCTGATTTTCGAGCTGCCACAAAGGGTATGCCTTGCATTGGCGTCGCAGCTTATCAACAGGTTGGCTTTCTTCGTTCTATGGTGTTCGTCAGATGTTGTAGTTCTTCTGCGGAGCTGATCGGTCGTGAGCCATGTAAGCCGGGAAATATACACATTCTCTGCCCCTGCCTGCTCCACGACTAGGTCACCGAAACTCAGGTCTGGATACAGAAAAGCGTAGAGACTCTTCCTCATAAAAATACATGCTCTAGGTCTGTCCTGATTAGCGTCTCCTGTGCTGTGGAATAAATTAAAATATTTGCTTTGGAGCCCTTTGATGGTTTGATCGCCTTCGACCCAGGGCTCCTCTATTAGCGCGATGTCGATACCTTCTTCTAGGAGGAAGACAAGCAGATTAGTCTAGGCCCATTTTGAGTGCTGCATATTTATCTGCGTTGCCCTCAGCATGATCTGCTTGCGTGGCGGGTTCGTCAGTCCCCGTCGGGCCGTCGATCTTCATCTCCTACAACAGCTCGTTTGAGGCGTCGATTGGATATAGTTCGTAGGCTGGTTTTGAAAAGCAGTACACTTTTATCTTTGTGTTCCTGACTCTGAACCGTACCTTATAGTCTATCTTTTCCAGTGCCGCCAGAAACTCTCCGTTTACACAGCAGGAGCAGAAAAGGTTGACTGTTTGCCTAGTTTTCCTCCTCCTTGATAACTACCCATTCATCCATGGGACTCCTGGGGTTTTGAAGGCGCACAGATTGAACGAGCTTGTACTTATCCATGCGGATCTTCGGCAACTGGTTGCAAGTGACCGCTCTCCTGAGAATCTCGTCGTAGGGGACGGCGTTGAACTTTACTCCCTCTCAGGCGTCGCTAATCTGAGCGGCGTACGAACCGGAGAAGTCCCTGAAAAATTGGTCCTCGCGAGCTATAACGTAGGATTCACGGACCACCTGACAGGAATTAAAGCAAGGGATGGATCCCGTGTGTTCGCTTTTGACATTCAGGAGATACTCAATGACCATCTCCAATAGCCTGGCTAGAACACTGGTCCAGACTGCCGGCGCTAGTTTGGCGCCATACGTAAGTGACTCCTGGCCACGTCGCTGAAGGTTTTCGCAGTTCGTTGCTGCGTACTTTTCTTCGGATATTGCTCACTGTCTGAGCTGTTACCCACTCTGTTCTGCTTGTGATATTGCTCGAGCTCGTCTTGAGATCGATAGCTCTCTGTCATGCGTATCTCGGCAAATCTCTTGAGCATACCGCTTTCCTCCACCTCCACGTCATGGATGTAGAACTTTCACAGCCATTGCACCAGATAGACACAGATCACGTGGGCGCCAGTTTCTAATCAACTCTAGCATTTTTGTCCACCATTGGGACACACCCACGTTTGCAGACATAAGACCAGCTGAAGTGATGGTCTTATGTCTGCCAACGTGGGTTTGTCCCAATGGTGGACAGAAATGCTGAAGTGATGAAATCAAATAGCTCCTCTCCTCTGGCATTTCATGTGCCACTTCGTAAACCAATATGTTAAGCATTCCATAACAACCTCTTTGGAGCTCAGGGCACTTCACTCTGCATACGCTACCAGGTCCTTTTGGCCTTATATCAGTACAGGATACAGAGAATCATAAAGTTATAAAGAGGCAATTGTGACGCTTTCTATCCTATTATTATCCTGGTATTTTAAGATTACCGCAGCTTGGTCCTGGGCACACAATTTTCCCAATATGGTTGTTTCTAATAAATTTTATTTCAGGACACTGGTCTCAGCCTTGAGGATTTCTCATCGTAGAAGCGCCTGCCCCCTTTACTAATTCAATCTACAGATAACAGATAACTCATTGATACTGTGGTAGGAAAATATAAGGGCAGCCTTGTAACTTGTCCAGCCTTGCTGCCAGTAGAAAGAAAAAAGCTTCGGAACGCTGCACATTAATTTGCCTAACCTTTATGTTTTCAGATAAAAATGAGGTCTTATATGTGAGGAAGAATCATCGCTACCCGAATAGACTACTGCGTCCAAGGGGAGACTCATCGGGTTTATCAACTTCTTCCCACCTTCCGCCGAGAGTTCCGATCCTTTATGTCTGACTTCTCCTGGATATTGTCAAATTTGGTCAAACCTCATTCCCCAGGAGCTTTCTCTTCTTTCATAGTGCCTTCCTCTGCCGTTCGCTTCTCTTTCTTCCGCTTTTCCAAATAGAGACAGAAGATAAGCTTTTGACAAGAAAGATTGAGCCTGTATTCCCCTTTCTTTTTCGAGTGGAACATTCCATCTTTCGTTTCCTTGAGGATTTAGGCAACAATGCCAATATTTGAGTTCTTGGCAACCATATATTGGATTGAAGCTGAACATCCGAGCTAGACTCGGTGCTTGTAGTGCTAAGATTGAAATATCTGGAGCCTGCTCCAGTAAACAGTCCAAGATTCTCACGTTATTAATCCAATATTCAGGACATTTTTAAAAGCCAATTTGACAGCTTCTTTTGGAGACAATGTGTATAACTCACAACTGTCACGCTCAAGTATTTATCGAAGGTTGTCTCCTACTTCTCAGCTTCTTCTTCTTGTTTTTCTTCAGGTTTTGTCCCGTTCACAAGCGGGGTCGGCTTGTCGTGATCGGTTTCGCCACTTGGCTCTATCGAATGCCTGCTCTGGATGCAATCTCCAGGCTTTTCCCGTCCAGCGTATGAAGCCACGGTCATTTACAATCGACTTCGATGTTCAGACCAATCTTGGCAAGTGAACTCTAGTTAGCACGAATTGTTTTATTTATTTAATTAATTAACGGACAACAAACAGAGAGAATTGCTATTAATTATTGTCCTCAGGAGGAGGAGGAGAAAACAAAAAACTTATCCTACTTTTAAAACTACTTAAAGTAGGAAAGTTAAAAAGACCAAGCTGATTTGCATTATAATTTCGGCAAAGCCTGGGAATCGGAGAATGAAAATAGACTTGGAGCTCCGCGAAGGGCACGTTGAAAATATCTACGCATAGATCCAGATAGGATCTACGCTGTTGTAGGAAGCGAAGGTTTAGAAAGCGGAGACGGGAGGAGTAATCCACACGAGGGAAGCTTTTCTTAAAGAGGAGGGAACCGGTGAATTTACGTTGCACATTTTCAAGGGCAAGACAATCACAGTTACGGGTGGGTGACCAGATCACGGAGCAATACTCGAGGGTATTCCTTACGAGGGAATTGAAGAGAGCTAAGGAGGGTTGGATGGAGTGAAAATCAGAGGAGGAGCGAAGAATAAAGCCTGAAAATTTTGCTGCTCGATTGATGATATCGAGGCAATGGGTGTCAAAGCGGAGCTTATTGTCGAAAGTGACTCCGAGGTCTTGAGTGGAATTTAAGCAGGATAAGGAATGTCCGTCAAGTGAGTAGGAGAAAGAAGTGGGTGAGGATTTTAGGGAGTAGCACATAGAGTGACACTTTCTGACGTTTAGCGCTAAACCATTAGTCGAGCACCAACGAACCAGAGTGTCCAGGTTATTCTGAAGGGAAACACAGTCCATAGGCGACGATATAGCGGAAAACAGCTTAAGGTCGTCTGCATAGAGCAAACAGGGACAAGTAAGGAGGGGAGGAAGGTCGTTTATAAAAAATAAAAATAGCAAAGGACCCAGAATAGACCCCTGTGGGACGCCAGAAGAGGGCGAGAAGGAGCGGGAAGTACAGCCGTCAAAAGAGACGCGGCAGGATCGGTTGGAAAGGTAAGAGGCAAGCCATAAAACAAGTGGTACGGGAACGTTTACGGACGAGAGTTAAGATAGAAGTATCTTGTGATTTACAGTGCCGAAGGCTTTCGCGAAGTCAGTGTAAATGGTATGCACTTCTTGCCGTGAATTTAGACATTTGGCGACAAAGTTGGTAAAGTCAAGCAGGTTGGAGGCAGTGGACCTACGTTTAACGAAGCCGTGTTGTTCTTTCACTATTTGTTGGCCAAAGTGGGCGGACAACCAGTCGCTGATATATCTTTCCCAGATTTTGGAACAGGAGGAGAGGAGGGAAATGGGACGGTAATTCTCGGCAAGCGAACGATCACCACTTTTGTAAATGGGGATAATGACAGCCTCTTTCCACAAGCTGGGAAATTGATTCTCTTCAAGGCTTTTGTTGAAAATAAGAGATAGGGGAAGGGAGATGGACTTACAAGTTTGGAGCAAAAAGATGTTTGGAAGACTATCGTAGCCAGGACCGACATTGTCAGCAAGTTTGCCAATGGGGTAGTCGACAAGGATAGGGGTAAGAAGGGAATGGTCGGTGATGCGGGGCAGGCTACATCTACTATCGGGAGGGATTCGGAGGAAGGGGGAGGAACATAGACTGACGAAAAGTAGCGGCAGAGTAAGTCACAAGATAATTGGGGGGAGTTAGCTGAGAAGCCAGAGAATTTAATGGATGGAGGGGATAACTGGGCAGGGCAGCGGGAATTGCGAATGTGGGACCAGAAAGGTTTCAGATTTCCGCGCTTTAGTGAGTCTTCCACGCTGGACAAATATTCGTGTCTGGACTTACGTATTAAAGATTTGACCGAGGAACGAAGGGATTTGAAAAAAACTAAGTCAGCAACGTTTCTAGAAGACAGGAACTTCTTTCTCGCAGTCTGTTTTTGACGTAGTTTTTTGTGAATTTCAGTGGTGAACCAGACGGGGTGAGAGCGTAAGCACTTAGGAGAGGAGGGAACGTAGCAAGGAAGAAGATCAGATAAAATGGTATAGAAAGTGTTGAGTGCTTGGTCACTTCGTCATCTTCGTCTTAATTATCGCAAGCCGCCGGTCATTGTCTTTTATAGTTGGCTAACACTCAGAACCATAGAGAGCGAATATCTAGAAATATGACAATTGTGACTCAACATTATTTCAAAGATTTTTATTGATAATTTTTGTATGTTTAATCCAATTCAATTCAATCTGGAACTGAATCTCAAATTTTAGACTTTCTACTGTATCTTGACAGTAAACCTATGGCAATGTCGTACTTTTCGCGATTTTCCTGTAATTATTAAATAGTTAATGGTTGCATTCGGGGTTCGTTTCAATTATGATGATGAAGGGTTGATTTACACAAAGGAAAATTAACTTTATCAGTTTTGCTTATAACAGGGGGTTGTTTTGTATGCACACAGATTAAAAACGATATTTCCTGACAGCAGATAACCTACAAATTCAAGTGGAATGAATTCGACACAAAATAACAGCATAATGAAGATCAATATTGCGATATCCATTTTCCGAATTTTCTTTGTGATTGCAAATGCATTTCATATTTATTTTTTAATTAATCGCAATTTTCTCGGAAATATACAAATAAATGCTTGTTTAACTAGATGATATTGCAAACGTAACGATTTAAGGTGGTGTTTGTATAAATGGAATTTATTACGAATCATTAACGATAATGAAAACAATGTGATATTAAAACGTTTACGATGAGGGGGAGTGCAGGCCTATGGACGTAATCAAAAATGAAAAATTCAGGAAATCCCTTGCTTGTGGGCTTATGTACTTTTATTAATAATTGAAATATGACGAAAACATAAGTTGGGAGATGTTATGACATCAATTGATTAATCAATTTTAATTTTGTTTCAGTTCATAAACTATAAAAATCCCAATAATGTCTCAACTTTGTACAAAAGCGACAACCAATCATTTGTTCTTGCCCTGCATAGCCTCAAGAAAATTAAGACTGGACAGTTCAGCGCGTTGAATGACAAAGCAAGTGATTTTTAAAATATCCCTTAAAATATAGCCCTTCGTCTCTTTGTGAAGATTGGGTCTACCAATCAACATAACCAAAGCCCAATATACATCCTCCAAGAGAAGCCAGGTTACACACCTGCTCATTAAAATGAATAATCTTACCCTTGCTCATGTCAAATTAACCACCTTATCAGGTAGAGGGATTACAAGGATATGTTCGGTCAGAGACCACTTGAACTCCTTCTAACGAGCTCAACTCAATTTCTGCTTGCATCCTGAGAAGATCCCTGGGGCTGATCAGAACCACCCCATTGCACCAGATTTTTGCTTTGGCCAACGAACCGCCTCTTCGATCATTTGGTGGTTTAGAACCCGGATACTGAAAAGGGTCTCTCCTCGATCTATAAGCTTGTTTGACATTATAATTCCCAATGTTATTCTCGCAACCTCTAGCAATATTCAGGTTATCCTGTCGTATGATTTGGGGACCACCTTTGGCAGAGCTCAGGTAGCGGCTGCGTGTGGCAGGGCGGTGAACGGCCTCAAATCAATGAGTTTTCTGACCCTGGCGTCTGATGCTGCGTTCATGCGTGGTGGGTGTGCCTGGGCAGTAGTTGGTCCGAATGGGACACGAGTCTTACGTTTTTCCTTGGATGTTTTAGCGGCTGAACTTTTTCCCGTGCTTCAGGGCATCAGGGTGGCTTTCAGGATGGGTAAGGAGGTGGTTGGTATCATTACAGATTCTCTCCATATTTGTAAATTACTCGAACAAACTACGCCATTGCATCACCTGGTGAGAAAAATGTCTGAACCTCTTTTTAAAACTTCAAAAGTTCTATGGTGTCAAGCGCATGAACTCGCCCTTGTAGAAGCCCGTAAGGCTCTATCCTAGAAGTTTGCTCGAACCCTCCCCTGTAGATGTTCTAAAGGCAATTCAGGAACATTCCAATAGAGAGTGGGAGGATGAGTGTTTATCGATATCACGTGTCAGAGGACCATTTTCCTCTAACATTCACAGTGCTTTACCCATAATTCAACCAAAGACTACGCGTACGCTTACAGCTTCCTAAAAAAATTACGGCTGATATCTGAGTAGGTCGGGTAGACCCATGTAAAATACGGGGTGGCCTCATTCTGCTGCTCCCATCGGCTGCTTATGATTAAGATCACAACTTCCATTAAAAAGCCCTACTAGGGTTCTCAATTTCTATATCTTAAGGGCCAACAAAAATGCCGCTCAAGTGGTCCCGGGTTCCTTCGCAACGATTTTTGCCCGTCGGCAGGATTCCTCCAGCTGCGTGAATGACTGTATTTTCCTCTTTCAGAGTAAAGTTGAAAGTGGATGACTGGATGCCAGAAACTGCCTCTCTCTCTCCCCCAATTGAGGGTCCAAACCTCGGGTGAGCCAGTCTATGAGCTTCCACATTACCAGGAATTTTTCATTCAGTCGGCTAAGCTTCGGCAACAATTGGTGGCAACTCTACAGCAACTGACTTGATATGTCATTGTTCTTTAGTGCTGATAATACCATCCGATTGCAAAAATAACTGCGAATGGTGCGACAAGACCATGATTTCACCGACGTGATTGTAGAGCACAGTGGGAACCCTCTCCTTGACTAGGAAGGCCACTTCGGTTTCCACCACAATTAGAGAGAATTCGTCTTCAGGCGTCCAACTTTTAACTCGCCATAACCTGTGTATGCGACCGGATGTGATTCATCAGGCATCTCGATTCTTAGCAGGCTATAATGAGTTCCGAAAGTCCGGACCCAGGACAGATCTGTAAACCATCCCCGACGTAACCCAAATTATATGCTTTCCTACCTATATTTCGTTGACCAGTTCCTTCGAATAGTCCCTCAAAATCGGTAGAAAGATGCTTTGAGCATGGCGCACCATTTGCTCGAATTGAACGGATTGGGCCACTTCCTCATCCGCGTCAATTGTGGCGTCTAAAACCATATCGTTTTGTTGGGAAATCTCTTGCAGCACCTATTAGGTTAGACGGTTTTAACGTGATGAGCTTTTCACCTAGTTTTTCCTTCTTTTGCTTTGCTTTTCAACACCACCCTTACAACCTCCTAGCAGAAAGGAAAAAGACTCATAGTCAAATAAGTGTTGAACACACTGGGTATCAAGGCCCGCTTATACTTGAATATACCATAAGTCTTAGCACTTACGAATACCATTCGACTCTCGTGCGTCTTTGCCCTTTCTGGACAAGACCGCCCCTTCCAGTTCTACTAAATTATAATTTAGGCATTGTGCAGGGATAGCCTTCTCATTGACAACGCCAGGTCGGATAGGGCGGACAAGGAAAAGTACTAGCACGATTTGTTCCATCTTCGCTGTTTTATTGGACAGGGTGATCAATGATCACTACTGGCCTATCCTGACGATATCGACATCATGGGAGAACCACCCGAGACGTAAAACTGCCTTCATCCAGATCGAGCAGGCGGCGCGAGATCTTGGGCTGCACATCAATGAAGGCAAGACAAAATATATGGTGGCAACGTCAGCACCGAAGACGAATCAACCAACAACATCAAACCGCACTGGTCAAACACGAAGAAGAATAAGGATAGGAGAATGCAACTTTGAGACCGTTGACAATTTCTCCTATCTAGGGTCGAAAATCACAACCGATAACAACTACGATGATGAAATCCGCGCACGGTTGTTGTCAGCCAACAGAGCCTATTTCAGTTTACAAAGACTGTTCCCCTCGAAACGTCTCACCATAGGGTCAAAGCTCCTACTGTACAAGACAATGATCTTGCCAGTCCTCATGTATTCCTCGGAGATTTGGGTTCTTAGCAAGAAAAATTGCGAACTCTTAGCCGCGTTCGAGAGAAGAATCCTCCGAAGAATTTTTGGCCCCCTACATGAGGATGGACGATTCCGTAGCCTACACAATAACGAAATCTATGAGCGATACCATGACCGTTCGGTTGTGGATAAAATCCGGCTCAATAGGTTACGGTGGGCGGGTCACTTAATCCGTATGGATGAAGATGATCCCGCCCGGAAAGTCTATAAGGGCAATATCTATGGTAGAAAAAGAAGACGAGTCAGACCCTGCCTAAGATGGAGCGATGGCGTAGGTCAGGACGCCAGACAGCTTTTAGGGATATCGAATTGGTGGACCTCGGCGCAAAACCGGGATGTCTGGAGTTCCTTATTAAGGCAGGCCTAGACCGGATACCGGTTGTTGCGCCGTTGATGATGATGATGATGATCAATGAGCAAGGAGCTTTTTGTCACTATCTTATACCCGCCGCTGCATGAATCACTGTTAGTGTTACTAACTAGCTCCTGCCAGCAGCGCGCTTTTCGCCTTTTGATTTCATGGCATTCTCTTGTACTCTATGGTTCTGAGGTTTACCCGATCCTGACTTCTTGTACACTGTGCAACCTATCAAAATCTTAGGCATTTCTTTCGTAAAGTTATGCCTTCAGTTGTTCACTAACGTACTGGTTAGTTTCCGTGACGAAGTCCCCTTTTGGGCGCCGATGCATCGCAAGCTGCGGTGATACGACTCATTCTTGACTAACGATTTAGTCACAGTTTTTTTTATCTGTCTCCAGCTCCTGTGGCTTGTTCGCCCCTTCTGAGAGAGTTTCGACAAATTTGTCAACGCCGGCCTTTGCAATGTTCCACCTGACTAATATTTATCGGACATCAGAGCATTGCGAAGAGTCATTGATCACTTAGAAGGAATGTACTGGTAATCACTGCACGTGAAATTTACCAGTACCCTCCAGCGTTATAGCGTTGATACTAAGAACCCCGTAGCAAAAGTCACCTTAGGGATAGTATTCCCGTATCAAGGTGTCGGAATTGCGAAGTGTAACTAATATTTAGGGCAATAAAACCCATCCTGACGACCTTTTCCAAAATTTATATGTCCCGAGGATCTGGCTGAATCATGCTCCATTTGGGGGTTCTGACCTTAAAGTCTTCTCCTTCTAAAAGTCTCCCTTTCGTGTTTGGCATTCCACCATGCAAGAGACCGATCCTACTCTCAAAAACGGAGATAGATACATTTAATGTGAGATAAACGCTAAAAAAGGCACTTCTGCACAACGAATCCAAACGAGGCCATCTCTTCGGCTGTGGCTTACTCGACTCAAAAGTCGACTAATCACTCATAACCCTAAAACAGCCCTGTTAGACTTTTAACACGTGTCCAGTCTATTCGGGCAGGGACTTATGCGTTTGTAGGTGTGACGACTGGTTAAGAAAAGAATCAAATTTAATAAATTTGGCTGTTTTTAGCCATAAACGATAGTTTGTTTCTGGCAAAGGCTAAGTGCCTTCCATCAGTCCTGCTTGGGGCTCGGAACATGCCCCAGCCATCGGCAGGTTTCAAGTATCGGCAATACTTCCGCTTAGAATTCACTAGCGGAATCTGGAAGACCATTCGACTCGAATACATTGTGTGTAATTTAGAAACCCATGCACCGACTCCACAGACCATCTTTGATCCATCGGTGAAGAATACCGTATCGTAGCCTTGCAACATGCCGCCGATATTCAAATCTGCTCTGGTTGGAAAGTTTCTCGTGAAGTTCAGTTTAGGTATGGCATAGTCCGTGGAGAAGGACCTTTTGGCTAAAAGATTGTCACCATATAATAGAACCGTACGTTTGGATCCACAGCGCTGTAAATCCAGAGAACCATCCTCGGCCGGAGACACCATTTCTTTGCAAAGGTCCTCTTTCTGGCCTAGATGGCTATACAGGCCTTCGCAACCCTCAGTTCTATGTTCAATCTCCAACTTAGCTTTTGATCTAGGATTACACCCAGGACCCAGGACTCATTGGAGGACAGAACCAGTCATAGTAGATGGAATTCAGGTAGCTTCATCTTAGTGGTGAATAGCATCAGTTCCGTTTTGGTTGGGTTTATGTCGAGTCGGTATTTTGTGCCCCACAGGCACATCTTTTGCAACGCTCATTCCATTATGTCGCTCATAATGGATGGAAACATCCATGACACATGACAATTCGGGCCGGCCTGAACTCAAAGCCGGGATTACCTGCTGAAGTCACTTTATGGCAGCCTCATCAGCACACATCAGATGAAGAAGCCATCGTGATAAACTTTGATTGTTAAATCTTGGCTTCGTTCCAGGCTCCAGTATTTTTTTTCACAGGTGGATGGTAAATTTTTCCGCAAACATTTTGTCATCCTTGGAGGAAGCTCCGACGGCAGGAACTAGAACAGAGGCTGCAGCTTGCGCATACGTCTTCCTCTTTCCCATCTTCGGGTCTCTATTTCTATGGTAGGGACCAGCTTCATTGAAATCTCTCTTGCTGATTTGATCACCTCCCGGCCCGCTCGTCCTAATCCCCGTGGGACGCGTGAATGTTCTCATTCAAAAGGTGCTTCAATTTCTTTCGTCGTGCCTTTTTCTATCGCGGGTTGGGGGCCTTTCCAGGTTCACGGTGTATGGGCCGCTTGCGTCCATTTCCATATACGGGCGTTAAACCAATAGGGTCCACCTCACTAGTTTCCCTTTCTTCTGCTCCTCCCCGTAAGGGAGAAGTGAGCACACGCTGCGGCAGGTAGGCCGCAACATCGATTGTTTAATGGTACCTAAAGAGCCTTCTGGCTCCATTTGGATCATAGGTATGGCCAGCAAGTAGGTGGATCCGAATTAGGTGGGCTGGCTTCACTATCTAAAAGGGTAAAGGCTAATCAAAAACAAGAAGAATTTGCATCTTCGGGTCTCAAAGCGGTTTACCCGAAACCTTCAAAGGGATGGCGGAGGACACATGTTACATTTGAATTTTCAGTTCCAAAAGACTATCACCCCCGGTTCCATTCTCAACTATCAACAGTTTCCGATAATTACCAATTGATATTGAAATCATCCCATCGAATATGCTAAAACTAATTATTTTGCAAAATGCATTCCCGATCCGTTCACCTGAAGGCATAATTCCTGTCTCTACCATTCAACAAGTCCATGAACGATGTTTTATCTGATTGGCCTGCATTCATTATGCACGGAAGGGAACTCTGAAATAAATCGAATTGCAAACTTCCATAATGTTAATTTCAGATATTTAATTATATACGCCAAATAGATTTCCCCGCACACGTTGGACGCATTACCGCCGAGAGTTTTGCATAATTATTTCGGTTTGTGGAGGCACAGGAGCCCAAAGCATTAAAATCGCCGCGTGCACTCAATTGCAGATAATTGTAGGCAAGTCATATTAGGGGAGAATTACCACCGGACTTTTTCGGGAAGGGTTGTGCGCTGAAATGGTTACGAAATGAACTGAATTGAAATATTATTACATTTATATGACCTCATTGACAAATGTTCTGAATGTTATTAGGCTACTCGTTGGCATGCCTACGTTTTGCTGGTTTCGGGCTATCCCCGGGCTTAACATTTAGTTAGCTCCGGCAGACAAAATGCAAATTTTCGGATGTTATTGTGCGCCTTTATGGGGAATGTTCCCACCCAGAAATTTCTCCGTATTAACACGAAACAAGAGTCAGGAATGAGTGCATTTGAAACCACATATTAAGCAGTTGAAATGCAAATCAGAATGAGCATCTGAATGTGTTGAATGCAGAGTTTAATTATGCTGACGAAGAACATTTAATGGAATCAATCCCATTAACTATCCAAACAGTATCACATGGTTGAGGTAGTTTGCACCTGAAATTGTTAAGGATGAGGTTCCAGATTTGAAACGCATAAATTGAATTACTTGGCTAAAGCTTTTGATTTTGTGTATGACACCAAAGCAACATTCGTACACGCCTTTGAGTTACAAACGAGGTGGAGCGTGCAAATGTAGCCTAGGAGTTGAAGAAGATTGGAAAGGGCGTGGAAGTAGATTTGCTCTGTAGTTATGCACAAATATAGAGCTTTCACCCTTAGGAATAATATCTTTTAGGAACTAGTGCAATCAGATAGTTTTGTTATACACATTTTCGTCATTTTTGTTTTTAACTGCAGATTGATATTTTTCACCAAACCTTGCAGAAAGAGGTCGTCCTAACGTTGATTATTAACAAGTATTGGAGTAACGGTGTAAGACATAACCGAAAAAGTGAAAGGAATTAATCATGCACAACTACCTACATTGAAGCACACCTCCAGAAATATAGTTAATGAAGGGTGGGTTGGTAGAACTTGCGCTAACTAAACTTTCTATAAATGGCGCCCAATGTGGGGCGAAACCTTATTAGAACTGAGTCAATGTGCCTGTCTGTCTGTTTTTTTTTTTTTGGGAGTAGGGTAGGTGAATGCATTTACGCAAAGAGTGTTGGAGCTTATGACACTCCCTCCGTAAGTCGCGTTGGTGCTCACCGGCAAGTAGCGTCAACCATTTCGAACGCGATGTACTGGTGATCACTTACCGAGAAGCCTTTTAGGACTCGCCACCCGTCCACTGATGATGCCAAATATTCCAACGTAAAAGTGATGTCAGGAAAGCTTCCTTCATAGCCTGGGCGAAGGAACATTGACATGAATCCGCCATTTCCATAATCCGTTTGCCTCTGGAGTCTGGTTGAGGTATGCCCCATTCAAGAGCCCTGGCATAAAAATCACCTACCAGGATTCGCTCCTCCGTGCTCGAAATGGCATCCTCCAGAGCATCATGCCGGCGCCGAAAGTCCGGCATCGTCTAGTTCAATGTCAGATAACCCCCAATAAACGATATCCCTAGACACCGGATCCAAACAAACCCGTTCCCTTGAAAGTCGAACGTCGTTCCGAACCTAGATGGCAGCAGTGCCCGATAAGTCGAGATTCCATTAAGACGGCTCCTTGTTTCGGTATTGCTCGCGAATTAGCACTAGATCAGCATTTAGCCTTCAGTGTGTGCAACTCCCATTTTCATTGCAGGTCTTCGCTCGATGATCCACTTAGCTGCATCTCCGGCATGCTGTTCTCCTGTCCGGTCCCTTGCAAATTGCTGACGTGTGTCTATAGTCCAGACACTTGTAGCACTTGGTGGGGACTATCCGCATTTGCACCCTGCATACTACCCATCTAATATTGATTCTCCCGCTCACCAAAACCCCCCCCACCCCTTGCATATTGCTCAGGGACCTCCACCACGGCGAGCTTTTCGCCTGAGCATTTACAGAGGTGATACCTACCCGGGCGTTGGCTACCTCTAGACATTCACGCTATATCGCCTCCTCCGTTTCGGCAGTCATGATCCCGGATTTCTAGAGATCACATAGGCTCTAGTCTTGAAACAAGGGTCTTCTCCCCCAATAACCCCCTGACCGCTTCGCAGAACGTACTCTTATTAGTCGTCTTTAGGCCCAGTTTGACGAGAACTCGGCCACTCCACGTTTTCCGTATGGAAGACACCTCTACTTCACTGTCTCCTGGTTTCATCCTGTAGCGAACTTCATTTACGATTTCCCCAAATGTCTTGCCTTCCTTCGGCTTAATGAGCAGAACCGACGATTTAGTCCTTTTTCGTTTCCTCGTATTTTCTGCTCCTGGTTTTTGGTTGGCAGCCTCCTTGTCTTTGAACAGACGTGTCTCTAGCGGTTTAGTCACTTGTTTCCTTTTTTCTTTCTTCGTCTTCTTTTTTGGGGTCTGGAAACTACTTCGGGAAAGTCTCCTTCAGGCTCGTCGTTCTCTTTCCACTTTTTGTCAGTTTGCTTTGCAGTGGCTGTCTGCAGTTCCTTTGACGCAAGTAGCGATCTCAGCGGACAGTGCGGCTGTTTCTGCTCTCCAATCATCTTCCGCTGCTCTCCACGTTCGCACTTGCACTGGGTTTGTGTCCAAATCCATCTGCTCAGGACTAGCGATTCTGACTGAGCTTTCTTTCGGAACAGGGGTACTACAAGGTATTGGAATTACCATCTCCGCACGGTCAGTGGCGCCACTTGATGAGGCTTCCTCTTTATTTGGGCGCCCAAGTGGCAAATCGGGTATGTATGACGTATCGGGTATGAATGACGCATTTTTGTGCTGCGCCCAAACGCACTCAGCTCTTCCTACTTTCCTGTTGTTTCGTAAATTTTTTTACTAATTGATGTGTATTCTCCTTGAAAAACTAATCAGCACATCGTGTGCAAGGGAGCGGGCCGTAATAGTCAGGAACGGGAGTATTCTCCGGGACATAGCCCCTAACCCCTGAGGCCTGACCTACGCTTAGCTGATCCCGGAATTCAAGGACGGATCAGCGCTCGCTCGGGGCGACGCGGTCTACTAACACCGGTTCAATGCAAACTAACCGACCAGGGCCCCTAAGGGGCCTCATACACGTCACAACTACTACCTTGGCAGAGTTACGCACACATCACCCCGTCGACGTCGACATAGAGTTGCCGACGGCTCGGGAGACTCCCAGTGTGTCCCGACATGTACCGGTCATTCACGGTTCGCTCTTCACCGAGAAGCTTTCGCGACGCTACTACCTAGGACGCAGGTATACTGCCAACTAGAGGGTCAGAACTACTTACTCGGGCACCTCGAGGACGTCACACCCCGTATCGTTAGCGTCCCGTTAAAGGTCGCTAACGAACCCTGGGAGGGGGGGGGAGGAAAGCATAAAAAATCCCAGTGTGGAACTTTAAGCCACTAGAACCACCTCTTCTCACTCATTATGCCCTACGGAACTATCTAGATACATTACATCGCGGGTTAAAGCCCTATGGGCTTAGTCCTACGGTGAGCATTTTTAGGTCCCTATTGCTTTTTCGTAAGCGCTCTAACTTTCGAAGCTCCTCCTGAATACAGCTTATGGCGCCACTAATTGCATTCCACACTTCTTGGGATTCGAGCCTTTGCGGACTGATCGTTTCCACTTGTAAGCTTCCTGTTAAGGGAAGTTGAAGCTATTCCTTCTCATTTGCAAATCTCGGACAAACGAAGAGTATGTGCTCCAGGTCCTCGTATTCGTTTATATACTCAAGACAGAAAGTAGAATCGTCATGACCAAAACGATGTAAATACCTAGGGTATTCACCATGTCCAGTTAGAAATTGGGTCGAGTGATAGTAGACATCTTCATGGCTGCCCATAATCCAACGTTGGATATTTGGAATCAGTCTGTACGTCCACCTCCCCTTATGAGAATTATTCCAACGTTCCTGCCATATCCTAATTGTGCGCACTCTCTCTTTTTGTTGTCAATCTTCGGCATTATGGTCTGTACATGCTTTCCAATTGTATAGTGTTCGGATCTCTTCAGTCAAAATATCAATAGGCAACATTCCCGCGACTATGAAAACTGCTTCGTCTTTTCGGAATCCGCTAGCGGCTCTTAACGAACTCAGACAATATACTGAAGATAATTTTCTCCAATATACCTGCACATTAAGGGCTTTTGTCAAAACGGGTGCTACATACAATAAAATGGATGAACACACTTTGGTTGCCTCGGTGGTCTGGGTACTTCAATATTGGGCATCATGCCGGATACCGCAACTACAACTTTCAAGTGCTTCTTTGAAAACCAATCGATGACCCAACATAACGCCGAGGTATTTGTTGAAAGGCTTGAACTCTATCACATGCTACCCCACACGAAAGCGTAGAGTTTCTTTCAGTTTCTGGCTGCTGACCAGTACACCCTCTAATTTATGTTCCGCTGAATCTGTTCAATGTGATAAAACAATCCTTGATCAGCCTAACCGATGTCTCACATGCCCCGATAATATCCTCCAGATGTTTTCCACTACAATAATTGCCATTTCGTCTGCATAGCCGATAAGGGTAGTTTATCACGGAAGTTTGATACGGAACACATTCCAGAGTAGTGAGCAAAGCACTGATCCTTGAGGCACTCCGACGGTTATCAAATATTCAAGTGGGCCTACGTCGATGTCGTAGAGGAGCTTACTATCCACGAAATATTCCCTAATGGTTAGCTGAATATACGAGAGAACATTCAGCTGGTTTAAGGATCTTATTATATGCTGTCTGCATTGCGTTCAGTTGAAAGCATTCCTCACGTCAAGAGTGATGATGGCACAATATTTTTTGGTACTACCTGGCCACCTTATGCCAGCACCTGTCATCCCTTTCAGGAAGGTATAGGCAGTTCCGATATTAGCAAGAACAATGTCAAGTGAAGAAAAAACTTCCAGCAATTTGAGCCCCCTTTTGTTAGAAACGGTGCTTCCCACTTGGTACACCATGCGTTGAAGTCTCCCGCGATGACAATAGGGGATCATATACTTGGGTCTAACGCCAGCTCATTTAACATTCGCTCATATTCCACACTTGCTGCACCTGATTGACATGTCTATAATGAAATCAACGATTCATAAATACTTTATTTATTTTCTAGGCCTCAAGCCTTAAATGACTGTCTGGCAAGATACCCTTCAAATTTGGGTCTACATTCGTTGCGAGGATTTTCCGACCGAATTCCTTAGGGCTTTACCAGCTTTAAGTTCTGCTTCATTCGGCTTTAAAGATATACTAGCATCTCCCTGCCTTCTCAACTCAATTCTCAGCGGAGAAAGTTAATAAATGTCAAGAAATAATAAAAATACTGATGTAGACCGACATTGGAGCGCCCTTTTGCTCGGAATACTTCAATCTGAGAAATAATTAATCACGTGATATATCGATACGCTTTCTGCTAATTATATCACATAAAATGCACAAAATACCATAATCGACTTAGCATTGGAAGGTTCCTCTCTTAGCACGTATAGACTCATTGCTGGACCTACAGCTAGGTCATCACAGACTTTACTAAAGCTACCTTAAATCCGAAAAATCATGGTTTAAAAACGGATTGATAGATGGTGGTGATTGCATTTTTTTCAGTTTCTGCGGAAAACTGCGGAAGGTGCGATCCCTCTGTAGCGGCGGTCACAGTCAGGTTACTCCCCTTTTGGCGACGCAATCCAATGGCGTGGTTCTACCAATTGCAAGCGCAATTTGCGATCGCATGCATCACAACGGCTGCCACGCGTTTTAATCAAGCACTTATTGGTCTCGACGAAGGGGCTATCGGGTTATTCATTGACGTGTTGGCAGACTGCCCCTATGACCGCCTAAAAGAGTAGTTTATACGCCGGCTGTCAGTAAATGAGGAAGCGACGCTGAATCACTTGCTGATCGAGCTGATGCTGGGCGACAGCACCCTCAACCAGCTGTTTCGAGAAATGTGGCAGTTGGGATCAGAGCTTTTGAAAATGCTAAGTTTGTAGTGGCTCCCGGAGAGCACCCGCGCTATCTTGACCTGCGTTGAATCGGAGTCGCTGAAGGTGTTGTCCATCGCGGGCGACGAGCTCCAGGAGGTGTACGCGCCCCGTGATCGCAGAAGTATTTAGGACACACTCCGGGGGTTAAGGATCTTAGGTCAATGCCGAATACACTTGTGGACGCGGCCTCCAAACTGACGGCGACTGTAGCTACTTTGCGTTCGGGAGATAGCTAGCTACTAAACGAACCATCGAATGCTATTTTAGTACAACAAAAAACTAGATGGATTGGGTGCCTAGGCGGCGGCTACTCGAAGCGAAGTACCACGTCGCATTACAATGTTTGACTTTTTGAATAGAGTTTATTTTCTAGTCGGCATGGAGCAGAGGTGTCGGTTCTTCCCGTACCCCGCTGAAACACCTTAATACCGCAAAACGATCGATTGGCTGCCGTGAACTCCCCTCTCATTTGCACTTACGGCTATAGGCAGGTGGACGTAAGTCTCGGATTGCGCGGAATGTATTCGTGGTGATTTGTTTTGACGGACATTAGCACCCCCATGTTGGTGGACCTGGACGATAGAGCCTTGATAGACCCCGCAACCTCTTTAAAGTCATCAGGAAAAATTTTCATCTGCCCAGACGACACTCATTCCGTTGTTTTCGAGGACATTGCCAACCGCATTTCCGAGATTCATTCACTCTGTCCGGCGAAATTTAAACTTCTGCTTCGTCCACAGGGTAGCTTTCAAGCGGGCTTGTCCTCGACGTTGAAAAATGCAAATTCCAACAAAAGCAAGTGAAATTTCTCCGCCCCCTACATCTGGCCGAGAAAATGCCAGAAGTGTAGCACCAACAAGCATGTAAAAAAGGAAGTATGCCCTTCCCTCGGTCGACAAAGCACTTCTACACCACCTTGGATCATTGGCCTTTTACGAGAAACACACGAGATTGCCTCATTAGCAGGTTTGTGCGGTAGTCTGAGGCAATACCTCTGACTGACATTACGTTCAATCAAGTGCCGAGGCCCTCTGTCGAGAATGGATTCCCCACGTTGTTGTACCAGGCGCACTCATAACGGACCAGGCAATGCAGTTTGAGTCTACTCTTTTCTCGGAGCTAGGCAAGCTTCTGAGTTTCAAAAGCCACAGGACCACTACATACAATTGGCATTCCAATGGGATGCTAGAATGCTGACACGCTGATGGCCGCTTTAACGCTCACGACGATCTATCGTTGTAGCAGTCCTTGCCTTTCGTCCTCGTTCTCCTTCGCACAACCCATCGAGGAGAGTTCATGGAAAGCCCCGCGAAGATGGTACATGGGGAGAATCTGCGGCTCCCGCCGATCCTGTGCTGGATAACTCAACAGGATTAAGTGACTCTTGCATGCTTTGTCTGCTCAGGGACACAGTTTTGAGACTGCAGACACACATGACGCCTTAGGTCGACAATCCCAGGAACCTCTAGATATGCTCACAGTTACTCATTAGCGCGGACGAACTACCAACTAAACACCTCCCTGTCATCAGAGAGCGAGCCTGGACCCGTTTGACATATTACTTCGGGCTAACTCTCCCACTCTCCCGGCTTTGGGAGCCTTCAAGTCAGGGAATCCCTTTCACCAACAGGAGGGAAGTGGGAACTTTGACATGAAGATAACGGACATTAAGGGCATCGAAAAAATTGGAAGATTCACAACTGCATTGATGCAAATTATTGCATGGAGATGCACATCGAACCTCAGCAAAATTTGTCCGAAGAGTTAAGTTGGCTCAGTTATAGATGTGGTCGAGAGACTAGTTTTCCGAGATCAATTTTGTTATGAGAAGTTAGGAAAATGTAATTGACATTCTGCTGGAGCGCCTTCCTCCCCCGCCCCCCCTTTGCTATGGAATATTTGTGCTTTATTGCCAGTCGCATGGTGTTCTATCCTCCTCCTTAACTCGATTGAAGCAATCACGAAGCTCTTCGCTTTGCAGAGCTCAGCTGTGATATCGGATGGTCATTCGTTTGATTGTGAGAACAAGACGAGAGGAGCAAAGTAAAATAAAATGATTAATTCCAGAGTTCCTATTCTCTGTTTTTGCTGGTTTTGCTGAATATTATTATTTTTATGGTGAACAAATTGGATGAAAGTGTAAGAACGTAGAAAACCCAGAAATAAAGGGTAAATTTGAATGCTTCTAAGCTCAAGTATAAACCAACGATGCCGGCTTTATCAAAATACAGTTTATAAACTTTCGAAGCTGGATCGATAAAACGGCGACGCATTCCAGGATTATTTTAGCTATTACATTTACGACAGCAGGGTGCAACCAGATACTCCTTCAGTTGTCATACTCAAAACGATCTTAAAGATTTCCGTACGAAGGAAGTAGCAGATCTGCAGTAACTGCAGGTGCAGCAATAAACAACTCTGCGGGGAGACTGTCCGCACGTTATGGTGACTGGCCAATACATTCACAAGAGGAGGAATCCGGCTAACAACCATAGTGAAGTGTTCATTCCACCTCTTCAGTTGTTCATCATCGTGAATGAGATGTCGACCCTTGACGCTCTTCAGAGGACTATAGAAAGATTTATGGCCACATGAAAGTTCCTCGGTGATGCGGTATACATTCCTGAAATCATGGGGTATCGGCGTTTGCCATCACTCACAGCCCTTTCGTTCGTTGATCTGCATCCACGATTCTGCAGTCAACCAGATCTTATGACGCCCCTTCAGGACTTGTCGAACGGCCCAAAGCTCGTCAATATTCTCGGCCGCGTTACTCAGCATATCTGGTGTCGGGTCAGCAAGAGAGTTCCTCCTCTGTCGATGTTGAACTTAGATTCGAGAAGATTGTCAGAAGTGGCGGAGGAAATACGCAGGCGAACGTAAGCTACCATCAGTTAGTGATCCCTTTCGTGGCCCATGTCAGCGCCTCTCTTGTTACGCAAATCTAGCCAACAGTTTCCAAATCTACTCCTTATCTGGTTGCTCGAACGGCGGCGTTCAGTTGAAACCCAACTGACCTTATGACAAGCTCTGTGCTCGGACAATGGCTCATCAATGACGAGGCGGTGGAAGCTGCAGAAATCCCACCATTAACGTTGCGGTGGCAGATCAATATCCACCGTAGCAAGCTACCTGTACTTTGGTTGGCCCTTTGGTCGTTTCTCAATGACTTCGATGTTCAGAGCAATCTTGGCAAGTGAATTCTCGTTAGCGCAAACAAAGTGACCATAGCATCGAGGATATATCTCTTGTAATTTTTCTATTATAGGCAGAATTTCATATCGATCGCGAATATCCTCATTTCGTATGTGATCATGACATGTTAGCCCACTGGTCTCCATTACCGCTAGACGCCGTTCATGTCCCCCCATAAGCGTTCAAACGTTGTCCAGAATGTCGGAATTTTTGACATTCCTTTCGAAGGTTGGCGATTTCCACCATCCTGCGGTACATACAAAGCTTATTTTGACTGAGGTGTGGAAGCTTTACAGCTCGCCGTTATCAGATTCATCACTGAATTTACGATAGCGCCTAATGTAACGCCACCACCCTCCGTAGTACCTTCCAGCACGACTCAGCCTGTTTCAAGAGTTTCGATGAATCTCCTGATTTTCACCCTCGCAACGTTCTACGGGCAGGGGAAACAACGGGCTGGTGCACGCCAACAAATAGCATCAACCAACTCGAACGCAGTATATTGGTGATCATTTTCCGAGAAGTCTTCCACAACCCGCCATCCGTCCACCAACTTTACCGATGACGTAAAGGTTATGTCGTAAATACAAGCTGGACGCCGCCGCCATTTCCAAGATCGGTTATCCTATGAGGTCATGCCTTGATTGGGGCATGCTTTACCCAGTGCTTCAAAATCACACCCTATCAAGATTCGCTCTTCCGTGCCCAACACGGCGTCTTCCAGAGTATGAGGCCTATAGCAAAAGTCAAGCATTGTCTCGTTCGGTGCTAGGTAAAAAACGAGAGACATAACCATGACTTGGCCTACCAGTGATTCCTACGCAAAGGTTACATCGTGAAGCCTGGACGCCTCAAATTTGGCACGGATCCTGTATTTGAAACTACGAGCCTGGTTTTTGCCGACACTCCATGATCCGTTTCTGAGTAAGGGATGCCCCAATCAATCACCCTAGCTTCAAAATCGCCCCTATCAAGATCCACACCTCCGTGTCTAAGACCGCATACTCCAGAGAATGAGGCCTGTGGCAAAAGCAAAGCATTGTTTCAATCGGTGTTAGGTAAACGTTAAGAAATGTTATCCGTAAACAACGAATTCAGACATATCCATAGCTTGGCCTTGGGGAAGGTCTCAAAGTTGGGTGCCGTCCCGAACCTTCTCTGTTCCGGTATTACTCCTCAACTTTGACCTTGTTAGGTAGTAAAATCTCTGATTTCTGGAAAGTACATAGGGCCTTTATTAGAAACAATAGCTTTCTTTATCAAAAGCCTCTTGACCACTTCGAAAAACAGACTCCTGTTAGCTGTCTTCGGGCCTAGTTTAACGGAGACTCCGCCGACTTTCGTTTTCCGTATCTAAGACACTTCTACTTGAATATCTTCGAAAGAGTTTGGTCTTGTCAGCACTTCTAGTTACCTACTCCTTAACATCCTCCCCATCCAGAAGGCATATTGTACTCCAGTCCCTTATGGATCAGGGAATTTCATATTTTTGGATGCGATACCTTGTTGAATGCTTGTTCATCATCATCATCATCATGAACGGCGCAATAACCGGTATCCGGTCTAGGCCTACTTTAGTAAGGAACTCCAGACATCCCGGTTTTGCGCCGAGGTCTACCAACTCGATATTCCTAAAAGCTGTCCGGCGTCCTGACCTACGCCATCGCTCCATCTTAGGCAGGGTCTGCCTGGTCTTCTTTTTCTACCATAGATATTGCCCTTATAGACTTTCCGGGTGGGATCATCCTCATCCATACGGATTAAGTGACCCGCCCACCGTAACCTATTCAGCCGAATTTTATCCACAACCGGGCCGTCATGGTATCGCTCATCGATTTCGTCATTGTGTAGGCTACGAAATCGTCTATCGTCATCTAGGAATGCTTCTTCAATGTGCAAAAATGCAAATAGTAATTGAGAGATCCGACAGTATGCGTGCTGACATGACTTTCTCCACCGTTTTGAGTACAGCCGATATTATGTCTGAAAAAATGGGGATGAAGAGTGAAGAATCCTTTTTACCCGCTTTCGCAGCGAAGACCACTTTCAAGTCTTGGTGTATATCTCAACGCCAGACTGCCTCCTACCACCATTAGAAGATATCTTAAGATGACCCTTAGGCCTCTCTGAAGCAATGCTGGGAGAACGCCATCACCTCCGGTTCATTTTAATGATTTAATAACTCCCACTCTAGCTTCTGAGCATACCTTTTTTGCTGGTTCGGTTGTCTTTTTACGGATCTCTCACAGCAGAGGGAGCGGGTGCCGGTGTTATTGGTCCAAGGAAAATGTACTTTGAGCCAATGGGCAGGTACACTAGCATATTCCAGGCGGAAATATACGCCATAGACAAATGTGCCTCCTTTAATCTGCAAAGGAACTACAGGGGGCAGAACATAGCTATTTTCACCGATAGTCAAGCAGCGATCAAGGCACTTAGGTCCAACCAGGTGAACTCTAAACTGGTATGGGAATACCTTGAGAGACCAGCCAAGAAGGGAACAGGGACGTCTTTACACGGGCCAGAGCCCTTCTGTGGAATCGGAAACGGTTTCATGGCTATGAATCTAAGAAATGAAGAGAAACGGTTGAGGGAACTCTACTGGGTGGGCCTACCAGGGATTGGGCAGTCCAGGGTGCTTATTGGGGGATACGAACCCATGCGCACAAAGGATTGCTTAAACCTCACCAAAAAGAACCTCCAAATCATAGTGGGAATTCTCATTGGTCATTGTCGGCTAAACTATCACCTAGGGAAGCTAGGAATATCTACGGACACTGCCTGTACGTTTTGTGAGGAGTATGACGAAACCTATATACACATCCTGAGACAGTGCTCGGCACTTGTACAAAGTAGGTCGAGACATCTGGGGGAACACTTAATACCAGATGCAAAGCTGAAAGATCTGGAAGTGGGGAACATACTAAAGTTCCTAACGGTTAGAGGCCTGCTTGAGATACTATGATCAATAGGTACACTATAACCAGTAAAAGGGACACAATAGTTCTTCAAGGACGCGGTGCTGCTTTCCCTTAGCAGAATAATAATAATCCATCCGTATACGGAGGGGCATCTTCCAGGGGGATTCATTGAGTCCCCTTTGGTTTTGTATGGCACTGAACCCCCTTTCATGGCTACTGAATGATGCTAGAGGGCATGGTTTTGCAATAAAGTATGGCCTACGTACTAAGTGCGAACTGACACACTTGATGTACTTAGATGACATCAAGCTGTATGCTGGTATTGACGACCATCTTAGCAGTCTGTTGCGAATAATAGACATGTTCAGCCGTGATATCCGGATGGAGTTTGGATTAGACAAATGTCGAATCCAGGCCATCCGCAAAGGTCATCACGAGCCACATGCCGGACATAGCATTGGTGACCTCCACATCGAAGCTATGACCGAGACAGACTTCTACAAGTACCTAGGAATTCTGCAAGGAACCCATGCTCGAGTTGGTGATCTGAAAGAAGCTCTGCTGTCCGAATTCCTGCGACGTGTAAAGCTGGTGCTGAAATCGCATCTCTCGGGGAAGAATAAAATAAGCGCGTTGAATGTATTCGCCATCCCTTCACTGGCTTATGCATTCGGAATATTGCCGTGGACGAAGACCGATCTGGAAAACGTCCAGCGGCGGATACGGACAACTATGTCCAAATTCCGAATGCATCACCCAAAGTCTGCCGTGGAGCGGATGAACCTGCCTCGTGACATCGGAGGTAGAGGCGTGGTTGACGTGGCGGCACAACATCGCCAAGTCGACTCGCTGCGCACTTATTTTTACAGCAAAGAGCAGGCGAGTCCCTTGCATGCGGCTGTCTGTAAGGCAGACTGTGGACTGACTCCACTTAACTTGAAGGATCGATCTTTCAATCCTCTGAGTGGGGTGAAGTCGGACCAAGAGCGGATCGATGAATGGAAGTCGAAGGCAATGCACGGTAAACATGTGAATTGTCTTTGGCAGCCATTTGTCGATTTGCATCTGTCAAACAGATGGCTGTGTGCTGGGGAGCTCTTTGCTGAGACGGAGGGGTTTATGTGTGCCATTCAGGATGGCGTGGTCGCCACCCGAGCTTATAAAAAGCTCATCATGAAAGAACGGGTGGAGAACGACCAGTGCAGAATGTGTGGTTCGGCGTTAGAGACGTTGGACCATCTCATTTCTGGCTGTACTGTTATGGCACCGGTGCAATACATCACCAGGCATAATGCTGTATGTAAGATTATCCATCAAAACCTTGCATATAAGCATGGGCTGATCATGGGAACATGTCCGGTTTACCGATATGAGCCGCAAGCAGTACTTGATAGTTCTGCTTACAGCATGTATTGGGACCGGCAAGTTCTGACTGATCGCCATACCGCACACAATAAGCCTGACGTACTGCTAGTTGACAAGACGGGTCGCTCCGCGTATATTATTGATGTTGCTATCCCCCATAATAGCAACATTGAACGGAAATACGTGGAGAAGAAGGTGAACTGTGAGCCATTGGCTCGTGAAATCAAAGAAATTTGGCGTCTCGAGCGGGTGGTCGTAGTTCCCATAATATTGTCAGCTACAGGTATTGTACCTAAATCCCTGACGGCTTCCCTTGATGTCCTGGGACTTTTGCACAGTCTGGTTCAAACCATGCAGAAGTACACCATTCTGCATACGTGCTCGATGTTGCGGGGAGTACTCGACGGATTCTCCCACTGACCTACCACCGGCCACCACCACCAGTGCCCCTTTAGTTTTTAAGTAGGTAGGATCGTCCGAGCCTAAATGCTTGGCACTTAGTGCTAGTATTAGGTAAAATCCGGCATCTGCCGAGATTGTGATAACTCGGGTAATAAATAATAATAATGGTTGTCTTTCGCCGTCCTCCTCATTGTCAGTGAAAGCCCCACTTTCCTTCGTCAGACAGATAGAAGGTACAACCATGTATTTGGCTTTAACCGTGTATATCCCGGAAATTTTTTTTTCCGAATCCTTTATAGAATTCTCTGAAGCTGTCGCGTTCTGGTACCTTGATCGCGTTACTATTCGTCGTCAGTGCATTTCTGTGTCTCTGCCAGTCTCCTGGTTTGTTTCGCCTGATTGAAGAGTTTTCGAACTTCTGTTCCCATTTTCGCTTGTTTACTCTTTCCCCAAGGTACATCCTTATTTTATCCTTATTATCCGGACTGATGGCTTCGAATGCACCATTTATGGCTCTGTTGAGAGCACTTCGGGAAACACTTCGAATATCCTGTATTGACTGGAGAATCTCATTAGGGAGTTCACGCACTACGAAAAAGCAAGGAACCTTCTGCAGACGTCGGAGCTGACTTCGACACCAAGGCCGGAAAATGGAACTATTAAAGAAGAGTCTACATTTGACGATAACTTTTCAAGTACAATTGAAATTTATTATCCGAAATCGACGGGAACATATCGTGGACCTAGTTGTGTCGCTATGCTCTTTCTAGGGTTTTAGTAAGGACAATTTCCCCGTTGTTATGCGGTTTGTTAGTCACCTAATATCTACTGAGTTAAAGGTGACTTTCCTTCTATGCTTTCCCAGAGCTGATGACGATGAAAGGTACTTCCTCCTTCAAACGTCCTTCAACAATAATAGCTTTGAATCTCGCAGGAGAAAATCGCTCGTGGAGATTGATATTTTCGAGTTATTATGTTGCAAAAATATCTAAGCTATCTCGGATTACATTTAGGAGTGCAATTCGATCATTTTTTTCTCATTATTTATTAAAATATCTCCTCCTATGCAACTCAAAGGCACCCAAGTTGGATTAGGTGCTCGTAGGAGTTTGAAACCAAATTAAGATTAAGAAGTTCATCATGGGATTCCCCGAGATTCTGTACAATTATCAAGTTAAAATAAGATACCCCTAAATTCTCTTCAAAAATTTAATGAAAAACGGTTCGTAAATATGCAAATAGGCATCTGTATTTTTCAAGGACGGGATCAGGAATTTTAGATTAACATATCTGATTTATGACCATTGGTCCTTGGTAATGAGGTGTTACTTTAGTTTTCACAGGCCCAAGATACGACATTCAAATTTCGGTTCACTAGTTTTAATGAAAATCAATTTGTAGATACGACATGTTGTTCGAGGATTTTATTTTTCGACCCCCAAAAATTTTTTTTGTAATATTTGAAACAATTATGGAAATTCACTTTCTTATCAACCGAAAAAGAAAAGGAAAACATACTGAAGTATTGTTCCCATGCAGTTTGTGAGCAGGTGGGAAAATTCGTCAAAATTTCATCCTGATAAATTCAATGTTTTCACGCCCTTATTATTTCTGAGGGGATAAGCCAGGTGAAAAAAAGAAAATAATTGGAAAATAAGGAAACATTCAGCCAATCGATATCCGCCGAATGTCGAGATCACCATAGAGATATCCCAAAAGATTTTTCCCCTCGTCACACATGTACTCGGGTCTCATCTATCTGTCAGCGTTCTTCAAATTTGCATACGAACGCACTCCCCTGCTTTCCAGCAAAAGAAAAGTCAGCCTGGATACAGAGAAGTTCTGATTTTAATTATTTGACTTCTGATATTCGATACGGCTCCTTCCAGGTAAACACAAATGAACCGTGCCAGGCTCATGTTTCCCGCATTATTATTGTTTTCATAATTTTTTCACAAGCATTGAACAGGAAAATTACCGGAAAATTTTTAGAAAAAAAAAAATAACAACAGCACGCTCAAAAACAGCAAAAGGCCATGTTTTTAATAGAAGCTCTGTAAATATGATGTTGGGGTGTTTTCAGGGTAATTTGCAAAAATGTTGTTTTGATAAATTTCCAAAATGAAATTAAGGGGAAAGCGAACCGATTGACTGATTCAAGTATCCATGGTTTGCTATCTAATTTTATCGGGAAATATGAGGAGCTCTTGTGATTAGCTCGAAGGGTCGTTGAAATGGCGAATTTATTAGAATCAATAAAAGAAATAATTTCAAGATTGTTTTTGCACAAACCAAATAAAATTCTTGAATTTTTAAAGATAAATGCAATAATTATGCGAGGAAAAAGTCAGGTCTCAATAATTCAGTCACAATGTTCAAGTACGGAGAGGAGTATCCTTACATTTTTCTCAGACTCCTTGGACTGTTCTACAAACCATTGAGCTTGAGCTCTATTCACGTTGTCTTATATTATCTAAAAATGCACAGTATTTGCAAGGTCACATCATTAAGAAAATTACAATAGATGTGTGTGTGTGTGTGTGTATGGTGGGGGAGAAGCTACAGCTTCTGAGCACTCAGGCCGTGTTGGCCCATTATACTCGCGTCCCCCGTCTAACGGAATATTCCGGATTCGTTAACGTATCGTAGGATTTCCGTTAGTGGATGTGATGCTACCCGTCGCAATTGGAGGACATCGGCACCAAAGATCTGATGCCTGATGCGTCCATAGGCGGGGCATTCACATAGGAAATGCTCCATGGATTCCGCTTCCTCATTACAGGAGGGACACGTATCATCTTCGGTAATTCCTATTCTGAACATATGCCCAGCTAGTGAATTATGGCCTGTCAGAATGCCCACAATACACCTGCAAGTCCTCCTGCTTTTCGACAGGATAAACTTTGCGGTACGTATGTTGGGTTCTGGCAGGAAAAGTTTGGTGTGTCGAGCAGCATTTAGGCTCTGCCACCTGTCATTATGGGAAACTTGTTCCTAGTTTTTGAAAACAGATTTAGCCAATACTACTGATACCCCAATTGCTGGCTCTGGTCCCGGCATAGGAGAGATTGACCCCTCTTTCGCTAAAGCGTCCGAGATTTCATTTCCCTCTATGCCACAGTGACCAGGTACCCAGAGTAGTTCCACCGTATTGAATCTAGACATAGAGTTCAAACGGTTTCTGCATTCCTGAATGATTTTCGAGGTGATCAAAGGACTGCTCAATGCCCTCAGTGAAGCTTGACTGCAGATTGCGATGCACCTGCCCTTCAACCGCTCGCCAATCACCCAGTTTGCCACCCTTAGGATCGCATAAACTTCGGCTTGAAAAACCGTTGCATATTGTCCCAAAGGAAAAGCCCACTTCTCGTTTTTATTCGAGAGGTAGACTCCGGCTCCAGAACCTTCTTCTGTTTTTGAGCCATCGGTGCAGAAGACTTCCGTATATCCCGCCTCTGGGTCTTCCCAGTCCTCTCTACGCTTCAGGGTAACTACATATCTTCAACCAAACAGATGTATGGGGACACGAGAATCGGAAGGCATTGTAAGAACTGGATTCAGTCCTGCCAGTAACTGTTCCAATGCTCTGTGCACCCCACATCCGTTGTTTTCCCATAGATCTTTGAATAAATATATCCAGTGGCTGCAAATTGAGTAGTACATTCAGAGCTGCGCCGGATGTCGTGCTCATGGCACCAGTGATACCCAGACAAACAGTTCTTTGCAGTGCAGCTAGTTTACGGTGAAAACCTTTTTGTCTCACCTTAACCCACCACACTACGGATGCATATACGAACATCGGCCTAATGATGGCAACGTATATCCACATTACCACATGAGGCCTGAGTCCCCATGTCGAGGCAAAGGTCCGTCTGCACAGCCCATAAGCTGTGAGAGCTCGTTTCATCTTTACCTCTACATGTTTGTTCCAAAGAAGTTTTTTATCTAGAGTAACCCCCAGGTATTTCACTCCTTCGGAGAGTTGAAGGGTAGTACCCCTCATCTCAGAGAGGCAAAGTCCATCCAGTTTTCTCCTTTTTGTGAATAAAACCATTGTGGTTTCATGTGGATTAACTGACAAACCATGTCTAAGGCACCAGCTGTCTATCAAATCAACGGCACGCTGTATATTCCTACACACCGTTCCAAGATCCCGATCAACAGCAAGTACAGCCACGTCATCAGCATAAGCTTGAGCGTGTATTGGCAAGTTTTGCAGTTCGCATAGCAGTGAGTCGACCAGCATACTCCACAGAAGTGGCGAAAGCACACCTCCTTGGGGGCAGCCCTTCGTTGCTTCCGTAGTCAGGTAGCGATCGACCCCTACCTCAGCGCACAGCAATCTTTGCGTTAGCATAGCATGGATCCACTTAATTAAAGCATCATCAACACCATGCGCTCTGGCGGCATCACAAAGTTTTTGAAAAGGCGCACAGTCAAAAGCCCCTTCAATGTCCACGAAAACCCCCATCGCGTACTCACCATTCAAAGTTGCATCCCCTATCTTTGTGACCAAAGAATGAAGAGCAGACTCACAGGACTTTCCACGTTGGTAAGCATGTTGGTTTTCACTAAGTGGGGGTGACCTAAGTGCGTTTCCACGAATGTGACGCTCCACCAGTCTCTCCAAACCTTTCAGCAAGAATGAAGTCAAGCTGATCTGTCTGAAGTTCTTTGGATTAGAATAGTCATCTTTCCCAGGTTTCGGAATGAAAACTACCTTAACCTGTTGCCAAGAATAAGGCACGTAGCCCAGAGCAAGACATTCTCGAAAGATATTTCTTAGAGGTCGCTCTAAATGCTCCATACCCTCCTTTAGCATTGCCGGATAGATGCCATCCATGGCAGGTGCTTTGAAATGTTCAAAGGACAGTATCGCAGCTCTCACCTTTTCAAGGGTAACAACCGCTTTCGCAGTGTTCCAGTTCCTCTTGCAACACTTGCGTGTTGAAGGGGTTGCAAGAACCGTCAACTCTCCCCCTACCACTTCTCTCACCCGTTCCCCCGGGTGGTGTACTTCCAGGAGGGTCTGTACTGAGTCCAGTCTGGAGCTGGTGAAAGTACCGTCGGGTTTTCTAAGAGAATCTAACTTGGCCGACTCATCCCTTTTGAGGACTCTGCACAGCCTTGAAGTCTCCCTTTCGCCTTCCAGTTCCTCACAGTACGCTCTAAAGGAGTCTCGTTTCGAGCACCTCACGAGCCTCTTATATTCACGTTGTGAGTTCCTGAAATTTAACCAGTCTTCGTTCTTGTTACTTTTGCAAGCACGATTTAGAAGTCGCCTGGTTGATTTCCTGAGTTTTTGCAGTTCTCGGTTCCACCAAGAAACTGTTTTACCGCTTTGGCCTCGGGAAATAGGACAAGCCTCTTCATAACACTCTAAAAGTGTGTAGTTCAGAGTTTTCAATTCATCTTCCAGCACCAAAGGAGTCCTTAGTCGCCTAGGGAACTGTACTTTATTGCCAAGAAGTTCATTGAACTTTGCCCAATCCGTTTTCCTAGGGTTCCGTCTTTGTACTGCAGACTGTTCGCCCGCAATAGTCAGATTGAATACTAGATATCGGTGATCTGACAGTGAGACCTCGTCTAGCACTCGCCAGTGTGTAATCAACTCTAACAATTTTGGGGTACAGATTGTTAGGTCAATTACTTCGCTTCTTCTGGGTCCCACGAACGTAGGGGCGCACCCTACGTTTGCAGTCATAAGACCAGCTGAAGTGATGAAATCAAATAGCTTCTCTCCTCTTGGATTGCATTTGCTACTGCCCCAAACTATTAAGAGTTCGAGACCACTTGATTCTGCATACGCCACCAGATCCCTAAGTTCTTGCGTCGGTGGAGGATACAAAGAATCATAGGGTAAATAAGCGGAGGCAACTATGATGTTTTTCCTCTCGCCATTTATCTGGTATTGTATGATGACCGTAGCTAAGTCCTGGGAACAATATTGTCTCAGCATAGTTGCCTCTAACCGTCTTGACATCAGGACGCAAGCTCTCGGTCTTATGGATCTTTCGTCGTAGAAGATCCTAGCCCCCTTTATTGATCCAATGCCACAGATTCTGTTAAATCGAACCCACGGTTCTTGCACCAGAAAGATATAGGGGAAATCCTGTAGCTTTGTCATTCTCGCTGCCAACAGGTAGGAGGGAGCTTTGGCATGCTGTAGGTTGATTTGACCAATCTTTATGTTTTTCGACATAAACTTAGTCTATTGTCTTATGAAAAACAGTTCGAAGCGCATGCGGCAGTTCGCGTATGACGGGGTTTCCCCCACATCGTACCGCCAGAGACTCGATCCCCTCGTGATTGATTTCTCTGAGAAAAGCCGTACTTGGGAGTACCGCAATTCCCATGTTCTCATCCACGAAAGATCTCACCTCATCCCGCAGAGCATTCGTCTGTTTTCTACTTAGCACCTTACTTGATTTGCGGTGTCCGGGTTGCATAGATTCGATCACTCGAACTGGCATCAAGTCAGTTTCGTTCACGTCTCTGGCTTCCCTTCCTTCCGCCTGTTCCTTGGAAAGTGTAGGAGAAGTTACTAGCAGATAGGATTCACTCTGTAGTCCCTTCCCCAGTGCAAGCCCCCATACGGGGGTTCCGCCCCTGTATGCGCTATCCTCCGCGCACGTCTCCATTGTGGGAGAGCGCACCAAAGATGCTGCAATTTGCTCTATGTTGTGTGAGTCGAAGACCATCATTGTTCTTCGCTCTCAAAATGGAGATGATGCCCTACAGTTTCCTGATATGACTGAATTTCAGTCTATATAGGAAAAAGTGGAGCACCATATGGTGACTTCCCCTGAGCACATTCAGACTCTGTTGGTCCAGTTCGAATACCAAGTTGAAGCCCTCCACGTTTGTAGATTGGTCCTTCCTGGCATTCATGAACTTTACCCTCCAGTGCCCAAAGTCCATGCCCGGGTTCTGTTCACCCAGCAAGCGGATGATGTCCTCTGCCTTCCTTCGAAGGCCCGGTAGTCAACATCCGACATGTTCTGTCCCGCGTAGCTCAGTGTTCACAATAGTGAACTTGGGCCGACCGCCGGAACTCAAAGTTGGGATTACCTGCTGGAGCCACTTTAAGACAGCCTCGTCAGCGCACTCCAAATGTAGAAGCCCATCACGAAAACCTTCATCGTTAAATCGTGGCTTCGTTCCAGGCTCCATCATTTTCTTCCACAGGCATTCCTGGAGGATGGTAAATTGTCCCTCTAACATTTTGTCATCCTTGGAGGAAACTCCCACGGCAGCAGTCAGAACAGAGGCCGCAGCTTGCGCATACGTCTTCTTCCCTCCCGCCTTCGTGTTCGTAGTCCTGTGGGAGGGACCAGCTTCATTGAGATCTCTCTCGCTGATTTGATCACCTCCCGGCACACCGGTCCTAATCCCCGCGAGACGCATGGATGTAAGCCCTGGTGCGGAGCACAATAAAGCGTCGGCCACAGCAAATGTGTTGGTCTTACGCTTCTTGCGCGCATTACCGCTGACTGAAGAGTCTGGTGCGTCCAGTGTGGGTCTTACCGGGGTTTCCAGTTTATCCCCACATTCCGCCGGAGATTCCGCTTCCTTGCGTCCGATTTCTCTGGGCGTTACCGCGCCTAGTGGTACAGCCACGTCCATGTCCTCATTCCCAAGGTGCTTCATCTTCCTTCGCAGTGCTCTCTTCTGCCGTCGGCTTAGGGCCTTTCCAGGTTCACGGTGTTCGGACCGCTTGGATCCATTTCCACATACTGGCGTTGAACCAGTAGCGTCCACGTCACCAGCTTCCCGTTCTTCCGCTCTTCCCAGTAAGGATGGCGGAGAAGGTTCTGACAGGCAGGATTCAGCCTGTAGTCCCCCCTCCTTAGTGACCGAAGTTCCCTTCTGCCGGGCCTTTCTCTTCCGCTTGCGGGTAGATTTGGGCTGTAGTACCGCGGACGGGCCGGCCGTAGTTGGATTTCCAGTTTCTCCCAATTTGAGAGTTTCCGTACTTTCCTTTCTGGCTAACTTCGCCGTAAGCACTAAATGCAAACTTTCCACTGAGTCGGAAAGCATGCCTTCTACAGATTGCTCTATAGGCAAATATGAATGTGGTGAGGCCTCCAAAATCCGCGCCTCGGCCGCGACATGATTGCTCATGGTCGCGGGTGGATTCGAAGTCTGTGACTTCTTACCACTTGGAGAGTTTATATCCATCGTTTCCATATTCATATTTTTGGACACCCTTAGTGTAGTAGTAAACTACTACAGGCTCCCCCACCACGACAAGGTGGTGTCCGAGGGGGAGTTACACTAGAGAGACAGGGAGGGAGTTACAATAGATACTACACTTTAACCTAAGCCAATATGGGCCATGTGATTGTTCCAAGTCGTCCAGCGAAAGTCCCCAGTTCCTAAACTGTGGGGCAAGCGATCAGCCCGTCAGCTACCACAAATTCCTTAACTTTGACAAGGTAGTGGCGACGAAGAACGCTCAAAAAAGGGCCCCTTTCTCCTCACCACCAACTGGAACGCATGTGATTTCAACGCCTTCCTTCAGTCGGCCTTCCTTGCCTGTCGGCGAAACATTAGGAATCTCCAAACTTTTGCTGAGCAATCCTGGTAGTTCATAATGGTGTTCAACCTGATGATCAACCTTATACGATCAAACCGTGGATGCTAGGATCATTGAATCTATGGTCGGTCGGGCTCGAAAGCAGGAGCTCAAATTGTTCCTAAGCGAATGTTATCCGCAAATAGTCCTCCTGTGTGAAACCAGGTTGCTCTATTGATACAAAGCCACCATTCCAGATCGCAACCTAATTCGTACAGTCATCATCCCAGCTCAACCCCCTCATACCTTGCCGGAGCCGCCGAAACACTGACATTCCTTGACACACAACTCTTTCTTTCTGACAATGCTCTTAAATCCCTCGAGGTTACCATCGCCTCGATCGAAACCACCTTCAACTTTCTATACGCGGTTCACCTCTACTGACCCAAATAATTCGTTGATCTCAGCGACCTATCCACTATTAAATCCTTTTATGATACACCAACCCCGACCAACTGGCAAATTGTTGGCTCTGTTTTTAGGGGGCGACTTAAATGCTAGGAGCACCTTCTACATTAATAATAACGATAGAAAACTGCAATGCTGATTAATCACATAAGCGCCTCCTCGTAATATCTGCCATTTTAATGCAGTACTCCCTGCATAGAGTGTAAGGAACTGCGACTCATGCTTCGACCACTTCCTGATAAGCAGAAATATCAGCGTAAATCCCGATCGTAACACCGTTGGTTTCCTTCAAACACTACCTGGCATCAATAACCACGATGTTATCATCCTCGACATCTAACTCCCCAATCGGGCCATTCGCCAATCACCGCTAACAGCTTCGAACGTCAGGAAGACCGACTGGCGGCTCATATTACCAATCCCTTAAAACCAGGCACTTCTAAGTTCAACTCTCTCTGAATCAGAGAGTTTCTAACGATACCATTGGCAGTGCAGTTTATCAATATACTTATGTAATTCGGATGGTATGTGACACGCTCCCTCAACTTCTCTAACCTTCTTTCATTCACGGACGATATCCCTCCACCGCAAAAAAAGCCTACCGCGGAAACTATCTAGAAATAGGTATTCTCCGCGGTATTTCTTCTTTAATAACGAGATCCATGATCTCGACACCTCAATCCGTGAAAGGATATTCGCCTTGTATACTAACCACCTCCACTACCGCCCCTGCCACTTCGAGCTAAATTAAAATACAGACAGGGAGCTCAGGTAAATATCCTCGCTACTAGCCAAAACTGCCAGCCTCCCCTCCCAAAAAAATCAAACGTCTTTGCTAACCATATCTCGAAAGCGTTCAAAAATGAATATAAACATTCAGGATTGGAACCCGGCACAACAAGGTCAAGAGGCTAACGCTCATCCAATCGCCCTCTTGCCTCTTTACGATCATACTGTCGCCGTCGCACTCCTACTAATATATGATAGGCTAAACTAATAATTCCATGGGGCACCAACTGCATCCTGTGTTTAGAAGGATCTACATAAACGTATCGTAAGAAATCAACGACCCCTCCCCTTGTCGAATCGGTTCTAGAGGTATGATTTCTGAACTGAGCGCTAAAGAGTGGTTGTCGTCAATGGCTGGGCTGACATGGCTAGCTGACTCCTTCGACTCAAAACCGAAGTCGAGGGTGGCGAATGGGCACCTGATGCGACTGATCTTGCTGGCGAAGTTCAAAATAGGGACGACAGTGGTAGCGGAATACGCCGGTATCAATTGATTCGTTGAGAGCGTCTTAATAACCCCGCCCATGACGAAGGTGCGATCGGTGAGACGTGGGACAATTCGATAAAGCGGTCCCCAGGGTACGATATTGACTTGAATCAGAACGTACCGCTTTGAAAAGTCCTCCAGGGTCGGCTACGAAAACAATGCCTTTCGCAGGTTGATCTGGCGTGGAGACAAACTCTCCCCGAATTTGCACCAAAGTACGAAGGACCACTCTTGCGCAGGCCTTAAAGGGTGGCCGGCAAGTCCTGTGGCAACCTTGTGGCAGCGGCAGCTTGATCAAATCCACGTGGATATAACTGAAGCGGCGATCTGGGGCTGCAAAATTGGCAAGCTCTGCCTTGCTAGCTAGCAAGGTACGTACAGTTTAACCCAACTGAGCACGTCTTTACGGAGTCCCGACCAAAATAAACGTAACTCAATCTGCTTGGCCGTAGTTCGGCCACAAGGATGCGATGATTGATGAATAATGCCGCAAACGTCTCAGCGAAGGCAGCCCGGAAGGTAGGTCCTGAACGTATCACCGACGATCGCAACGTAAAACTCGCCACCCACATTCAGTTCAGCCTGCCAGTTATGCCGGAATAGACCGCAATGTACCCGGCCATCAGTGGGAAGCACTTTCCAACTACCTGCAAGCCGCATGATTTTCAAGCCGTTTATCCAAATAAACCTCATTCACCTCATGGTCGGTCAGTATTTACTTGAGAAGACCTAAGACCTAAGAATCTGAGATGGATGTTGCCGTTGTAAGTAAACCATATAGAAACAGTCATTATGGCGAATTGGTCAGGGGCTAGACTGGTGGAGCGGCGATATAGGCCTGAAGTCGGCAGATTATATAATACACCAGTGACTTTGTGTGAGCAAAAATATGGCATGTGTGTTGAGTTGTTGGAAGCGCGGATATCCCAGGGAATATTCTCTACAGCATCGAAGCAGCAGAAGTTTGTACTGTTTCCTAAGACTAGCAAACCTTCATGTCAGCCATCCTTCCATAGACTCATATGTCTTCTAGACACCATGGGAAAGATGTGAGATCGGCTAATCTATAATAGATTTCTCTGAGTCATATGAAGACGCCTTTCAGATCGGAAGTATGGGCTCCGTAAAGCCAGATCAACCGGCCGAAAATGCAATTCAAGAAAGGGTAACACCAGCAAATATTGCATGGTAATAGCCTTGGATGTGACAAACTCCATTCAATTCGGCCAATTGGAATCGTACAGAAAACTCCTAGCGTCGATTAGTGTTTCCACCTATCTCACTGCCATTATGGATACTTACTTTCGAGAACGGAGGCTCAGCTATGACACAGATGGTGGATCGGCGAAAGCGGCCCTCACCAACAAGCCCCGGAAGAGAAATTACTCTTACATTAGAATTGAGAGGGGGCTAGCCCTCCCGCTCTCCCAACGGGGGAGGAGAGGAAGAAGTGAGTTGTTAGTTCAGGGTCAGTACCTCCACCGGTCGAGCTCAATCTTCTTCGCAACAAGACAAGCCGAACATAAAGGGCAACACAACCCCAGCTGCCATAGCTCTGACAATTTTGTCTGGAGAGAGCTCCCCTGAGTCTACATAAAGCTTCTGAAAGCGGTAAGTCACGCCTTTCATAATAGAAAAAAATGTGTCGGCGTTGTCTGACACTCCATTGAAGAACACATAATTAGGGGATCTTGCCTTCCCAATCTTGTGCAGGTAAAATTAAAAACCTCCATTTCCACTTAAAACTTGTGCAAGGAAGTAGTCAATCTCACCGTGGTGTCGGTTCAGCCACGGGTCTAAATTGTTGATGAGTCGCGCAGTCCATTTGCCTCTTGGCTTACTTTGCTAAGAGAGTTTCCACTCGATAAGTGTACGTTGACCTTCTTCAAGGGCAACTACCTGCCTTAAATCTACGCCCTCGTGGCTGTTCCGTAGCAAGATGAAAAACGGGGATCACTCCCTTGGTCATCATCACGGCCGGGTTTGAGGCAGAGCGACAGACAGACGCCACTCACAAAGCTCCCCATCTCTGGCCTTAAGTAAGCACTTACGATGCACCTCTTTGTCAAGAGCATCAGCCCATACTTCCCCACAATAGAGCAGAATGGACTTCGTATCGTATCGGGAATAACGTCCCGCAATGCCGTCCATCTGGTTGGTACTTCTCATGCAGGGTTTCTGCAGAGCCTCGACTTTCCGGGTGAGAAGTTTATAGCCAAGTCCCTACGAGTCCTCATTTACCTCATTAAGTACGTTATGCAAGGCGCGAACTTTGCTTTAATTTATCGCGCTGCACCATTGTGGTGCATAAACCCTACCATTTAAGCGCTGGAT